>NC_084489.1:70083734-70390919 GCF_030035675.1 Rhineura floridana | reverse complement strand
ATTATATTATATTATATTATATTATATTATATTATATTATATTATATTATATTATATTATATTATATTATATTATAGTGTTATGAGCATGGGGGTTGGGATGGATGATTCTTGTGGGTCCCCTTTCCAGCCTCTGATCTGGAATCCTGTGCCTTGGGGCTGGCTGTGCTAGCCAGATGAATTTCTTGTTAAACAAATAGAGTGGCCAGTTAGTTAATGGGCCTATTAGGTGCCCAGCAACTGATGAATGAGCCAGGAAGATACTTTTGTCATTGAAACTCTTCAGGAGAGCCTCCCCCCCCTCCTGGAGCCTAGGAGAGGTTTGTGTTTTTAGTTGTGTCTAGAGAATGGCTGGGGCTACAGGCAGGCAGAGAGAATGGCTCTCTGCATCATGGCATTTGGGGTGCCTCCTGCAACCCAGATGGAAAAGCTGGATATTGGACTGCTAATGCCTTGAACCCCTTCCATCTTAAGCTCAGGTTGGAATGTGTGTAAATAAATAAACCATATTTCATAAAGACACCGCAGTCTCCACTGACCTTCTTCCCAAAGGAAACCAAACCTGGATGAGCGCAGGGACCCCGGAAATCTCACCGCTCGGAGATTGGGGAGGCGCGCAACAATATTATATTATTTACCGTATAATTGCCAACATGGCTTCTAAGTGGTTTAGAAGTATAAAACCAATTACAATATATAAATATATAAAAACACATTATTAAAACACAATAAAATAATCCCATCAAAACTTTAAAATATACATCCACAATTAAATTGTGCCATTAAAAAAGATAATTAGAACAGTGCAGCAATGCCCCCTTGTCCGTTACCCGTCTTGGTTTCTCAGGGCTAACTGTAGGGGGTTGACTGGGTGGGTTCAGTCAAATGTTTAAGTGTTAAACAACTATTGCTCAGTGGCAAATGTCCCCTTTTGGGGCAAGGTACTTGAGAGGATGGTGACACTGGGTAGCTTTCGATACTGTTGACCATGGAATCCTTCTGGAGCATCTCAGGGAGGTGGGGTTTGGGGGCACTGTACTTCATTGGTTCTGCTCCTACTTCCAGAGCCACTTCCAAAGGTTAGTTATGTAAGGCTACTGTTCAGCAGAATGGGAGCTGTCTTGTGGTAGTCTACAGGATTCCATCTTGTCTCCCATGCTATTTAACCTCTATATGAAGCCACTGGGAGCTGTCATCAACAGAATTGAAGTGTCATCAATATGCAGGTGACACCCAACTATATCACTCTTTTCCATCTGAATCAGGAGAGACAGTTGAGGTGTTAGACCATTGCTTCGAAGTGGTGATGGCCTGGATGTGGGCCAAGAAACTGAGGCTGAATCCTGAAAAGACAGAGGTGTTGTGTATCCCCAGTTCTCATGTCCAGAAGGTGGGGAGATGGCTTGTTCTGGATGGAGTTGCACTCCCCTGGAAGGAGCAGGCCTGCAGCTTAGGAGTACTCCTGGATCCAACATTGTCACTGGGGGCTCAGGCAGCCTTGATAGCTAGGAGTGCCTTTTTCTAGCTCTGACTGGTTTGCCTGCTATGGCCCCTTTTGGACAGAAATACTTTGGTAACTTCCAGACTGGATTATTGCAATGCACTCTACATGGGGCTGCCCTTGAAGACAAGTTGGAAACTTCAACTAGTCCAAAATGCAACAATCAGATTACTGGCTGGGATTCCATTTAGATCTCATATAACCCCTGTTGTAAAATAACTGCATTGGTTGCCAGTTCATTTCTGGACCCAATTCAAGGTGCTCACATTAGTGTTTAAAGTCCTAAATGCCTTAGGTCCCAAATATCTGAAAGACCGCCTCCTTCCCTACAGATCCTCTTGGGTGTTGAGATTAGCAGAAGGGGCCCTCTTGGTAGTTCCATCACCCTTAGAAACTCGGGGGGGGCATGGCCCAGAGAGAACATTTTCTCCCATTAGTTGTGGAACTCTCTCCACACAGAGATGAGTTTGTCGACTTCACTGTACAATTTTTGGTGAATGTTGAAGATGCATCTCTTTACCCTGGCCTTTGACACTTGAGATGTATGCTTTTAGGACCCACCCTTTTTTTGGTGATGTTGTGATTTAAGTTGTTTTGAATTGTTTTTAAGGATGTACTTTAAACTGTTGAAAACAACTCTGGGATTTCAGAGTGAAAGCTGGGTAATAAATTAAAATACTACTACTAATAACAACAACAACAACAATAGATGTTCAGGACAGGAGATCAAGCGAGTGCTTGCTTAAACAGTTGTGTCTTCAAGAGCTGGTGGAATGCTATACCAATGGGGCCTCTCGTATTTCACTGGTGCCACCTAAATGAAGCTCGTGGACCACTGGTGATCTGTGGACCACAGTTTGGGAACCCCTGGTGTACTGAGCTAGATGGACCCAGGGCCTGACTCAGTCTAAGGCATCTTCCTATGTTCCTTCCTATGTTTGCCACCCTGGGCTCTTTGGGAGGAGGGATGGAATATAAATTCAAATAAGTAAATAATAATAACCTGAACTTACAAGATCTGAACAGCATGGTTTCTAGCAAGTGCTATTGGAAGTCGTTGATTCACAGGGTCACCATAAGTCGTAATCGACTTGAAGCCACATAACACACACACAATCATCATCGTCATCTATTAACTCCTCCCTCTTTAGATGGTAAGATGTATTTCTTCAGTTACTGTGAAATGTGGTAAGTCAGCCTTGATGCACTTGAGGGGTGCTTCTGTGTATTCTGCTGGACTTTTACCCTAAAGTCCCTCCCCAATTGCACCACTGTTTTGAAACCATTAGGAGAAACCATCCAGGATTTGGAAGCCTGATGTCATCAATACATTGATGATACTCAGCTTTATATCTCTTTTCCATACGAACAGAGAGAGGCAGAGGAGTTTCCAAAATCATTAACATAACCAAGGACTGCCTCTTCCAACATAGTCCTCCTGGGCTCCTGAAGGCAACAGGGGAGGCCCACCTGCAGTCGGCAGGTATGCACAAGAGGGTATTCTTTGTTGTGGCACACAGGCTGTGGTACAGGGCCATAGCTCAGTGGTACAGTATCTGCTTGGCATGCAGAAGGTCCCTGATTCAATCCCCAGCATCTCCAGGTCTCTTGTCCAAAACCCTGAAGAGTCACTGCCAGGTAGTGCAGGTAAGGGATAGGGAAGCTATGACATGCCAGATGTTGTTGGACTCCAACTCCCATCATCCTTGACCATCTGCCATGCTGGTTGGGGCTGATGGGAGTTGGAGTCCAGCAACATCTGGAGGGCCACAGACTCACCACCTTGCACTACACCACTCTGGATGCCTTTGGATGTGCCTACAATGGGATGGTTCATCAACTGCTTCCCACTTTAGTCTACATCATTGCCCCAGTCCTGTGTTGCTCTTCTTCTGGTGCTTAAATGGCACTTCTATGATGCACTAACTCATTTTTTCTTCCCATTTTTATTTATTTTTTTATTTTAACCCAGACTACTGTAGGCAGTACTGAACAAGATGGACCAAAGGTCTAGCTTGTTATAAAGCTGCTACATATGTTCCTAACTTCCTTTTCAGGGATATTTGCTTAGTCCTTTCTTGATTATTTCAGCATTAGCTGAAAACTCTCTCTCTCTCTCTCTCTCTCTCTCTCTCTCTCTCTCTCTCTCTCTCTCTCTCTCTTGTTCAAGCAGGGCTGTCAGGTGTTCAGTTTAATTTTCCCAGCTTCCTGTGTTTGCTGATTTTTAAATGTGCTTCTTACATGTGTTTGTCGTAATTTTTACTGTTCCAGTATTTATTTATTTATTAAAAAGAGGTTTTAGCCATTCTGAGCATTTCTACTGGAAATGGAAAGGTAGGATACAATTCCTTGGGTCAATCAATCAATGTCTTTGGGGATACCTATGGTATAAATGTAACACTTATTGAATATTTGTGTTCAACAGACAGTAGAGAGCACTCGTAATACCTATTGTATGTGATGAATGGATGAAATTCAACCTAGCCTTCTGCAGTCATAGAATATTATCTACCCTATCACCTCTTCTTATTTTACTATGCTTTAAAAATGTTGCTGTTCCTTATAAAAATTAATGATGAAAGGTCTTCCATACATTGCTTTACAGTGGCAAAATAGTGTAAATAAGGCATACGTACACTATGGTACCTTTCAGTGCTAGTCCTTCTCAGAGTAGACCCATTAATTCCAATGGGTCTACTCTGAGTAAGACTTATTTGAATATAACCCCATATCCCTACAAAATGGCATGCCTAGTTCTTTCACTAATATGGTCAGCCTCCTCAGTTTCCCCAGCCTTGTGACTGATTAGATTAATCACAAATGGCATGATCCCCCAGGAAGTTCTTCTATGCAGGCTCCTTGAAATAAATGGAAAACATATTTCTGGAGGAAAACATATTTTGCAGGGGGGAGATTGCTTTTGGGGTGCAACCCTGAACTAAAGATTCATTATCTGAGAGGCTACAGCAGTCTTTTCCAGCCTAAGTTCTCAGAATGTTACTGGACTACAACTTGGACTACAACTCCCATCATCTTGGTCAATGGCCATGCTGGCCAGGATAATGGGAGTTAGAGTCCAGTAACATCTGGAGCCCCAAGGTTGGGAAAGGCTGAGTTATGGGATTTGGTGGAAGCTCTACTATACCAAGAGAATACAAGACACAACGACAATAGCCACCTTGAGCAGAACACACCAGATAATTCCAGCAAACACCAGCCATAATACAGCAGTAGCAACAAAACATAACTAGCAACTGAAAGTATAACTGAAAGTATAGAAATGTCACAATCTGCTTGAGAATGAATACTAAACAAGTGACTAATGCATGGTAGAGATGGGAGGAAAATTTGATTCAGTTTGCGTTAAAGCTGCATCTATCAAATTCTCACTTTGCAAAACAATACGAAACCTGAAACACAGCCATCCTTTAAAAGTTGCACTTATCCAAATTTTGCAGTGCAGTTCCCCAACCAAATGTTTCCAAAACTGCTATATTAAGGGAAAGTATGTTTAAAAATGAATATCTTAATGAAAATAACATGCAAACATGCTTTCCATCAGGAGAAATTGGTTGCAAAAATGTGTACATTAGTCAAAAATGCATAAAAAATGTGCCGAAACTTGCACTAAAATGCTAAGAATTTTCATTTTTGAAAAGAAAAATTCACAGATTGCTGCAGAAATGTAGAGAGCTGAATTTAAGATTGGAAAAATGAAAAAGTGAGAGAAGTGAAACTGACAGATCTTTCAGTCCCTAGAGCCCTGCCTGACATTTCACTTACTGCTGCTGCTGAAGTGTGCTGATTGAAAACATATTACAAAACAATTAATGCTTTTCTAGTATATCTTTACCAAAACATCAGCCTGTTTTAAATTATTGGAGGACAGACTTGCAGAGTAAATGAAGACAGCATGGAGTAGGTGGTCCAGAGCTTTAACCATGTTCAACTGTGGTATGGATCAGTGTTCACAAACCAACCCTTTCTATCTATCAGCATTTGTCGTTTCACTCACCAACCCACCACCCCTAAACACACACACTCAGGCACCTCCAAACACTCTGAAGTATCTCCAAACACACACACACATGCCAGGCACCCCAAAATACATGCATGTGTACACACACAGAGGGACTCTCTCTCTCTCTCTCTCTCTCTCTCTCTCCCACACACACACAACCAGGCACTCTCAAATGCACACATAGACTCCAAAGCACACACACACTCACAAATGCCCCCCAGATGACCCCAGGCACCCTACTTCTCTCATCAACCCCCTTGCAATTCCCCATTGTTTGCAGGTGTTGGCACATGCTGGCCATCATGGGCCCACTACTGCTCCTCACCTGTTACTTTTCTGCATGACTGCCCTACACCACCACTGCCCCACACCACCAATTCATTGCTTTGCCCCAGAAGAGGATATGCGTGCCACCCACCAAAAAGGGCAAAAGAGGACATGGCTTTGCATCAGTTAATTTATATTTATAGATGCAAATTTAGAAATACTGACTATACTTTAAATAAAAATACGGTACCCTCTCAGAAGACTGACCAGGTGATCTCTATGTGCCTGATGAATCTGCTGTCCAGGTGCAAATTGTTGACAGGGAACTTCAAGGCCCTGTGATGATCCTTTACCTTTAAACTAGGCTTTGACCGGACAGACCTCCTTAACAGTGGTGTCATCGACAGGACAGGACTTTGGGGCAAAAGCCCAGGGTCTCACCCAGCAGAAAAAGCAGAAGGCTCCAGAAATGCACCAGGGCAGGCTTACTGCATTTTGAAGCAAGCAAAGCAATGCACATGTAATGTAAGGGACCCCCATAAGACTGCTAAGTTCAGAATACAAAATTACCTAACTGCACAGTTGCTCCTTAGTAGAGAACTGTCCTCTGAAAGCACTTCTTATAGAAAAAGGACTGGCCTTTGTAAACACGTGGCCACACTTCCAGGTCACAGTGAGCAAAGCTTATAAAAGTTACTTTTTTGAACTACAAGTCCCATCAGCCCCAGCCAGCTTGGCCACTGGATTGGGCTGATGGGAGTTGTAGTTCAAAAAAGTAACTTTTCCAAGCTCTGACAGTGAGTTACCTTTGGACATCCTTCATGTCACAAATGTCTAATTCCTTGGGCAATTACTGCAATGCAGAGGAGACCTCTATGGACTGTGCCTCAACAACCCCAGCCCTCAAGTCAATCTGAGGTCAACCCTGAGGAAGAGCATGATGCAAGTAAGCCATGCAGAGGAAGATAATTTTGCACCTGACTATTCATTTCAGGCTGGAGGTCAGGGCAAGCCCAAGACATTTCATTTCCTGAGGCGAAGGATGAGATGGTGTCCCTCCCCTCTCCGTATACAGAAGTTGCCTGGAATGGCATGCAAATCTTGCTTCAGCAATGGCTGGGAGGGTCAGGCAGGGGCTGCTCACTTAGATACAGGATCTCAGTCTGCCTAATGGTAGGGCCGGCCCTGCTGGAGGTTCAGATGCCTCCAACAGGAACCAGAACCCACACAGCTTGCTTATGTCTCCAGTTCTTAGGGGCTTTCACTCCACTGTGAACTCTCAGCAGAGAAGATTCAGGAGCAGCTGGAGTCTAGCTCAGCAATGCTACAGTGCCAGATTTCAATCCAGGGTCCTGGAAATGGCTGACTCAGCAGCTAGGGTTGGCTCTTGAGCTAGATGCTGTTTTGTGTAGTGGAACTAGAGATCTGAAGGGGGAAAGCCTCCCTAGATAAGTGACATCAATTATTGTTATTCAGCTGCTGCTTTCAGGTTAAGTTTTACACCAACCTGTGGAACAACATGAAAGAATCTAGCATGGATGGCATCTCCTTCTGCTGCAACAAGAGACAATTCCACTGGCTGGGCCTCTCACTTTAGTTTTCCCAAGTAGTAAAATGCATCCACGCACTTAAAAATGAAAAGAGAAAGGAAAGTATCCCCTCTGAATCTGCCACCCAGGGATGGTGTGCATAGCAGTACCTTTCTCTTTCTTTCACCGCAGATTCTAATTAAACTGATGTTCTTTTTGATAATAAAAAAGAAATCTGCCTATTTAACTCTAGCACATCAATCAGGATGTTATTTTAAATTGACCTTAGCCTTGGAAATTGTTGAATGATCACCAATTTTTATTAGTGTGATAATTCCCTCTGTCCCTCCCTTTCTGTCTCTCTCTTTTCATCTTTTGCATAACCCTGTTCAGGAACCAGATATCCTCTATGGACTTAAAATCGCACCACACACACTAGTTAAAATCTCCAAAAGAGTGAGGTGGGCAGTCAGCCTTTATTGAATATACCTACTCCACCCCACCCCACCCCCGCTTTCTCATTTTAAAATAGCAGGCAGCAGCACCGAAAGGACACTGTGGCTCCGAATGTAAGGAAAGGAGAACTGAAAGCTAAGTGGGATTCACTGGCATCTGCTATAGTATTTAAAAAGGCGAGGAGCAAAAGTGCTAAGCCCCAGCGCAGCTCTAGAGTAGCTGCACAGAAGAAGACATAAGAACTGGTGGTCCTTGATAGGGGTGCAGATCCCTGTGTGCATTAAAAGAAAGTGCATCCAGCCATTTCAGTGGGATGCTTGCAGATGAGTATCGCAATGAGAGGAATTCAGGTGGACCCTCTATGGAGTTCTCCCTCATTGGAGCAGGGCATCAGGCTGCAATCCGATGTAGCCCTACTTGGAATGCAGCCCTAAGAAACAAACTGAGGTCTAGATCATGGAGCAGGTAAACATGGTCTCAGGTCTGGAACAAGCCATACAAATATTCTAATAAATGCATAAATTGTATTCGAAGCATTTGAACTGGATGTATTCAGGGTTTTAAATCACACAGGGATGCACACAACATAGCAGTCGGGAGCTTGTTTCATCAGTGCAAGTACTTTTGCTTGCCCTACAGAATGATTTCCCCTCCCCCTCTGCACTATTGTGAGGGTTTTCCTGACCCCCTGGAGCAGATTTGGGGGGAAGGGTGTGGAAGGTGGACACAGGGAAGAGAGGGGGAAAGTCCCATCATGTTAGCAGGAATCTTTGCACTGGCTTCCCCTAGTGCAACAATTTAGTTGAATATGTCCCACAGAGAGTCTTCTTGCTGAAGAACATCCTCATAGAGAGCTGTAAAGATGGAGGACACTGGAAGGAGCAGCACTTGCTAGTGCACCCTCCCCCTCCTGCTCTTCCATATGTCATTGTCATCATATGAAGGAAATAAGTGCTCAAATAGGGCAACTGTGTACTTTATGGGACGCCAATACCCAGTTAGGAAGTACAGGAAACCAATGATTACAGATTGGGAGTGGACTGTGGGATTGTGGCGGTGTCCTTTTGACACTTACGTCTCATGTACAGATTGCTCCCTCTCTATTTTTGGTGTTTTCATATGATCATTGCCATCTTCCAATAGAAAATCAGAGCTTGGAAAAGTTACTTTTTTGAACTACAACTCCCATCAGCCTGATCCAGTGACCATGCTGGCTGGGGCTGATGGGAATTGTAGTTCAAAAAAGTAACTTTTCCAAGCTTTGTAGAAAATGGATCCCCAGTTGGGCAGGGTTCTAGCTCGGGTGGAAGCCTATGCATGTAGTGGTCTACACATGTAAGTTTCACCTATGTAGCTATCCTATCTCAATGTGTGGGTATGAGGGTAAGGCTGAGGCTGAGGAGCCATGGAACCCCAGTGGCAGGGCCAGCAGTGGAGCCCCACTTCCCCTTTGTACACATGGAGCCCCTTCATAGGTTTAGTGTAAGAGGGCTCCAGTTACGATTCAAACTGGATTAGCAACCATCACATGGAAACACCAAAACCAGGTAGAGGAACATAGGAAGTAGTGTTATACTGATTCAGACCATTGGTCCATCTAGCTCAGTCTTGTCTCTGCAGGTTGTCTGGCAATGTCTCTGCAGGATTTCAAGCAGGTGTCTTTCCAAGTTATACTTGAAGATGCTGGGAACTGAACCTGGGGCCTTCAGCATTCAAGGCGGATGCTCTGCCACTGCTCTGCTGCCATCAGGTCTTCCCCAGATGTAGGAGGATTCGTGTGCAAGCAGGGAAGGATCCATGACCCGATCCCCAATCACTAAACCATGGTTACAGTTGCATGTCTCAGTTGGGTCTAACAGACGCTACTATACACAACTCCTTTTTGACAGTCAATCCTGATAAGACAGAAGAAAAGAAGCTTCCTTAACTGCATAGGAAAGCGACAATCCAGTTTCAGATCCATATGAATATTCAGGGAGACATTCTTGCATCCATCCAGTGCTTGAAAGGTACCAAAGAAACAGAGCACTTAGATCTGAGAAAATTCAAGGCATAACAGGACAACAAAAGGGAAGTATTTTAATTTTACTTTCTGACAGAATATGCTTGAGAAAAACAACATCATACTAAGTCAGCTTGTTTGTATGCAGGATGGGGTTTGTGTTGTTGTGTTGTGTGGGAATTCATTTTTTTACATGTTTAGTTTTCTAACATCAACTTCAGTTACCTGTCTGACCTATTTTTTCTAGATTCATACTTTCCAGCCAAAGGATAAAAATCCTTCTTTGCCAGCCTCACCGGGAAATTCTTTGCACGAGGGCTCCACTGATATCACTAATCTGGCTGTTGCCTGGGGCACAATTATAAGTACTGATGTTATTTTATGTTGAGGTTTTGCAAATGACTTTTTTTGTAAAGAGAGAATATCATGAAGTGCTTGGTGTCTTATAGTTACATATCCATGTATGTTTCCTTGTTGACCTAAAAACTGAAGGACTACCAAATGAATCCAGATTGATCTCAATGGGGCTGCTCCAGTTTCCCCCAATTGATGCTTCCTTTCAATAGTTCTACTTGCATAGATTATGGGATGATGCCACCATATCATGGAAGAATATGCATTGAGTAATCCACATTATTATGGGAGAAAGCAAAAATCCACATGGATTTTTCAGAAAAGATCCATGAGACTACATTCCTGCTTCTTACACATGTCCTTCAAAATGTGCATGGTTTTGCATTCCACAATAAGGATTTTTCATATGTGTTCCTTCCTGGCCTAAGCCCCTTAGGAGAAAAAAAAAGTTGCAGTGCAATTAACTACAAACCACCAAACCGCTGGTTTGTCTTTACCTATAAGTCAGAAAACTATTATCTAAATTGTAGAACTCAATAATAGCACAGTCTTATACAAGTCTATAACTAATCCTCATTTACTTCACTGGGATTTAATCCGCAATGGATGAGTACAGGATTGTAGCCCAACACCATCCTATACATGACAGAAGCAAGCCCTATTAAGTTCAGTGGGACTTGCATCCAGGTCGCCATAAGTCATAATCAACTTGAAGGCACATTACAACAACAACAACTGTGTGTTGGATTTCAGAATTTAGATGCTACCCCCACCAAGGAGTTTAGGGCCACACACATGGAGGCCATGCTATTTATCTTAATAGTAACCCTCTATAAAAGAGTGCAAGAGTTCAATCCAGTGAATTCTGTTGTTGAACCTTCATCTCCCTGGTGCAAGTCCAACACCATTATTCACTGATAGGCAAAAAAATCCCTTGAGGTAAGAACATACCTATAGCCAACAGATATTTCTATCAAACTTTAAAAAGCAGAGAAATTAGGCAGCTATAGTGAATGCACCAGGGGAGCAGGAGATCTGAACTCCTCTCTGAGATATTGTACTGCTCTACAAATTTGTAAAAATGCAAACACAATTTGGGTTGGTCTTTCACAGTCAAATCCACTTCCTGTGTAGCTTGGAAGAATTTGGTAACATGTGCCTCTGGGCATATGGTGAGTGGTGGCAACACTTGCAATCAGCCCAAATCACAGAAATTACAGGATTCTTGGGAGCACGATGCACTTTAAACGTATGGTATGAATGCAACTCGGTTCATCTTCAAGGCTTATTTTTCCTTAAAATACTTCTCTGTCTTGGACTGTTGTAACAACAACAACAACAACAACAACAATTAATTTATTATTATTATTATTATTATTATTATTATTATTATTATTATTATTATTATAGCCTCCACTTTTCCTTCTCATAATTTACCCTTGGTGTGTGATGGAGACAAAAGATTGAACCTTCATACCAAATATAATTCAACACCCCCAAGTTTCACTTCTCCCATGTACTGTTAAAATCCTGGTACTTGTTTGGAGACAGAATGATTGCTTGATAAGATCACACAGATAACGTGATATTCATCATCTCTCACACACATAATTAAATCCAACAAAAGCAACATTTAAGACAGATAAGCTGAGTACACGGTGGGTAATTATGTGTGGGGAGCTCTACTCCCCCCCCCCACACACACACACTGTACAGACCCTAATTAGACCTTGACGGAGAGTGCATCTTTCTTGCCTAATTGTATGTGCCACTCACACACAGCCAACCTTTCGTAAGAGAAACTACTGGGGTCTAGCAGCTGCTTGTCATCCCCTTATTATTATGAATGCAGTTCCCGCTCTTTAACGTGTGATTTGGATTGGTTTTGCCACCCTAATAGGATAATAACATCATTCATAATCAGTGCTTTCCAAAATGTAAATGATGTTAATTGTCAGCAGACAATGGAGCCCTCTATTAAAAAAATATGCACAGACACTGAAGCCCAGCCAAGAAAATTAATTTGCAGTGTTTGTTAACCATAATGAAATAAAAAGTTGTTTCAGTTTAATGAATTCAGCAGCAAATTTCATAACTTCATAATGAACACATTTTTTCCAGGGGTAACTTGCCATCAGTTCAAGTGAAAAGATCCATTCTTTGGGAAATTCAAGAGTCACTAGTTCTATTTCTTGGGGTCATTCCTATTAATAAAATGAGAAATATTTGACAATGCCAGAGAGGAAGGATTCTTGCTTAGCATTGAAACAGGTCTTTTCTGCCACCTAATTTTCAGTCCTTCTCCCTCTGCAATTCAACATTTAATTTGCTTTCCTTTAAAATAAAAAGTTGGCCATAAAGAAATTGGAGAATTAGCCATCCTTTTTTTAAAAAAAAATACAGTTAACTTGTAACTATTTTCGCATTACAATTCTTATGGTTTATTTATTTATTTAAAACTGCTCTGCCAGTTCAGAATAAACCTTGGGTTTATTTAAGCTGTTCTCAATTAGAAGTGAATTATTGAACCCTTTGAACTCAATAAACAGTTTATAGGATTGTAAAATAGTCAAGCTGAAATCTAGTCCTCACACTGGTGAGGTTTTGTCACTATGCAGCACAACCCAATGTTTGCCTACTGAGACATCAGTTCTGTTGAGTTAAATGGGAACTACTCTCAGGTAAGACTGTATAGAATCGCAGCCTTAATACTACAGCTCAGATTTTAGAGATTTAGCACAGAGGTCTTTTCACTACAAGCAGCATATAATTCATTGCTATTTTGGGCATAGTGAAACTTTTTTTGAGATGTTTCTTTATTTGCTCTACAAATGCACATCGCAGATTCTGTTTGTGTCTTTATTGTATAATGTTCAATATAATGATAATGTTCTACCTTTATTGTAAACTGAATCAGCTGTGATCTCCTGTTAAAGCATGGAAGGATCAGGAAGGAACAGATTGCTGAATTCTTCGATGTGAGGCAAGGAAGAACCTCAGTGTGACATAAACACCTTGGCCTCCATGTAGTGAATAGGCAAAGCAAGCTATAGGTCAGATGGGGAAAAGGACAGGGGAAAGTCACAGAGCAGGACCTCTGATTTTAATCTGAGGGTATGAGTAAACACATACTGAAATAGGCTATCCTGAAGATATCCTGGTCCTAGACTGTCTAGGGCTTGAAAGTTAAAGATAAGAACCAGCACTTTGAAAAAAAGGGAGCAGCCTCCAGTGGTCGGGGGGGGGCTTCCCCCAGCATTGCCTCTGGGATAATACTGTGATGTAGCATCTTTTGAACCAAAGCATTGTAGGGGAATATGGGGTCCCAGTAGAAGGGATGGGTGAGAATTTCAATTCAATTTGCACTGCAAACCAATTCTGTCAAATTCACACTTTCCTAAACAATATGAGAAGCGAAACACAAACATCTTTTGAAATTCGCACTTACTCGTATTTTGTGATGCAGTTTGCCAGCCAAACAATGTTTACAAAAATGCATACATTACAGAAAAGTGTGCAAAAAATGAATATGTGAGTGAAAATAACACAAAAAAATGCATTATATGATGAGAAATGGCTTGCAAAAATGTGTGCATTAGTCAAAACCGCCTACAAAAATGTGTTTAATAGGAGAAATTCACACTAAAATGCTGGAGAATTTTCAAGGGGATTTTTTTAAAAAAAATGCAAATTGCTGCAGAAATGTGGAGAACTGAATTTAAGATTGGAAATATGAGAAACTGACAGATCCTTCCATCCCTAGTATGTGTGCATGTAGAAATGTCTCATGTTTCCATGGCTGGAATGTATCCTGCTGTGCAAAGGTAAGAGTCACATCCATTGCTTTACCCAGTTTTCCATCTGACCCCCACACACACACCTGCTATGTGGCCCCTAGAGAGAGAGAGAGAGATTCTGTTGCTGGGAGAATAGTAGTGTCCTGATAAGCAAATTGATTGCCCCCTTGACATGCCTGGGAATGATACACTTCCAAAATCTAGTTATTACTTTATGTGCCTATTGGGGGGACAGCTGTAGAAATTACTCATTCAAACAAAACATTTTTCCTGTTTAAGCAGACATGGTCGTGACTTGTGAAAGTCATCCATTATCTGCAAAAAGTAACATGAGAAGACACAGCTTCTTCTTCTTCTTATGATTATTATTATTTAACCAGCTTAAACTTTTTTTAAGGGAAAAGAAGACAATGCATTCTGGTTGTGGTGGTGAAGATAGAAGATGGGTCAAGAAACATGCCATATATGGCAACCACAGTGAGTTATTTATCAGGCAAAGACCTTAGATTAGTTTACCTAGTGGGGTAAACCCAAGTTAAGAATAAAACAACCCTAGTGGAATCAGCTACAAAAAACTGAGTTTATCAGCCTGGTTCTCACAGTAACTAACCAGATGTCTCCAGAATAGGAAAGGACAAATCTATCAATATGGATTTCTCTCAGCTTCTACCCCGCCCCGCAGTCTTAAGTTCAGTGCTGCACATTTCCACATCTGTTTGCAAATTACCAGCATTTTAGTGAGAATTCTTAATATACATATTTGTGTATGCAATTTTGCTGCACATTTTCACGTGTTTGCAAATTACCTGCATTTTAGTGAGAATTTCTCTTAAGGTACATATTTGTGTGTGCAGTTTTGGCTCCTTCTGGGAGGAAGGGCGAGATTAATAAATAAATAGATAAATAAATACTATGCACATTTTTATAGAGCAATTTTCAAACCATTTGTGTATGTTATTTTCACTAATATACACATTTGTATGCACACTTTTACCCTAGTATATGCATTTTTGTACACACTTGTCTGGAGAACTGTACTGCAAAATTCAGAGAAGGGCAAATTTCAAAGGATGGCTGTGTTTCAGTTCGTGTACACTTTTCGAAAATGCGAATTAAGTAAGTTCACTTTTAAATGAAAACTGAACTGAATTTGTCTCCCATCCCTACCCCAGGAAGCCCACAAGCAGGGTTTCAAGAAAGAGCTCCCCCAGCAACTGGTATTCAAAGGTAAGTTGTCACTGAGGATGGAGGTTCCATGGAGCTATCGTGGCTAATAGCCATAGATCTCTCCCCCACAAATGCGTCTAATCCCCTCTTAAGGGACAGTGTCCACAGTGGCATCACCACCTCCTGTAGCAGTGAGTTTCCTAAATTAACTTTGCATGCTGTGAAGGTCCCAGACTATGGTCTGAAGGCACATAAGGCCAGCTCCCTGCTGAAGCTAAGCAGGGTCAGGTGTGGTCAGTTCCTGGATGGGAGACCGCCTGGGAACCATATGTAAGCTGCCTTGGGTTTCATGAAAAGAAAGATGGAGTATAAATGTAATAAATAATAAATTAATAAATAAGAATTGCTCTCATTTCTCTAATGAAAACATCAACTGCATTAGATGACTCTGAGTTCTAGTATTTTGGGGGTGAGAGGCAAAGAGAGAGGAATCAAATTCCTGCCAATCTATGAAGCTTACTGAATGGCCTTGGGCTAGTCACCATCGTCCTGTTCACAAAACCACTTCTAGGTACACTTACTAAGCACATAATAAGTAGCAACACCAGGCCTGCTGGTTCCACCTCCATTTGGTTCAGACCAAAGGGCCATCTAATCCACCTTTCTGTTCTCACAGAGGCTAACTAGTTGCATGACATGAGCACAATAACCCCCTTCTGCACATGATCCCCAGGCACATTGCCTCTGATACTGGAGATAGCATACAGCCATCATGACCAGCTGTCATTGACAGCCTTCTCCCCCAAGAATTTAGCTAATCTCCTTTTTGTCTAAGTTAGTGGTCATCTCTACATCTTGGGGATGGTGTGTGAATTCCATAATTTCATTATGTGCGCCCTACCGGTCCTGTCCCCTGATGCCCACGTATTCAGTGCAATACCTGAAAAGGATGGAACACATGTGTGCAATTGTCCATGCATAGAATTCCCTTTTAAGACACTGCACTGAGCATGTGAACGTCAGGGGTGGAGGTAGCATGGTGTTGTAGTCAGCGCTAGCAAGCACAATTTTGCTCCCTCGCTACCATTTTTTGCCTATGTATGGAGACAACCAAATCTCAGTCAAATAGGGAAGGGACTTAGCTCAGTAGGAAAGCATCTGCCTTGCCTGCAGAAGGTCCCAGGTTCAATCCCTGGCATCTCCGGGGAAAGACTCATATCTGAAACCATGGAGAGCTATTGCCCATACAGAACTAGACTAACCAATGGTCTGACTCTGTATAAGGCAGCTCCCTATGTTCCTAATCTGGAGTTGTGGTAAGGGAACATTAATATAAATATTAATCACCATTTTCAATTTGGTGTATTCAAGGACACATTTATATTTGAGAAATAGGCAGCAACATGGGTATATGTGTGTTTTCTACATTTAATTCCATTAACTCCTGTTTCCTCCCCAAAGGGATAAGAAAATGCATTCACATCATCTTATGTTACCATCTTTTCCCCATCTGTGAATGGGTCTTTCTCTTCCTTGCTATGACAGTTTTATACAAACATCTGTTTGCTTCTCTCTTGATCCCATTGCAAGTCTCCCAATATGTGGAAAGAGAGAGAAATGAATAGCTTTCATTCATTACGTGCGCGAGGGGAAAGAGACACTTCACCCCAAATGCCTCTGTGTGTGTGTGTGTTTGCTGGCTACTAAGCTGCTTACTATGCACGATGTGAAAATTTCTGGAAAGGACATTTCCCCAAAGACCCTTCCTCTCATAGATATCCAGGGTTTATGTTCCAGAAAACAAATAGAATAAGTGTTGCTAACCACAATATGGTGCAGCTGAAACCTTTTCTGTGACCTGATAACATTTTAACTAGTGCTGTCAGAAAGGGGATGCAAGATGTGAGCATGAATGCTGGTTGAAGGCTTGATCCTGTTCATTATTACAGTCCAAGGAGCTATCCACAGCTATATGGATAGATGGGCCTATCCATACATCTATCACTCATGGCATCCATTGACATGTGAAGAAACTATCCCAAAATAAACAGCATAGACAGGGTTTTTTTTTATCTCAATGTAAGATCTGTCCCAGTGCTTGTTAATGGAGTCTGTTCACCTGTTTGATCATGAGTCACTGTCAGGATTGAGTCCTGCCCAGACCTCGAACTTGTAGTCCTCTTAGATGATGAACAAGGGGATCAAGGCCTTCCAGTCAATCTCCAGATTGCCAGTGTCTCTATGGAGCTGTCAGATCTGAATGTCCGCGCCCCAGGGCTGGAGGTCCTTACACCAGCTGTCTAGATTCCTGGACTGCTCTCAGAGCCTTTACCCCACCATGCTCTTCTCCCCCAGCAGCACAGGAGCAGAAGACATGACAAGCCTGACAGGAACTTCAGCCTCCAGCTCCTATATAAGCTTCCAGTCTGAGCCGCTTCATTGCTAAGCAACAGCTCTCATCCCGGTGATATTCATGCATGGAAAGGCAGTGAACTGAAGGCACATGATGCAGCAATCGTGCTGAAGCTAAGCAGGTCTGGTCAATGTCTGGATGGGAGACAGAGCAGGAGCTCTGTGTACACCACTGTAGCTGGTGTAGCTCAGTGGTACAGCATCTGCTTTGCTTGCAATGCCGTAGCTCAGGGGTACAGCATCTGCCTTGGAAGGTCCAAGGTTCAATCCCTGGCAACTCCAGGCAGGATTAGAAGAGAATCCTGTCTGAAATCCCTGAGAACTGCTGCCAGTCAGTAGAGACAATACTGAGCTAGTACTGACTAATGGTCTGACTTGGTATAAGGCAGCTTCCTATGTACTTGAGTTCCACTACAGAGAAAAGGCAGGATATGCATGTAATAAATAAGCATCAGCCAACCCACTGTGTGTGAAAAGAGAGCTGGATGAAGATCTGATGGAAAAGCCATCAATTTCCAAACTATCCTACACTGAGTTCTCCTGGCTCTCTCATCCAGGAACAGCTAAGACCCTGTTCTTATATTCCTTTTTGATATCACTAGTTTCTCACAAAGTCCTATTTCCAAGTGCTAGATTTGTCATTTGAAGGTCCTCTTGTGTGGCAAATTCTAATCTTTATTTGCCACAGATGGGCAAACTTCTCTGGTGGATTTCTTAATGTGGCAAATGCAGTAATAGTGCATTCAGAAGAAAGATTCATCACATAAAGCTGATGTAGTGAAATTGTCTTACAGTGCTGCAAAGGATTATTACCTCACCACAACTCCCCCCCCCCCAGGGAACAGTGTTGTGTGTTGTGTCCTAGTGGAAAGGCAAATGTTTCCAATACAATGAATTTTCAAATGCACTCAACAAACGTTTTCAGGAGATTTTTAAAAGAAAAGTTTCCTTTAGAAATATATCTATCAAGTCATTCCAGGTCAATTCATTAACTAGTTCTCTTAGGAATGCTTTAATTACTGTGTTCTCAAACCAGAGGGGGGGGAAGTAAATATTGCAGAACCAACAGACCAATCTTGCTAATTAATATGGATTGCAAATTGGAAAGCAAAAAGAGTTGGTTAAAAGACGTAAATGAGTTCTCTCAGGGATAATGCATCACAATCAAGCAGGATTTGTCAAAAATAGACATTGAAACAAGGATACAACATGCATTTGTGCCAAAACTTTTTATCCATAAAACACAAATCACTGTGCAAATATCAATTAAAATAATACTGTGAATTAGGGAAGGAGACAGATAGATACATACATACATACAAACATGCATGAATGCATACATACATACATACATACATACATACATACATACATATTGTATTGTTGCACCCCACCCCAATCTCCAAGTGGTGTAAGACTTCCAGGAGTTCCTGTGCTTACCCAGGGTTTGGTTTCCTTGGAAAGGTCAGCAGAGACTGTGGTGACTTTATGCTATATGGTTTATTTGCACATATTCACAACCTGAGCTTAAGATGGAGGGGTTCACAGCATTAACAGTCTGATAAATCTTGCTTTCCATCAGGCTTGTAGGATGGTACCCCCAAGCCATGGTGCAGAGAACAGACTTCTCTGTGTCTTCTTAGTTCCCAGCTTCTCCAGACTAGACTAAAAACACAAGCCTCTCTTTTGCTCCAGGATTGGGGGGGGGAGGAGGGCATATCTCCAGAAATATGCCAATGGTGGCCACTTGACAAACCCATTAACTCATAGGCTAGATTAACAAAGGAAACTTGTCTGACCAGTGGAGGTGGTTTCTTCCACTGCAGATGCCACTTCCAGATTCAGGGGATCCAGAGAAATCATCCATCTCAACCCATAACAGTATCCTTGTTCCAGGGTCTGTTTTTGACACTGTATAGATAGGGATAGCCAACATGTTGGTCTCCAGATGTTGCTGTACACAGGGCCAGCTCCAGGCATGCGAAGGCCCTTGGGCATCAGCTTGCCCTGGCCCCCGGTGGGTGGGTGGGTGTGCTCGCGTGCGCATACACATGTGTGCGTGCCCCCTGCACCCCCCCTGCAACCCCCACAGCTCCCCTACCTGTCTAGTCTTTACCATTGCCCTTAATGAAGATGGCGGCCGTGGTTTCCCTAAGGGGAATGAAGCCTCCGCCACCATCTTTGTTGATGGCACACGTTCGTGCTATGCACACTCATCTCTGCCATCAACTAAGATGGTGGCAGAGGCTTCAGTACCTTAGGGAAGCTGTGGCCCCCATCTTCATTAAGGACAATGCTAAAAAGCCGGCTGACAAGTAAGTGGGGGGCATGGGGGGTGTGGATTGTGGAAGGGGAGTGGAGGGGCCCTCAGGGGCCCATCAGAGCCTCCTGTAGCTCTGGGGCCCTCAGGCCAATGCCCAACCTGGCCACCCTTTAGAACCGGCCCTGGCTGTACACCATCTCCCATCACCCCTTGCCACTAACTGTGCTGACTGGGGTTGTTGGGAGTTGTAGTCCCACAACATCTAGACTTCACATTGGCTATTCAGCATGATGTCAAGTATATACCTAGATAAATTTTAGGCATAATTTGGGGAAACAACAGATGAAAGAACTGTTTTGCAACAACATCTCCCTTTTGTTATGGGAGGCTTTGGGATCCAGGCTTTTTTTTCTGAAGAGGGCACTGCAGAAGAAAGACAGAGAAAATCAGTACACAGTATGGAGTCTGCTGTCTCAGTGCAATCCCCAACCCTCTTGAATTAAGAGGAAAGTGATATGACAGGAGTAGCCAACATAGTGCCCTCCAGATGCTGTTGAACTACAGCTCCCATCTTCCCTGACCATGAGCCATGCTGGCTGGGGCTGATGGGAGTTGGAATCCAACAACATCTGGAAGGCACCAGGTTGGCTACCTCTTTTGCAAGAGAAGAGGGCCAACATTCATCACAGTAAAGCAGAGTGTACAAGTGAGCAGAAGGGGGGGGCAGCTCCCATCGTGTAATCCCAGACCCTTCTCAAGTGGCTGTGTCTTCCATTGCTGGCTTTGGAGAGAGGCAGTATGCTTCAGGTGATCCAGGATCACCTATATGACCCAGCCATGAACCATTTGCTCTCAGAGTTCTCACCACACTGATTTGCTGGAATCACTCTCGGAAGGGGGAGGGTCAGGGAAGCAGCAGGGGGGAGGGAGAAGGGGAGGAATGGCTATGAATTGGAAAACACTCAAAAAAAGACACAAAGAGAAGTTTCAGGAAGTATTTTGATCCCCTTGAGAGCATGCAGAACATGCACACACAGCCCAAACATTAACCATCCAGCACAGCACTAATCACAGTTTGCAACCAAAACATGGGACAGAGGGAGAAGGAGAAAGAGGAGCTAATCTGCTTTTGAGGTTATTTGTTCTCTTCTCGATTTTTGCTGCTTGCAATTTCACTGCCTGAATAGCGTAACCAAATATTGGCCACACAATCAAGCCAATAACTGAAAGTTCAGCTAAGAGAGATTTGGTATTGGCAAAGGGAAAATAGTATCTGTTCCTTTCTACAGACCATAGAGTTGGAAGCCACACACAGGGAGAGTCTAGAAATAATATAGGAAGTTGTCCCTTGAGAGATCTAAGCTAGTTGAAAGGAGATTGCATGGGAAAATGCTCCGCTCAGGAAAAAGCCGTTTTGATTTCCTTCTTTTGTTTTACATCTAGCATAGGTCTCATTGGGGTAGTAAACCTGGGGCTAGGCTATACCACCTCAAACTGTTGGCGGGAGCCAAGGATGGTGGAATTATCAATTTTGGTTTCTCTCAATTTCTCTTTTTTTCCCAGGCTTAAGTTCAGTTCTCTGCATTTCCACATCAGTTTGTGAACCTTTTTTTTAAAGTGCTCATTAAAATTCATCAGCATTTTAGTGCACAATTCTACTAATATGCACATGTTTGTATGCAATTTTGCCTAATATACACATTTTTGCAAAACAATTTCCCCTAATATAACACCTTTTTGTATTATTTTCACTAATGCATGCATTTTTATGCCTATTGTACCCAGAGCTTGGAAAAGTTACTTTTCTGAACTACAACGCCCATCAGCGGAATCCAGTGGCCATGCTGGCTGGGGCTGATGGGAGTTGTAGTTCAAAAAAGTAACTTTTCCAAGCTCTGATTGTACCCCAGTATATGCATTTTTGTACATATTAATTGACTGGAGATCTGCATGGCCGAATTTCAAGAAGTGCGAATTTCAAAGTATGGCTGTGTTTCAATTCTTGCATTATTTCAGAAAGAGCAAATTAGATTGCCTTTAAATAACTGCAATTCCCTCCATCTTAAAAAAAATGGAATGTCCATGTGACATCCTCTTGTTTTTGTCTAAGGTTTATTTATTTATTTATTTTGTACAGAGGAGAATACAACAATGTGCATCCGTCAGCAACCCATAGTCTGAAATTACAACCCAGACCCAGTCTGGAAATCTTAGTGAGAACTACATCTAAATATTAAATATCTGAACCGAACGACAAGAGAATCCCCTAAGGTACCTAAGGAAAGTCCTCCAAATTAAATTATGCTGGTCAAGTAGATTAAACCAACAACTGAAACAAGATGCTGCTTCGACCTCAGTTCACTCAGACGCAAGATAATTTTACTGGTAATGCTGCTTGAAGTGGAAAAAAATTATTTAAGTAGAGCTAGATGCCCTCCCTGCTCAGCAGCAAAGTTTGGGAACATTTTTATTATTTGGGTCAGAAGGTCTGCAAAATATGGAGGGAGTGTTGACATAAGCAATCTTGCATGCTTTAGTAGGAAGATATAGGGGGTAATAGTAGGGAGATGAATTTGGGGACACCTCTATGCTTGTTTACTGTGATGTAACTTCCTCTTCTTTGTTAAGAGTTGTTGTTCTGTTATGTATATCTTCCATTAAGCCACAGGAGAGAGAAGCCTCCATAGGCTTCTCTGGCCACATGATCCCAATCATGGACTAAAATCTACTACCTACTTCTATTTTTTCTATCCAAGCTAGAGCCTGTTTCCTGAACATATCAAAGGTCATGAGTAAACATTTTAATACTTTTTATCAAAGAAGACTGTCTCTGTTGTTTTTATTCAGCTAGTCTGTAGGAGGGGAAGGTGGGCTGGTTAATTCTCACTTTGCTAACTATCTCTGCTAAGAGATATAACTTCTAAACTGCTTCTATTTCAGTTAAACCCAACAGGGAGAGCTTACATTTGGGGTGACAGCCCCATCTTTTACCTTTCAAAAATCATTTTTAAAACAGGCTGCAGTATCACTGGGTGGCCTGTTTACCAGCTACCTCTTTTTTGCCTTGCCTGTCCTTTCCTTTCCTTCTTTTTTTGTAACAAAGAATTCTCCAGAGGTAGTATTGTTCCAGGCTATTCTGAGAAGACTAAGAAATAGTGACCACTGCAAAAAAGAAAGAAAGAAACAGTGGCCATCAGTGAGAGGGAGTGCTACTGGAACAATGCTAAACGTGGAGCATTCTTTCGGGAAATGGCAACTGACATGAGGCAACTTGGAGACAGAACCTTTGTGGACACCTGCTTTAGAACTTTTAAAAAGATTTTTTTTAAAGAAAGACAGGTGTTCCCTTTATATTTTTGAAGGCTTTCATGACCTTCCCAAAAGCCTGATTCACCCCACTGAGCCCTCTAACAACAACAACAACAACAACAACAACAATAATAATAGAACCACAAATTCTCAGGTGAGAATTTTATTATTATTATTATTCTCACCTGAGAATTCGTGATTTTAAAGTAGCCTTGCTCCACCTTCAGATGTTGTAGGATTACAGCTCCCATCATCACAGATTATCAACTGTGTTGCCTGATGAGAGTTGTTGTCAAAAAATCTGGAAGGCGCCAGGTTGTAGAAGGCTGATTGAAGGTCTTGGACCCTTGACAAGGGAGGTTGCATTCTCATTGTTTTTGCTCCCCCACTCCCAAGGTAATCTGAAGATTATACCACAGCCATTTCAATCCATGCTGACCTCATTGGCTAGGAAAGTTTGCAAAAGCTTCCCCCATTCTCCCAGATTCCATGTTGCTAATAGAGACAAGGAAGAAATTAAAACCCCAAAGGACTGAAGGGTTCAGTTCACAAACTATTTTTCCTAATGCTTGACAAGTTTAATGTCCTCATTATCATCTTTTAAGTTACATAAATCTTCTGTTGTCACTACTTTATTTTCTTGATGCTGAGTTGTAATCCTGCTTTTGTGCTTTCCTCTTTAACTTTCAACAGCATTCATTTCAAATCATTACTGGTTTCTGCTAGTAGTATGGTATCATCTGCATATCTTAAATTGCTGATATTTCTCCCTCCAATTTTCACATCTCCTTCATCTTGGTCCAGTCCTGCTTTCCATATGATATGTTCTGGATATAGATTAAACAAATAGGGTGATTAAAATACACCCCTCACACCCTTTCCTATTGGGAACCAATTGGTTTCTCCATATTCTGTCCTTACAGTAGCCTCTTGTCCAGAGTATAGGTTGTGCATCAGGACAATCAGATGCTGTGGCACCCCCATTTCTTTTAAAGCATTCCATAGTTTTTCATGATCTACAGAATCAGAGGCTTTGCTGTAATCTACAAAACACAGGATGATTTTCTTCTGAAATTCCTTAGTCCGTTCCGTTATCCAACATATGTTTGCGATATGATCTCTGGTACCTCTTCCTTTTCTAAATCCAGTTTGGACCTGGCATTTTTTATTTTTTTATTTATTTATTTATTTATTTATTTATTTATTTATTTATTTATTTATTTATTTATTTATTTATTCGACTTATTAGTCGCTTATCTGGCTGAATTGTCAGCCACTCTAAGTGATGTACAAAGCAGAACATGTAAACATCAAAACATTAAGAGACTAACAATAAAAACTAACAATAACATAAAAGCAACAAATTCCAATAATAATAGGGCTTCTCTCCTGTATAGTCCGGAGGTGTAACTACCGATGGAGGTTCCTGGTGTAAGCATTGAACCAGTGTGGCAATAGTTCATTTGCAAGATATAAAGCAACATCCTCCCCCGATCTTAACATCCAGCAACTCCAAGAAAAACAACAGGCCCCTCGAAATCAAAACCAACAGGGCAGTTCTTAAGGAAGCCAAGGCAGAGCAGCCAGGGTATAAACACGACTGATAACAGGCAAAACAAACAGAGGCGACAGCCGCCGCAGCGGCACCTCCCACTCCTCAGAAGCTGAAAGATTATCACAGCAATGGCGTATTCCAAGGTCAGGCCACAACACCTGACCCGCCAGTCTCCGGCTCCAGCCTGCCTCTGCATCCAGCCTGGCTCGGCGCTCTCAACTGCGAGAGGCGGCGGTGGCGGCCTGATGTAGGTAAAGTCTCTGGGACATACCGGTTGCTAGCGTCCAATTCAGGTCAAATAACGAGGGAGGCAGTATAGGAAGTATGGAAAGAAGGGAGGGGGCTCCCCCATCTTTCCCATGCACTCCCAAACATTGCAGCTTCCAGTGGGGGGGAGAATTACTCCATAAAAGCCATCAGTAGAAGAGCTCCGTCGACCATAGCTCCCTCTCCCATAGCCATCTTCCGCCTGTGTTCCTTTCTCACTCCACTTAGGGTAAGAGCCTTTGTTGTAGAATCTTGAGCATTATTTTACTCGCATGGGATATTAAGGCAATAGTTCAATAATTAATGTATTTCCTGGGATCCCCTTTCTTTGGAATTGGGATGTATATTGAATGTTTCCAGTCTGTGGGCCATTGTTTAGTTTTCCATATTTGTTGACAAATTTTTGTCAAACTTTGGGCAGATTCAGTCTCAGTATCTCGTAGCAACTCTATTGGTATGCCATCTGTTCCTGGTGATTTGTTTCTTCCAAGTATTTTAAGAGCAGATTTCAACTCACATTCTAACATTGCTGGTTCTTCATCATATGGTTCCATGAATGAATCTGTCATCCTGGCATCTCTGCACCTGCCTTACCAACGGAGGATGAAGCGGAGGGAAGCAGCAGGAGGACAGAACCCAGCCTCTCCTGACTATTCCTGTGCAGCTTGCCTCAGCTGGCCACCTCCCTCCTCTGCTTCCCTCCTCCTTGCAGGAGATCTGGCAGGAGGTGGCTTGGCAACCTGTGGAAGGGCAGAGGGAGAAGGTGGCTTGGTGACCTATGGAAGGGTGGGGGAATAAGGTGGCTTGGCTGCCTGCAGATGGAGAAGAGAAAGGTGGCTTGGTGAGCTGCAGAAGAGGCGGAAGGTGGCTTGGCAACCTGCAGAAGCAGTGGGGATTTGGTATGGGGAGTGGAGGGTAGGCGTGGTTGGCGTTCCTTTGCACCTCCGCCATTGAGGGGAGGAGAAGCAGGGGAAGGATCATAAAAGGTTCTTGGCAAACTCTAAGGGGGTAGGTGGTTTGGGTGAGCTCTAAGCCTAGGGATGGGGGTTGTTTGGGTGAGGGGGTTAGGTGCTAGGGTATGTGTTCAGTGGGGCATCCTTTCAGGTAAATGTGCCTTTTAAAATCCCGTGCTTAATTTCCTCATAGAAATCAATGGGGACTTGCAAACGTTTTAAAGTTGGCTGGCATGTGCTCAAAGCAATTAGAGTTTACAGTAGTTCTAAAAACAGTTGTAGTTAGACAGGAGCGTTGTGCTTGCATAGAGCAATTCCTTCTGGTTACGCGGTTCTGGTTGCACAGTTGTGCCATTTGTTCTCCGCTGGCCCTGCAAAGCAGTACATAATAACTTCTAAAAATATAGGAATCCCTGGAACAGAAACCAGATGGTCTGAACATGCAACACCTTCCCCTTATTTCCCCTGTCAGAAAAGAAAATGTCAGTAGCATTTTCGCATGGCATTCTTTTCGTCTTAAAATAAACCAACATGTTCGAGCAGCTATCTGTGAGAGCAGAGCCCAATTCCTGCTTCTGTTCTCAAGCGGTGAATTGATATGACATAAGGCAGAAAGTCTTTCCAAAGCCAGCGCCTGGAAAGCTGAAAGGAGATCTGTAATGCGTTAGCCTCCAAAACGTGTAGCTGTCTATGTAAAAGGTCCATATCCATAACTGCTATGAAAAAGACTAATCCAAGCAGTTTTAGGCCAACATCTGTCTACGATATTGGCTGCTTTAGGTCAACGTGTTGGTGATGAGAGTGTCTGCATTATACATCTTAAATGATAATAAGTTAATTGGGGGAAAGTGGATTTCAGATACATGGGGCATGTCTGTACTGCAGCTGGCCTGGCCTCAAAACCAGCGCTTGCAAACACCCAACCTGAACATCTGAAGCTGCTTTATATGACTAGAGAAGCAATCCACCACCACCGCCAACAGTGGGGATTTACAGAGCTGTGGACCCATCACCACATCTGCTGTACATAGCAGGTAGGGTAGAAGGTAGGGGAGCAGTACGATCACTGTACCAGCCTGGAGCTGGTGCAGTGCTCAGGACTGAGGTGTAATGTGATGGCAGTGAGACCAGTTTAGGATTCAACAGATCCTGGGCTGGCTAAGCCACTCCCCCACCCTGCCTCTGGTGTGCCCTATCTCAAGGCCTCCTGCTGGCTGCTACCGGTGGCCATCCCACCACTGGCACTCCTGAGCACATGGTTGATGAGCAGAGAAGGGAGTGCCAACTTAGCTGGAAGAGCTGGTCAGAGAGACATCTTCACCCAATCCAAATCACTCACAGCCTGCCACAAGGGAGATTTGGAATGCTTTGTAAGTTATATTGATGGTCCATCTTGCCCAGTGATGTCTCCTCCAGTCTTCCCCAACCTGGTACCTTTCAGATATTTTAGAGCACAACTCCCATCATCTTTGACCATTGGCTACTGGTTGAAGCTGATGGGACCAATAGTGCAACAACATATAGAGGGCACCAGGTTAGGGAAGCCTGGGTTACTTCCAGATGATGTGCTGAGGATCCATCCTGATCTGTCTGCCCAAATTCGGCAGGGAGGTTATATGATTCCACTGTTTATTGAGCATTCATTCTGATTTGTTTGCAGGGATGCTATGCAAAGTTGCAAAGTTGCATCAAGCAACTGATATCCCACTGTTTACAATGCAATGGGGTGTTCTTGAGCACATTTCAGCCATGAAATTTGTTTTCCATGCCAGAACTGAGCTCACAGCCATTTTACACAAACGACCACCCCTGGTGTCCTTCTTCCAAGCATTCTTCATTTCAGCACCGTATTTTGGAAAGAAAGAAAAAATTATGAAGCCTTTTTTTGTTGAGGCCTATGTTCAACAATGTGGATTCAACAGCCCTGGCCAATATACTGCAGATTGCCCTGAAATCGACCAAGAGATCCCAGTCAAGATTTTGCCTGCCCCTGCACTAGAAGATGAGAGAAAACCATGGGAAAGTGTCTTATACTTGTTGGCAGAGTTAAGCTTTAGATCAGCAGCGGCAGAAGCAGTGCAGGCAGTGCGTGTGTGTCAGTGACATTACTTGTTAAGGAGCAGATTTTTACTCTGCTACAATCACTGAGGCTTCAGACTTAGTAAAATCTTACTTTATTGAAAGGAATACATAATAGATAGGAAAGGGATTCTAGTTCTAACTAGCTAGCTATGTTGGAGATGCAAGGACCTGGCATGCTCTTTGCCCTCATGCTACAGGTGATAGACACAAAGCAAAGATCTGTCCCCTCTCCAAGAGATGGAGAAGAAGCAGGAAGGAGAGTCAGAAGGTGTGGCCAGTATCCCAAAAAAGTATCACTTTACAGAAAGGAAGATTGCAGATGAGCAAAGGACAAGTACAGCCTAGCAACCTGGAGGACTCCTCTCTATCTCCCATCACAATTTGAAGTGCATTCCCACATTTCCAACAATACTAAGTTAGACCATTGGTCTGTCTAGCTCACTACTGCTTACACCAATTGGCAGTCTCTCTCTGGTATTTTAGATAGGGCTTCTCCCAACCCTAACTGGAGATGCCAGGCATTGAACCTGGGACCTTCCGTGTGCAAAACAGATCTTCTACCACTGACCCACAGCCTCTCCCCAAATATGGAAGTTCATATGGAAAGGGATAATCCTTATTAATATCTTGGTCACAGGCTGGTTAGAACTGGGAGCCAATGAACCTGACAGAACACTGGAGTTATATGCTTCCTGTGGTGAATCTCCATTAAGACTCTTGCTGCTATAATTTGTAGCAATGGAAGCACCGAAGCATTCTTAGAAGGCATTCCCATACAGAATGTGTTACAGTAATCCAGTCATCACCAGGTCAAGAATGACCACCGCCAGGTTAGACCTCACTAGGGAATAGGGGAAAGGGTACTCTTGGGAAAGCCTGCCATCTAAAGTGTCAAACTGAAACTGGATTCTTAAGAATGTACAAAGGGCTCTGCTGCATCAGGCCAATGGCCCATTTAGTCCAGCAGCCTGTTCTCACAGTGGCCAACCAGATGCTTATGGGAATCTTGAAGTAAGCTCAGAAACTAGCTGGTATTTGAGTTTTAGCAACACTTATTTAAATGTGATCTACATGAAATATCTTCCTGGTATAAGCCATATAGCTTCATTCTGGACTAGTTGTAGTTTCCAGACTAGTTTTAAGGATAGCCCCACATAAAACATGTTATTATTCCCCTAATTCCAGTGTTCAGGCTGTGAGTGTTGTCTCATATGAAGCCAAAATGGCGCCACCCGCAAGGTTTTCAGAAGCAGAAAAAAACAGCGGGAGAAACAACCCAATGAGGAATGGGTGTGCTCAGTGGCCATGGAATGCTGACTGACTGAAGGGAGGGGGACCAGGGAGAAGAGGGAATGGAATGGAATGGTTGGAACTTTGAGAGTGCTCCACGCTGCAACATTTTATAGGGATAGTGGAGAAACTCAATTCAATTTGCATTTAAAGGTGAACCTACCTAACCCGCGCTTCCCTAAACAATATGTGAACTGAAACACAGCCATCGTCCGAAATTTGCACTTCTCTGAAGTTTGCAATACAGTTCTATAGCCAAGTAATGTGCACAAAAATGCATATATTAGGGTAAAGTGTGCATTAAAATGCATACAGAAGCAAAACTAACATACATTATAGAAAATTGCTTTGCAAAATTGTGTATATTAGGCAAAATTACATACAAACAAGTTTGTATGTAGGAGAAATTCACAATAAAATACTGGTGAAGTTTCATGAATGTTTTTTAATGTAAACTGATGTGGAAATATGGAGAACTGAACTTAAAATTGGAAAAATGAGAAATGGAGAGAAATCAGAATGACAGATTGGCCCATCCCTAGTTGCAGGTCCAACCTGTAGCAAATGATCACATGCATAGATCACTGTACTGAATCAAAGTAAAAGCATGTCAAATTCTGAAGTTGATTATGAATAATACATGGTCCTTCAATTAAAATAATCTGTTTTATATTATTAATTTCTTTTCTCAAGAAAGCTTGGAGGCAAGGGAATTCTAGGAAAGGCTTTCAGGTAGTCCAATCATCTACAATTTACCAATGACTGGCATAACGTGCCGAGTGTGTAATCTGGGAGCACTGAAACTGCCATATTGACAGTGCAGACATCACAGTCTCCCACAGAGTCTTTGTGGCTTGACAGCAGGAGTCTACTTACATAATATAGTATGTAACACATAAGATCTGTTCCAGTGATGGGGGCAAGGTAAACATAGATAATACAGGATCAAGTCTGTCTGTCGTGGTTTGTCCCAAAGCAGTCAGCACAAGAGAGATAAAAAAATACACAATGACTTCAATAAATTGGAGAGTTGGCCAAAAAGAAAATAAGAGAATGAAGTTCGGGGACTGACTTCCTCTACGTATGCAAGAAGAATGAAGTGTGAATGCAGCAGTAGGAGTAACCACCCCCACAAAGAAAACCACAGGGACTTCAGTCCATTCAAAATCAGATTTCATCTGATTGTCTAGACCTTAATTTTATCAGATATTATTATTGTTGTTGTTGTTGTTGTTGCTTTCAATGTGCATGTTGCACTACTGAATACAAGAGGATAGGCCCTTGCCCCGAGAAGCTTACAATTTATAATTCAACACATTGGACACAGCAGAAGAAGAGCAGCCTAGGACAAACAAGGAAAGAAAAGACACTATTTTAACATTCTTTTTAAAAATGTAATATATCTATTCATTAGTTCTCCTGTAATCTCCGGCTGACAGGCCCAGCACGTTCAGGTGGCCAGGTTGGACACTGGCTGAGGGCCCCTGTAGCTGACAGGGGCTCCTACTGCTGGTGCTGGGCAGGTATAGCTCCTACTCTGCAATTCACACTAGCATGAGGATGCCGGAATGCATCATGGAATGGGATCCACCCATCCAGGCAATAAACCATTCCCCTGCCACTGGCCTGGGCTGGCCCCACCACTTCCCATGTCACTGAGTCAGTGTGCACTTGCTTGCCATCACTCAAGATGGTGGCAGGGGCTTCAACACACCCTGCTTCCATCTTAGGTGATGGTGGGTGTGCGTGCACAGCACACTAACACACTGATGCAGCTGGGCCTATTTAAGGCAGCGGTGGTGGTAGTGCTGCCGTGTTGCTGCCACCACCTTCGATGGTCCACTGCAATCTGGTGCCGGCCCTGCCAGTTGATAAAGAATTTAAAGTCACAAGTCCAATAAAACATAACCCAGCAACAACAACACAAGTACTGTATAAAGCAAAATAACCAGTAAAAAGACACAGATTAATACAGTGCCAGCTGTAATAATGAAATCAAAGACATTGTTAACGCCACTGTGAAAAGCAAAGATTATGTTAATATAAAACTAATAAAAAAACATTTTTGCCTGGCACTTGGGACAGAACAATCTGTCAGTTTTGGTTCTTTGCTTTTCATTTTTCCAATCTTAAATTCAGTTCTCCAGGTTTCTGCAGCGTGGGATATTTTTTTAAATCGTCATGAAAATTCTTCAGCATTTTAGAGCAAATTTCTTTTAATAAACACATTTTTGTATGCAGTTTTAACTAATGTGCACATTTTTGCAAGCAACTTGTCATAATGCATTTTTGTATGATTTTTTAAAACTAATACATTCATTTTTATGCACTTCTCCCCTAATATATGTATTTTTGTAAACATTAGTTGGAGAACTGCATTGCAAAATTTGGATAAGTGTGAATTTCGAAGGATGGCTGTATTTTGCTTCTCATGGTGTTTCAAAGTGCAAATTTGATATATTTGGATTTAAATGTTAACCAAATCAAAGTTCTCCCTCATCCCTACCTGACACTAAAAAAACAATAAGATAGGCACCAAGTGAGCCTCTCGGGGAAAGGCATTTTACCACCATGAGACCACTGCGAAAATGCTCTCTCCATGATAGAGGCCCTTGGTGTCTCAGAGTGAGGGGGCAATCCTCAGCAGATGATCTTGGGACCCAGGGTAGGTATATATGTGAGGAGGCAATCCTTCAGGTACTGAGATCAGGGTCACACAGTAACATGGGATTTGTAGTGTTTAGGAATGAGGAAACACTGAACAGTGATTATGTATGAATGTTTTATTAAGTTCACACTAGATTGTGAGATTTATGGTGTTTCCAATGTGAAAGAGGTTACAGGAAATTATTTTGCATGAAACAATGCCATTTCAGTGATAGCATACAAGAGGAAACGTTTAAAAAGCAAAATATTAAAAGATAATTCGCTTTTAGCAATGAGTAGCAGCTTTTGTTGGTGGAGCTGAACAGAAAGCGAGTCTTTCTTTCAAAACCCACAATAGAAATCTTTATTAAGATTTTGGAATATGTAAACTTATTTCAATTTCACAGCTTAATCATAGCTAAAAGGTGGATAATTATTATTGAACTAAAAAAAACTGTAATCATTTGGGAGCTGTACTTGTGACATGATTTTAAAGGCAGAATTTCCAAGTATGATTCTAATAACTATATGAGACATTCACAGAAAAATGGAGCAGTTTACTTTAAAGGGCAATTTTAACAGGGACTAGAAAAATACCGCTGTATCCATCCAGTCTCTAAAAATATCTGCACTGTAATTGCCAGAATGATATCTTGTGGTTACCTGCCACATTCTTTGGCACCCGGCTCACAGTCATTGTGCTGCCACAATTTAAAAACACCCACTCCAATATCTTTTGCAACTCAAATAGTGGTGGAGATGCCTATACCCAGTACAATGTCAAACTTAATTTGAAAAAGCTGAAGAGAGCTGAGTTAAAATATGCCCACAAAATAACTGACCGCTCATATAAATAGAGAAAGCAAAGAGGTTCTGGTAGCTTTCCAGAAAACATGTCAGTAGGTGTGCCTGCACAAGACTCGATTTAATGACTGGATGTCTACAATCCATCTGTGTATTCACTGTATCTCTAGACTTTTGGATATTTGTGTGCTTCACAAATGCTCCACAATCAACAGTTGCATCAAAGTCTCAAAAGCCTAAGAAAGGCCTAACAAGATCAGGAGAATACAGTTTTTCCTGGGGGGTTTCCCAACTTTGAAACCATAAAGATGGTCAAGTGAACTACATGGCCGGCAGCAAACCCATAAGTGCTCCAGAGCGCTGTGAGGGGACAGCGGCAACTAGTGCTGTCCCCAAAATTTTCAATTCCCTGGCTTGAAATATGAATCTGTCCAGCTTGTAAGACTTGGATATATTATGAATTCCCCTCCTAGAATTTCCCTTTTTGTGGATCAGCTGTGGAGTTGGTAATCATTTGTGACAACTGCACCTCTAAAAGAACATTTTAGCTGGTATTGCCAAAGAAGCACCTTCCCAGTTGCCACTGCTATAGCATAAAAGTGGAAAAGATCATGGAAGAGAGGCAATGGAGCTGTGAGGTTGTCTAGATCAGATCCTGAACAGATTCTAGGCTTATCAATGCCATTCCTAAAACAAATATTAAAATGTCCTTGAATAGAGGTGGTTGTTGAAAGGTAGAGGAAGCCTTACATTTCCAGCCTCCCATTGCTTTCTCTGCTGTATCAGACAAATGGTCTACCTAGTCTATCCTTCCCCAGCCCCAGCTAGCATGGCCAATGGCCAGGTATGATGGAAGTTGTAGTCCAAAACATCTGGAGGGCACAAGTAGAAATGGATGGACCAGCCTACATCTGTTCCATATCAGTTTCATTGGCACTCAGTCATAGGTCTGTCCTGTCCTGTTTTTGTGGGCTTTTTGAAAGAAAATTCCACACGTAAATTTAAGAACTCTAACTTTTAGAAATTGTGCTTGAGTTTACTTTTCGCTCCTCCTTCCCATTCCTTTTTCCTTGTGTGCTATGTCTTTTTAGAGTGTGAGCCTCAGAATAGGAACCTTCTTAGGAATGAGAGCCTTTTTGGCTAATGGAGAGGGTATGCATGCTGTAAATAAATCATAAATATAAACTAGTAAATAATACATGGTATGCATTTTGTACCCACTCTTCCTATAAAATATGCATTTTTCCAATGCATTTGAATGCTTTTTGATTCATTTTCCCCTATGATATGCATTTTGTATGGAACTTGGGGGGACTGAAGCTGCATTGCAAAATCCAGAGAAGCGCATAATCTGACAGATAGTTGCATTCTGATGAGGTATGGGAGAGAATATCTGCTAAAGTGGACTTAGTACCAGATTGCAACTGAATTCGACTGTCCGCTATCTTTTCGGACTGGCACTGATTTCTTGTGGCTGGCCGCAGCTGTAATCAGCATAGATTTTGCAGCTGCGGCTCCAATCGGCAAGATATTTTTTTTAATTTCCCCCGTATTTTATGTTATTATCTTCGTAATCAAAGCTGCTGCATTTGTAACTGTAAGTGTGATAACAATCGCCATTTATCCATTATATATTACAGAAAAAAATTGTGTTATCATCTCCATACAATGCAAAACATATTGGCTGCCTGACCTCCTCTAAGCTATACATGTCTTCAATGTTAATTGTCAATTTTGTGTTTTTAAAACAAGACCGCTCAGAGCATTCTGAATCTCTATCTTCTTCTGCTGGATATATTATAATGATGAGATTGACCCACGCTACCTTCCCCACCCCACCCCACTTTTTTCATTCTCCCATCATTACACTGTGACTATAAGCAATACACTAGCCACACTTGGAGAGGATCACCTCCCCCCCCAGGCTTTTGAATCTGTACTGCCGATGTGTGTGTGTATGAATAAAAATACAAGGTGGCACTAGTGGTGGTTGTGATGCTGCTGCAGTGCTGCTGATGAACTAATTCGAGGGGAGGGGAATAATTAAGCAGCACATCAGTTACCCCGAAGCAAGAGACAGACTCAAAGACTATTATCTGCCTCATTGATATGTAAATGGGGGGGGAACCACGTGGAACACTGATCATTCACATAAGCATTTATGCTAAAAATTAAGCATTTTTCCCCGCCACTGAAAAAAAACATATGGGACAGTGATTATTTACATAAGTATTTACATTAACAATGAAGCAATTTTTTCCTGTCAGCGAAAAAAACCCCGCACAGAAGATCAATCAGCAAGTGTCAGAGCAAGCAGGAACAAAAAAAGGGAGGATTGGGATTGAACAACGGACAATTGAAATACCAGCAGATCGGAATTAGGCAGCGAACCCCATGCCTAATTCTGATCCACAAGTAAATTTGGGAATATCGAATCATGTCAGTCTGCTGCAAAATGTGGCATGAACAAACTCCTCCTACATCCCTAGGGAGCAGGCAGGGGAAACACTAATCTAGTGCATCATCCTGCTTCCCACAGCATCCAATCAAAGTCCTCCAAGAAGCCCACAAGCGCAGCATGAAAGCAATAGTCTTCTCCCACCATTACTCTCCAGCAAGTTACTGGCATACTGCTTGGAGATTCAATAAGTTAATAAAGTGCCTGTGTTCCTAGACATTACTTCTTTAACAGCAACTTTGGTTCCAGAGGTAGGAATAACGTGGGAAGCATAGGGATTTTCCATGCCAACAGGTTCCTACACCACAAAAAAGAAGAGCAGGTCAACATATTTCAGCAAACTTTTTATTCAAAACTAACAATACATGTCTGAAATGAAACAATCGGGTCAGGTCAGCCTTGCTTACGGACCACTTGAAGTCTTCTTCCAAAATGCATCCAAGGATGCCTGCCTTGCCTTTTTTATTTTATCATGTACCATCTTGCTATAGCAACCTAAAGCTTTGAGAGCAGCTCTCCTGTCCATACACTCAAGCAGGTAGGCAAGGGGCAGTCACTACCACTCCCCTGTGCTTGCTCTGTGTGTGTGTGTGTGTGTGTGTTTATGTGCCATCTTCCCCTACACTTGAGCAGATGTGTAAACAGTGCTTCCAGGGCACCCAAAGCACTGTTTACTGCAGAGACACCTGTGCCACCTGGCAAGGGGCATCATTCCAGCCACATGTGAAAGAGCTGCCTGCAGCCACCGCAGTCCAGTAGACAAGGAGCCACATTCTGTCTACGTCAGAGTGTGAGACCCTTCCATACACCCCTCTCCCAAAAAAGCCTTTGTTAAAAGGAGCTTCTTTCCCGGAGGATTTGTTAACTGAGGTATTACTGTGTAGGAATCTTGACAAATAACCATTCATAAACCATTTTGTCTCTCATTGTTTTCTCTCCCATTGTTAAACTTACTCCTTTTCCTTTTGGCTGACAGACAAAGAGTGCCTATCACCAAGTTCAGCCAATGTGCCCTTTCCCAGACAAGAATAGCTTGGCCACTGTGATTCATTAGCTGGTAACCTCACATTTAGAATACTGTAATGCACTCTATGTGGGCATTCCTTATGGCTGTTTCAATTGCTGTGTTGTTTTACTGGGATTGTTTTATTGCTTATTTTAATTTTGTTTGTTCACATTTTAAACTTTTAATGGGATTGTTTCATATTTTATTTGAATTATGGATGTATATAATATAATACTTGTGTAACTGGTTTTCTAATGTGTAAACCACTTAGAAGCTTATTTCTAAGGCTATTTTGGCATTAAGTGGTATATAAGACTGTTGTTGTTGCTGCTATTGTTGTTATTATTATTATTTCGATGAAGCAACCCAAAGATCACTGATGAAAGAATGTTTTAATTGTGTTTTAGAATATTTTTGACTGTGTTTCATATGTTTTAGAATGTTTTTTAATTGTAATCGTAATTGTGATTTGGAAGGTTTTAAACTGTTTTTAGCGTGCAATCCAACATGAAGAAGGCCAGCGAGAGTGGAGCCAGTGGAAGGGAAGACGGCGGAAGAGGCTGCCACATTCTACTTCCATTCAGGAGCATCAGGGATGGGAGCATGCTGGCTGTGCCAGAAGACCTTGGTGGATGGAAAAGAAATGCATGTTTCCTTCCACCGCCCTTTCTCCTGGTCAGTGCCGGTACCAGGCTATTTTGTGCCCTAGGCAAGGCTAACTACTTGCACCCCCCCAAACTGCTACCTTCAATTTTCAAAAACAGATGTCTTGTAGAAAAAATGAAAAGCACAAAACTTGAAACTGCTAAATTTAATTTGGTTGCATTTTTTCCAAGGGTTAAAAAAACTACTCTGTATAAAACTGTTCCCCTCAAAGGTCAGTACTGAGCCCCTCTGAGGTCTGCGCCCTAGGCAGCTGCCTAGTTGGCCTAATGATAGCATCGGCCCTGCTCCCAGTATAGCATCTGCTGGGACTGGATGCCAAAGGGTGGAGCCAAACAGGGCCAGGATGCAGTATAAGTCTCCCTCCACTCACTTCCGCTCCAATACTCCCCCAGAATGCCTTTTTCAGGTCTTGTCCCAGCCAAGCCTCAGCTGTGGGCAGTGGTGGAGTTTCCCAGCTATGCCATTGCTGTACCTGGATGAAGAATTCCTGCCGGCACAGCCCAGCTGCGCCAGCATCCTCCTTCCTCTTCCATAGTTACGCCACATCCCGAATCCCCTCAGCCCAGTGAAACTAAAAGGAGGATTGTGCCCAAAGTATGTTTTTCCTTTTCTTTTAAATGTTTTTTGTTTATGTTTTCTGCACTGGGCCCCTTTGGGAGAAAGGGCAGGATATAAACCCAATAAATAATAAAACAATAATAATAATGTTGATAAGTACCTATCATGTAACCCCCCCCACTAATATTTTAAATAAAATTGTTCAAAATTGCTCTGGGGATGCATATTATGCAAATGTTAGTCATATTATGGAAATGGGTGCTGGTGACAGTCTCATGCCACTACATGCTTTCATCTATTGCAGCAGTGCTGGTCATGGTTCCAAGACCAAAAACCCCTAAACCTGACTGACTTGGTGATGATAAAGTACCTTCAGTTATCTAATCAGAGACAGATTTGACTGAATATATGCATTGTAGGCAGTGATGACTCTGCAATACTATCTCTGAACTGCAGACTGCACATGGTGGTGTGTGTATATATACAATGTATAAATAAGTAAAACAGCTTCATTACAAAATGGGAGAAGGGCACATTTTACCCTGCATATGGAAAGCCAAATTTAATTTGAAAGGCAAAAGGGAATAAGGTTACCGTTTCTCAACTTGATTATTAGCAATAAAAACAAATATGGCAGAAGCTGAAAATTTGATGCTATGTCCATTTAGTCTTCCTTAATATCCATAATCATGGAAGTAGACATGCAGGGGAAATGGCCGAAGTCTAACACAAAGATTTTCTTTTCACTGAATCCTTAAAAACCTCTAACAAGGGAGAAACATATGGAAATAGGTCACAGGAAGCACACATCAGATAAACACAGGAAGTAATTATTCAGCAGGAAAGGGTTGCAGGAAATGGGTTGTTTTTCTTTCTTCACTGGTGTTCTTTCAGTCCTGGGACATCAGCCGTGATGAAGGAAATTGGCTTGTAATTGCAGGGCAGCTATTATTTATATAGTGTTAACATCAACTGTCACTCATATGATATTTACGTTGTATAAGAAATCAAATATTCCACCAAGTTGAATTGTACCAAAGTTTCCTAAAGCTGTAGAAAATATCTTCATGAAATATGTTGTATGTTGGAGGTGAAACAATCCACCTGGTGAAGCAGCTCAGGGCATTCCTCCCCCTTAAAAAAATCAAGGAATCCAGAGATGAAACTTTCTATGTATTTAGAAAATGTACAATGAGGACGAGCTACAAATGTTTGTGTTCTTAATCCACCCTTCCTCCAAGAAGCTCAGGGATGCTAGGATGGCTCTTCTCACCCATTATCCTCATAATCATCCTGTTAGGTAGGTTACTCACAGAGACCGTTGGGCCCAATGTCACTCACTGAGCTTAATGGCTGAAAAAGGAAAACTGGAAATCTAGGAAGCTTATACCAGCTCAGATTGTCAATCAAGCCCAGTATTGACTTGCAGCAGTTTTCTAGGGTCTCAGACAGAGGTATTTCATGTTAGGTTGATGCACCACATGGCAGGTAGATATTTGGGGAGGGTGAGTTGGGATTCAATCCTGCAGGGTGCTCCTTTGCAAGCACCTTTCCTGTGGAGTACTCTGCACCCTGCAGGATTGAACACTCCTGCTTTCATTCAGGAGGGGGAAAAGGAGACACAGCATCTCCTTCTTCCCCTGCCTCCTCCAGAATATAGGTTTCACTAGGCTTTTAAAAAAATTCTAATTCAACATAAACCTGCCCTCCTGAATTGATTTGGAGACAGAGCTAGGGTGGGCAGTCCCTGTGTTGGGGCCCCAGGTTGGGTTGGGGACTTCGTTTCACCTTCTACCTTATCTTTTTACCTGAAGTTGCCCCAGATTGAACCTGGGGCCTTCTGCATGCAAAGTATGTGCTTGGCCACTGGGCTATGGCTCCTCCTCAGATGGAACCAAGGCCTTCCCATTTCTAGTCCGACATTCCAACACAGGGAAGGGCAACCTGTAGCACTTCAGATGTTGTCAGACTCTTACTCTCACCATCCCTGTCCACTGGCTATACTAGATGGGGCTGATAGCCTTATTGTTCTCTGGTATGTTCTCTGACTGGCCTGCCTTTTCAGGGTTTCAGGGAGAAATCCATAATCTGCCACTTGAGATACAAGGTACCTTTTGTGGGAAGTGTGACAAGAGCAACTCCCATTTGGTCCTCTTTGCATGGTGAGATAGTCCTCTTAGCTGGTTAGACTGCCACTGACCTGTACTCAACCTTTTCTGTCTTCCTTCCGTGTAAACCGATATGTCTCAGGGAGCTCTGAGTCACCTCTGACTCACCATTCTGTTTACTTTCCTCTCTGCAGACCACCAGAAGAGAAGGAGCCATGTTCTCTTTGTCTCCTTTCTTTTAGCATGAGGGGCAATGTCCAAGCATGGTCATTTCAGTCTCCAACTTAGTTAGGTAGAGAGAAGTAACATCTTTCCTATCCAGTATGTATTTCTATTAATAAAATAGTATTTTCTTATTTTGAAACCAAGTCTGAATTATTTAAAACAAGGTAAAAAGTTGTTTTCTCTCAGGTAAAATATCACACCCAGGCAGCACAGAGTGCTGAGTTTTTTTCCGGCATAACTTTTGCCTAGATTTGGACCTGCAGGAGTGCTCCACACAAGCTGAATATCCCCTCACCTCGGCCCCTCTGCTGACACGCTAAACTCTGCTAATTTACTAAAACTCTCACTGGTCTGCTAGCCATTAGAGCCATCACCTTTTAACTGGAGGCACCAGGGATTGTTCTTGAAACATTCTGTGCACACCTGTGGACTCCTTCTGGGAGGAAGGGCAGGATATAAATAAATAAAACCATTGAGCCATGGTCCGTCATGGCTTCAGTGCAGCAACAGCATCTCTGCTGAATTATACCCAAATTCATGTTGTAATATCTTGAGAGTCCTGTATAGGCAGAGCAGATGCAAATATTTTGAGGTAAGTCAAAGGAATCTACAACTCCTTCCTTACATCTCTAAGTGGTTATGGAATTTTGCCTGAAGTGAAATTTGGGACTGATGAAGGTCCTGGTTCAAGAAAAACTTCTCATATTTATTTATTTATTTAAAATATTTCTATCCCACCCTTCTACCCTACAATAGGGTACTCAGGGCAGCTACAATAAAATCACACACATATATAATAAAATACACAATAAAACATTAAAAATTACAGTAAATTAAAATGTATAAATTTTAAATATGAAAGAGAATTTCAACTGTTGTTAAAATAATCTGGATAAGAATCATGAAATTTCTTGGATGTGTTTGTGCATCTCTACAGTGATGGAAGTCTTAGATTTCTCATTTCACTACACAATGGTGATTATGAAGATATGAGTTGTCCTGTAAGATTTCTTCAAAAGGACTATCAGGCTGGGCAATACCTGGCCAGCCTCTTAAGACTTGACAAAAGACTGCTGATATTCTTGATGCTCTGGTGATATGTGGCCGGGGGAATTAAATAGCCAATTGGGGGGATGTATATTTCCACCCTCCCAGTAGGCAGAGCAATCCAACTCAGGGGCAGCCAGAGTAAGGGGTGCCAACGCAAGAGAAGCCGGTGTAAAGTTCTGCCCTGTTCAATTGCCACTCAGGAGCCTCTGGGTTGGCTGAATGCCAGTTCAGCAGGAGCTGTGCACAGGGACCAGAAAGTAAAAGCCTGCTCTCACAAATATTCTTACCGGGGATTAAGCCTTCTCCATTGACTTCTATTTCAATTAGTTTCTTAGACCAACCTTTGTCCTGGTGTAACTTTTCCCTAGATTTGGACCTGCAGGAGCACTCCAAACACGAGTTGGATATCCCCTCACCTCAGCCCCTCCCCTGACGCATCCCCAGAATACCCCTTTTTGAGGACTTAATGATGGTCTCAGCTGCTGGCTGAGCCCCAGATGAGCCGGGCTAACTTACACTACCGTAGCCAGCTGAGCAGAGACCCAGCTGGAGATCCGCCGCATCCAGCTCCCCTTAGCCCGCCGTACATGTGAGTTGGATTGCACCCTAAGCCTGCTGGAATCCAAGTGAAGAGAAAAGGGCAGTTTGAGATGAGACCAGGCAGGCCATAGATAGAGAGATTACCTTATTTAGTTCTGGATGCATCTCCTCAGAGACTTGGTGTGGGGGCAGCGGACTCTGGCTGTCTGTTTAAGCTGTGTCTCTGCCTATCTTCAACCGGCATATTAACAAAATAAACTCAAATATTGCAAAATACCAACAAGACTCCAGTGATCTCCTTCTGAAGGAAATCAAACTTGGGTAAATGCTATGCCCCTGAAACTACTCACCATTGAGAAAAGTGGAGTGTGCGACTTCCCGGAAGGAGTGCTGGCTGGTGGTTGTCTCTGAGGGAGCTCTCTCGCAGAGGAAGCTTTTTTCAGTTAAAAGTCAGTCAAGAGGAATCTTTGACTGGCGTAAATGTTCTCTAAGATAAAGGGGAACCGAAGATTATCCACGAAACTTCGTTGAGCTGTAGATAGCTGGATTTGATCAGGAATTCCCTGAGATAAGAAGGCATTTCTAGCAGCGGAAGACGGAGTCTGGATTTCCAACAAGCTGTGCTGAAAATAAGCGAGACGTGTTTTTTTTCTCTGTTAAAAAACATTTTTAACGAGCTAACCTCCTTCTGTCTAAATCTTATCATTTGACTTAAATTACTACCGTAAAAGAGACTTGTTTACAACTCAGCAACTCAGAAACTTGGGTGAGTCACACTTTTTTTCTCTTACTATAAAGTTAAAGAAGAAGGGAGCAATTCAAAGAACTTGTTTTTTTTTTTATGACAAAAAGCTGGCTTAAAGTTGGAATTACAAAGATTAAAACGGATAAGAGGCAACTCATTAGATAAGAGACTATTTTTTATTCCTTTTTATTTTGGATTATTTTTTTTTGAATAAATCTGCTGTTTGTGTATGTTACTAACTGCTGGATGCTGAGAACTGGATTTGTTTTACATTCCTGAACATGCTGGAGATAAGAACCGTGCTGGTTCTTATTAACAGGCCTGGAATATTAACTCTTTTGTTGTTGGGGGAAAAAAAGAAACAGTTTGCCTCTAAGTTTGGGAACATTGGCTAATAATAGAAAAGGGTTTTTTTTTTTCAAGAATGACAACCAGGAAAGTCGCCAAAGTTTTAGAGCGAAGAGGTTCAACTGATACATAGGAAGGGTTAGACATGTTCCAGAAAATTATGGAAGGGATTAATGATTTTAAACAAGATATGAAACAAGAGATGAAACAGGACAGACAACAATTTAAAGATGAATTTCATAATATGAAAAAGGATTTTAAAGATTTACAAGATCATATCAAAACAGAAGTGGGTGAGATTAAAAATATCATTGGGCAACTAACACAGGAAGTAAAAAATGTTAAAGATAAGGTGCAAACCTTAGAGAATAGAATAGATATTACAAATGTGGAATTGGAAAAAAATTTGGACTATATTGCTGCCATGGAACTTAGAGATAAAGAACATTGTTTGAGATTCTGTGCAATTCCTGAGGAAACAGGTGAAGACATCAGAGAGAAAATTGTTAATGCCTTGGTAAAATCCTTGGACTGGGATGAAGATCAGATGGAATTTGAAATAGATAAAGTTTATAGAATTAATTCCAGATACGCAACAATGAAAAAAATTCCAAGAGATGTGCTTGTTTATTTTTTAAAAAAGAGGACCAGAGATATGGTTTTGCAACATCATTTTAACAATGTCTTCAAAATTGACGGTAAAGAAATACTGGTGATGAAGGAAATTCCTATTAGACTTCTACGTAAGAGAAAAGAATACACTTTCTTCACAGAAAAACTCAAACAATGTAAAATTCAATTTAGATGGGATGTTCCAGAGGGAGTGATTTTTACATTTAGACAACAGAAGTATCGATTAAATACTGTTCAAAAAGCAAGGGATTTCTTGAGAAAAGCTTCAAAAGACATGGAAGAAGATAAACTTAAAGACATGGATATAATTCCCGGGAAACAAAGTCAACAGAAACAGGTAGAGGAAGAAAAGGATGAGGATGAATTAAAGGGAGCAACAGGCACAGACTTTTCTAAAATACATGCTTAAAAATGGATTACAAATATCTAACTTGGAATATAAATGGAGCTAATTCATTGCAGAAGATAAAAAAAGTATTTTATTATTTGAAAAAATTAAAATTGGATATAATTTGTTTACAAGAAACTCATATTAAGAAGAAAGATTCTAAATATTTAATTTGTAAAAATTTGGGTGAAGAATTTATTTCTGCAGGATCCAAAAAAAAAATGGTGTTGTTCTTTATATTAACTCACAATTGTCTCCTAAATTGATATTATTGGATGATAGTGGCAGATTTGTGGGAGTTGAAATCACCATACAGGGTACAAAAATTTTGATAGTGGGCATTTATGCCCCTAATGAAGATAAAACAAGGTTTTATACTGGACTCATGGAAAAATTATCAGAGTTTGCATATGATCATTGGTGTGTCATGGGTGATTGGAATGGGGTAATTTCACCAAAAATGGATAGACTTTCTGAGAAAAATATTAAAGAGACACAGGGCAAATTGCCGAAGATCTGCTTTGAATTGATGGAAAATTTAGAATTGGTGGATGCTTGGAGATATATAAATGACAATGCAAAGGAATTTACTTACTTTTCAGAAAGACATAAAACATTTTCGAGGATTGATATGATTTGGATGTCTGAAAATTTAGTGAAAGACATTTCCAAGATGGATGTATTACCAAAAACTTTTTCAGATCACAATCCAGTGATATTGACTTAAAAAAAAAAAATCTTGGATTTAGATGGAGACTAAATGAATCTATATTACAGAATGATAAAATAGTGCAGGAATGTAAGAGGAAATTAAAAGAGTTTTTTTAACACAATTTACATAAAGGAACAGATGAAAATATTGTTTGGGATACAAGTAAAGCATTTATGAGGGGATATTTTATTAAATGTAATTCTGAATTAAAAAAAAGAAACAACAGAAAATGCAATTAATCTTGGAAGAAATAAAACAAAAAGAGGAAGAATTGAAAAAGAATCCAACTAAAGCTTCTACTGTAAATCAAATTAAAATGTTACAGAAACAAGTGTCAATGTTGACAGTTAGAGAAATTGAAAGGAAATTAAACTTTGCCAAACAAAGGACTTTTGAATTTGCAAATAAACCGGGGAAATTATTAGCATATAAATTAAGAAAAGAACGACAAAAAAATCTTATTTTAAAGATACAAGAAGGAGATGAGATGTTGACAGATAATGTAAAAATCCAAAGGGTTTTTCATCAATATTATTCAACTTTGTACAAGTGTCAGGAAATTCCCTCTGAAAAAATAGAAGAGAATATATCTAAACAGAATTTACCTAAAATTACAGATTTTCAGAGACAAGCTATTAATGGTCCTATTACATCAAGAGAAATATCTGAGGCTATAAGTAAAATTAAATTAGGAAAGGCGCCAGGACCGGATGGACTATCAGCAATGTATTACAAATGTTTGGAGGAGGAACTCTTATTACCTTTACAGTATACAATGAATTCTATTTTGCAAGAGGGGAAGATACCGGATAGTTGGAAAAATGCCAATATAACATTAATACCTAAAGAGGAGCAGGATTTAACCAAAACAAAAAATTATCGGCCAATATCTTTATTGAATAATGACTACAAAATTTTTACAATGATTTTGGCTGAAAGAATGAAAATAATATTGCAACAATTTATTCAGGAAGATCAAGCGGGGTTTTTACCTAAAAGACAATTACGTGATAACGTCAGGAATGTTTTGAATGTGTTGGAATATCTAGAACAACGAAATGATATACAAGCAGCTTTGATTTTCTTGGATGCTGAGAAAGCATTTGATAATTTGAATTGGAAATTTATGTTTAAGGTTCTAGAGCAAATGGACTTCGGAGATAATTTTATAAAATGGATCAAATCGATTTATACATCACAGAAGGCACAGATAATTGTCAATGGGGATTTAACGGACTCATGTGAAATACAAAAGGGTACAAGACAGGGATGTCCACTGTCCCCTCTTTTATTTATTTTGGTTCTAGAAGTGCTGCTTAGAGACATAAGGCATGACAAAAGAATTTCGGGAATAAAGATAAAAAAAGAGGAATATAAACTGAGAGCATTTGCTGACGACTTGATAATTGTATTAGAAAATCCCTTGGAAGGAATCAAAGTATTCATGGATAAGTTAAAAGAATTTGGACTATTAGCAGGATTTAAGATTAACAACCAAAAAACAAAGATGTTGGTGAAAAATTTATCTTTAAGGGATCAAAAAGAGTTAATGGAGAAGACAGATTTTAAAATAGAAGAAAAGGTGAAATATTTAGGTATTATTATGACTAATAAAAATTCAAAGTTGTTTCATAATAATTATGAAAAATTATGGACAGAGATTAAGAAAGATTTGTTAAAATGGGATAAATTACAGTTGTCATTAATGGGTAGAATATCTGTAATAAAAATGAATGTATTGCCGAGAATGATGTTTTTATTTCAAACAATACCTGTAATATCCTCTGATTTACCTTTTAAACAATGGCAAAAAGATATTTCTAAATTTGTTTGGCAGGGGAAAAAACCAAGAATTAAATTTAAATTATTACAAGATGCCAAAGAAAGAGGAGGACTGGGATTACCTAATTTGAGACTTTATTTTGCTGCTTGTTGCTTAGTCTGGATAAAGGAATGGATTGTATTGAGGAACAAAAGATTATTGGATTTGGAGGGTCACAACCTGAAGTGGGGATGGCATGGATATTTATGGTATGATAAAGTAAAAGTTAATGTGGATTTTAATAATCATTTTATAAGACGTCCTTTGTTGAAAATATGGAATAAATACAAAACAAGGTTTTTTTTTGAAAATACCATTATGTGTTTCAAGTCAAGAAACATTTTATAGAAGAGAAATGGCTGGAAAAGAGAAATGGTTAACTTACCAAGAACTACTAGAAAATGTGCATGGAGAATATATAATGAAAGAGAGAGAACAACTAATAAAGGAAGGATATAGTTCTCAATGGTTTGCCTATTTACAATTGTTAGAAAGATACAAATTGGATAAGAAAATGTATGGGTTTGAAATAAACAAATCTGATTTTGAAATAGGTTTGTGTACAAATGATGAATGTATAATTGCAAAAATGTATAAATTTTTATTGAAAATGGACATGGAAGAAGAACAAGTAAAAGAATGTATGGTTAAGTGGGCAAAAGATTTTGGTTATAATATACAAATGGATCAATGGGAAAATATGTGGAAAAAAGGTTTGAAATTTACATTATGCTATAATCTTAAAGAAAATTTTTATAAGATGATGTATCGTTGGTACATGACTCCAGAAAAGTTGTCAAAAATGTATAGTAATGTTTCTAATGTATGTTGGAAATGTAAACAACAAGAAGGATCTTTTTATCATATGTGGTGGTCGTGTAAACAGGCAAAATTATTTTGGGCACAGATAGGTAGGATGATGCAAAAAATCTTAAAGATAAATATTCAGTCAAAGCCAGAATTTTTTTTATTGGGTTTTATGGATAAACAAAAGGAAAAGAAATATGGAGGAATAATATCATATATGATTACGGCAGCAAGATTATTATATGCACAAAAGTGGAAAATGGAATCAATACCAACAATGGAAGAATGGCTATTGAAATTGATGGACTTGGTTGAGATGGACAAATTGACATGCCTTCTCAGAGAAAAATCGACAGATACATTTCTTAAGGAATGGAAGCCTCTTTTGGACTTTTTGTTGAAAGAAAAAAATGAAATGATGATAATGGGATTTGACGATTAATTAAGATAGACTATGGAAAAAAGTGAATTTCGTATGTTTTAGGAGACAGGTTTGATATATATTATATACTTATAGCTGATCTGTAACAAATCGGAAGTCAAGTTTTTTTTATTTTTTATTTTTGTTGTATTGTTTTTGTTGTTTGATTTTGTTTGTGTTTGTTTTATGAAAATATGAATAATAAAAATTATTACAAAAAAAAAGAGAAAAGTGGAGTGTGCAAAATCTTCATTATCACCATCATCACGGTGAATGAAGAAGCCGCTTGATGGGTGGGGTGAAGCCACAGTGCTAGCTTTCCAGCAGGTGGATTGCTGTTGCTTACTGGGAGGGATGAGGGCGAGGTGGTGTGGGAGGTCATCATGGTGCAAACACACAGGTGGGCCTAATCTGGTGCTACTGCAAATGTGTTTGCTTCATGCCAGCCTCCCCGCTGCTTCACCCTCTCCTTCCCGGTAAGAAACAGCAACCCACCTGCTGGGAGCCAACCATAGTGGCTCTGCCTCTCCTGGTGAGTTGCTTCTATAAGAGAAATGGAGTGAGCATCATCATCATTATCATGGTGTATGCAACATTTATTAACTAAGGAAAAGATAAGAGAGGTTTTTTAAAATCTCTGTTATCTTTAAATTATCTGCTTCAAGAATTCTAACTCTAGCCTCTAACTATCTTTTAAAGATTCCAAGACCTTTTGCCTCTGGGTCCTGTGTGTGTGTGTATGTGTGTATATATATATATATGACTTTCAAAATGTTTTCTTTCAGTTGCTGCATTTGCTCTGCTTCGAAATCAATAATAGTATCTTGTTAGATAAGTGGGTTGGAAGAACAGACACAAATATCTAGTTATGATAAATTAATTAATAAATGATGAAAGTGACAGCTACCTTTGCTACATCATTATCTGATTTTTTTCTCAATTGATTTTTTTTAAAAAAAAATATAACAAGTAGTGGAATTTGTGATAGCCAGTTCATTGGATTCTCTAAAAAAAAAGTCCTTTTAAATTCTAGATACTGTAAAAGGGGATAATGTAGTTTTGCTGTTCTGCCTATTAGGAGCTGTGAGTTTAGTAGGCTCACTTTGATTGCAGAATACATATGTAGCACAATCCTATGCACACTGACCTAGAAGTAAGCCCCACTGTGTTCAATGAGGCTAACTCCCACGGAAATGTGCACATGAGTGCACTCTGGGGAATTTCAATTGTGGGGGACCCTCTGTCCCAGTCACTCTAAGCAGTTTTCTCCCAGCAGGGAAGGCATCAGCATAATGATGGGTCCACATGGCCATGCATGTAGGATCTCCAGGCAATCTTCCATCCAGGCAGTGACCAGACTGAGATTTACATAAATTAAGCAAAATAGCCATGTTATATATCTTCAGTTCATTGCTTGGGACCTGAGTTAATGCACTACACATTCACCATTGCATCTACTTTGGCTCTCAGTAAGTTCAGTACCAAATATTGTGGGATCTATACTGTCTGGTAGGGATGCTTTTCATTTCTGATTTTCCCAACCTTCAGTTCTCCACAATTCTGCAATAGTTTGCCATTTTTTAAAAAAGTTCTCACAAAAATTCATTTTATTGCAAACCTCTCTGAATAGCAATATACACATTTTACAATAAAATTTCCATAATAAAGTACATTTTTGAATGCTATTTTCATGAATACCTGCATTTTCAGGCACACTTTCTCCTAAATATACACATTTTTGTACACATTATTTGGTTGATGAACTACAGCACAAAATTCAGAAAACTGTGGATTTTGAACAATAGATGCATTTCAGTTTGTGCATTGTTTCAGGAAGTGCAAATTAGGGAGTTTCACATTAAAATGCAAACAGAACCCAATTTTTCCTCCATACCTACTCTGTGAATTAAAAATAGTCATAATCATAAAACTTTATTGTGTGGAGTCAAAGGCCATTACAATGCATTTAAACAAAGAATTCAATACAGTAAAATTATTTAAAATATAAAATTATAATATACAGCTCAACAGGTCAGCTTTTAAGCATGCCATTTCAGGCCAATCTCTAGGAAAATCAAATCCTAGCATTATAAAGATTAAGAATTATAATTTTTAATACAGTGGGAATACAGCTTCTTGGCTGCCAGTGCTAATTGGGCTACCATATATGTAATATAAAGTTGGTTGTTGGCTAGTAGCCCTACTACAACCTCCTGTGGCATTCAGTCTAAGTACATTTGAAGAATGAATGACAAAAAAAATTATCTGGGATCCATATACAGAAGACAGAACAGCAAATAATGAATTATGTCTTCAACTGGATTACAACCAAATATACATTTCTGTTCTGTGACTAGAATTCCAAGATACCTCCCTTCAAAGTATGCAGAGGGCATCTGCTGAAATCTAAGTTCTGTGAAAATCCTATGAAGCTGAAAGTCAGTGACTCAAGATAATGTGCCCTTGAGTAATTCACCTTGAACCTTTAGCATTCCTGAGATCGTGAGGAGTAAGACATAGATATTTTTCCATGGTAAGATTATACGCCTTTAGCTTATCTTGGCACTGCTGTCCCCATCCTCCAAACTTTAATTGCTCTAGCCAACATAATTTAGTAAAAGAATGGTCCTCCAATCTATTTAATCTACGCCAGTATCTGAGGTATGACAAATCAATTCTGGCTACAATTGATGGGAGCCCCAACTCAGCCCTAAGATGCGTAGATTCCCCAATGTCTGCCTCATCAATTTATTTTGCAGAAACCCCATCACAGACTTGACAACATCCCCCCCCCCAAATTTCTGCCATGAATAACATATGGGCTGTAATTTTAGCATTAAAGACCTTAAGAGCAGGGTGTACCAGCTGGCCCCCGCTGGTATAAGGAAATTTCCTGAGCTGGCCCCCTCTGGTATAAAAAAACCTCCTGAGCTGGGCAACAGACCTGGAACTCAACAACTTGGTAACAGCTAGATGTTGCTTCCTGAAAGGTTTCTCAGCAAAGTGCGGCCCTAGATATTTAAAAGAGTGTGCCTGTTCTACAGCATGCCCATCGAGTGACCAGTTATAATTTGGGTCCCTCTTCCCAAATACCATGATCTTAGATTCTGAATAGTTAACTGTCAGTACTTAACCTTAGATTCTGAGTAGTTAACTGAGTAGTTAACCTCTCTGCAAAGCTGCCCAAATTTGGCTAGCATCCTTTCAAAGGCTATTTTATTCAAAGATATCAATACCAAATCATCAGCATAAAAGCAATATTGATATTTTGTGATTTCCAAATGAAGGGGGAAAACAAAGTAGGGGAAACCATTCCAGGAATTATATCATTAATGTGCAAGCTGAATAGGAAGGGAGCCAAAATACAACCTTGTTTCCCTCCTTGATTAATATGGATTTCTTGCAATAAGGCCCCTTGTAAACCAGTTTTGACCTGCATTGAGTTATCATGATGCAATATCTGAATAAGCCAGAGTAGCCTTTTATCAGTATTTGACATGGCCAATTTATGCCATAATTGCTCCCTATCTATTAGGTCAAAGCTGATGAGAAGTCATTAGTGAAAATGAGCTTATTTGGCTCCTTGGTGTTCTTAAACCTTAGCTGGTGTGATATGTAAGTCTGAACAACAGCACTTCTGTTCTTCCTAAAACCCGCTTGTTCATCATTGATAATAGAATGATCACTATCCCATTTATGCAGCTTGTGCAAAAGATACCACAAGTAGAGTTTGGAGGCCGTGTGTAAAAGATTAATGGGTCTATAGATACCAGGGTCTGATGGATCACATTTTTTAAAGATTGACACAATGATACTAGACAGACAGCCTGAAGCGAGGTTACCAGTAAGATTAATGTAAGTAAACAAATTCGCTAAGATTGGGGACCATCAGTTGGTATCTAAGATGAAAACCTCAGGAAGAATCATATCTTCCCCCGGGGTCTTACCAGTTCAAAGGGCCGAGATCAAGTCTTTAATTTCTTACTTTTACTTTACTTTATTAAGAATTGCAGGGCCATAGGCCAACACAAGTGCATAAAACAGGTACAGTAAAATTTATATAGATTTAAAACAAAATGTTAAAACAGACAACAATGAATCCCTAACTATTACATGAATACAACCCATCTATTTCATAAGACGGATTATAATTAGCTCGAAGTTTTCACGCAGCAATTGCGAACAAGGATACATTGTAGGTCACCTCCAAATTGGAGTCAGACAATAGGAAGGTTATTTTGTCCTCTACTGAATTAAGCAAGTAGGTATCTGTCCATTTCCAAAGGAATCTGGATCTGGGATTTTTATAGATTGGACAGTAAAACATTACGTGAGGAAGGTCCTCCGCCATATTAGAGCCACAAATACAGAACCTTTGATCCTTGGGGATTCCAGAGATCCAGCCCTCTCTATCGGCGTTAGGGAGAGAGAAAAAACATAGAGCAGTAAAAGCCTGTCTAAGTGCGAAAGGGAGGGGATATATAAGGTATAAGGAACATTGGTAGTCAAACTTAAACCTCCAAAACCAAGGGGCAACCTTAGAGTTGATTAAAGCTAGTCTGTCTAAATTCATAGAGTGGAGAAAGACAACCTCACGGAGCCAGTTGTTATTTGGAATTGAGGTAAATTCCTGTAGAGAGATATGATATCTATGTATCAGATCATCTAATTTACAACCCCATAAATTGAAGGAAAGGGGGTGATCGAGACAGAGTTTTAGGATTTCCCTGCCTTGGAGTGCATAGGTAGATCTAAAGAATTTCATGAGGGTAAGATGTAAATGTGCACACAGCGGGTGGAGGCCTGTCTCTGCCCGTAGCATTGCTGCTGATGTACCTGGAGGAAGGGACAATAAGCGCCTAAGAAAGTTGTTTTGGATAGACTCTAGGAAGGTTATATTCCTATTGTCCCATCCCCAAACGGAGACTCCGTACATTATCTGTGGGAGCACCTTAGCTTTAAAGATTTTTAAGGCTGGAAGGATCTGATTACCGCCTGTAGACCGATAAAATTTTAGAATAGCACCCACTGCTTTTGCCGCTAATGATTTAATATATTGAAGATGGCATTTCCACGAGAGAGTATCCGAGAAGTATACTCCCAAATATTTATACTCTCGGGACTGCTCTATCTGATGATCTGCCATATGCCAACGGTGGCCTTCGAATCTCTTCCCAAAGACTAAGACTTTCGTTTTATCGTAATTTATTTTCAGCTTTTCTCCAATACAAAAGGACTGTAGGTTTCTCAGCAGCTTCCGTAGTCCAATGGGAACTAAGGAAAGAAGGACCATATCGTCGGCGTACAACAACACCGACACTTTCCTTTGCCCAATGGAAGGTGGAAAATATTGAGGGCCAGATAGAGCGGGGATGATGTTATTTAAGAACAGATTGAAAAGCAGAGGAGCTAAAAGACAACCTTGCTTAACACCCCTCTCTACCGCTATCGGTTCAGACAGAGCTCCAGAATGGTTTGTTCTAACTAAGGCATAGGTGTTATTATATAGAGCTCTAATAAGGAATAAAAGACGAGGGTCAATATTCAAGTTGAACAGTTTAAGCCATAGGGCATTCCTGTCTACCGAGTCGAAAGCTGCGGCCAAGTCGACGAAAGCAGCAAATAGATGTTTTGTGGGACCGGCGATGCTTTGTTTTGCCAAGAAGTGGAGAGTTAGGCAGTGGTCAATTGGGGAAGAACCTTTTCGAAAGCCGACTTGTTCAGGGTGGATAATCTGGTAAGATTCCACCCAGTCTACAAGCTTATTGAGAAGAAATTTACTGTAGAGTTTGGAGGCAACATCCAACAAACTGATTGGATAAAAATTTGAAGGTATGGAGGGATCACTTTTTTATAAATAGGGATAATAATATTACATCTCCACCCTTCAGGTATTATACCAGAGTTGTTTATTCTGGTGAATAAACTTGCCAAGAAGGGGGCCCACCATTCAGGAAATTGTTTGAAAACTTCAGGGGGAAGAAAATCTTCTCCCGGAGATTTTCCGTTTTTCAGTGAGTCAATGAGGAGTCAATAAAAAAGGCCCCCTTTTTTGCCTAATCTTCATAATCTTTCTGCTGTTTTAGCAAGAGAGTGGTAGCTTCATTTGTGCAAATACGCTTGACCTGCCTTGTTAGTTTACTTAACTCCTTTTTAAAAATATTTGCACTCCCCATCAAACCAAGAGTGTAAAGCTGGGCAGATTTTGTTTGAAAAGGTGATGACCAAGTGAGGTCTAAGTACAGTCATTATCTCCTGGTATATTTCACAAATATTCTAATACTCTCTGAGGGCAAGATGTCATACCTCTTGGAGCGTATCACTTTCTAGTATCTGCCTTATATTGGTGTCAATTTGGAGAGACCATTTAAGTTGTCTCTCAACCTGTAAGTGAGCCACCATTTTGAATTCAACCAAAGCTCCAGATTGTATTTCTTGGAATTTAAGGATCAGCCTAAGGGGAAGATGATTGCTTTCAGATCTATCCTCTGTTACCATATACTAAACATAGTGAATCATAGAAGGTGACCCCAGTATGTAATGGACAACACTGGCCTCCTCATCAGTTAAATACGTAAAATAACCCTTTGTATGGTTGAAAGAAGTTCCATTAAGGCAAACAAGCTGGAATTTTAAAATTATGGAAAAGAGCACTTGGCCATACTTATTAATAGTCTTATCTTGTGAGATTTGGGGCATTTTTTTTCCTAACTCAAAACCTAGAGCTTTCTCCATGATGGAGTAATCTTTGCCCATCCTGGCATTAATATCGCCAGCCAGTAGTGTAGTGGCAAATTCAGAAGTGCAGGGTCCTTGCATGATAGTCACAGCCACGCCCCCTTCTAAAACTATACAACCTTCTAATATTATAGAATAATCTCACCACACTTGATTACTGCTTTCTGCTTCTCTATGATTGTCACTATTTTACTGTCCTTTCTCACTTCAGAGATATTGCTTGAATTACTGGATTCAGTGTCTACCCATTTATCTCCTACAACTATCAAACTGCTTGAAGGTATAGATGGGATGCTATTATCAGGATTAACTCTCTCTTCTTCTGCAATTACAGAATTCAAACACTCCACAACATGGCTTTTTGAAGTAGGAACTAATAGGAACCCATTTCACTCTGATTGGCTCCAATCAGCAGGAATGGACAAAGCAAGTCAGAAGACTTTTCTCAGTGGCTAAACACTCCCCTTTCATGCTGATTGGCTCATAGGACACTGGAAACATAGGGTCCCTGCTAGAATCTGGCTCCCAAAAAAGTAAGAGGTCTACTACCTCCCAAGACTCTGGATAACTACAATGCTGAATTCGCCACAGATTAAAAGAAGGTGGTTAGGGTAACCTATAAGGAGGTTATAAATCAAATCATCCAGCTTAATCCAAACCTCTTCTAAGGAACCACAGAGTCTTGGAGAGAGACGTTAACACAAATCAAAGGAACTGGCTTGCAGCCTTGCATAATTAAAACCTGGTAATACCTGGAGGCCAGCCCATCCACCCCTTTCCCATTCACTTCTAGAGTGGATGAAATCAAAATGGCCAGGCCCCCATTACCACAGACTGATGTGGAGGATTTCTGGGCTGGCTGTTCCCAGGTCTTAAAACCTTGTATACTTAAGGATTTTTTCTCCAGAAGCCAAGTCTTCTGTAAACAGACAACATCGAAGATCTGAAGATACCAAATAAAATCTAAATCAAGCAGTTTGTTTCTCCAGCCTGCAATATTCCCTGATAAAAGATTCAAGGATGATTAGGGGACTGGAAAGAAAGCCTTATGAAGAGAGACTGAAAGAACTGGGCATGATTAGCCTGGAGAAGAGAAGACTGAGGGGAGATATGATAGCACTCTTCAAGTACATAAAAGGTTGCCACACAGAGGAGGGCCAGGATCTCTTCTTGATACATCCCAGAATGCAGGAATAATGGGCTCAAGTTACAGGAAGCCAATTTTCTGCTGAATATCAGGAAAAACTTCCTAACTGTTTACAGTATGACAATGGAACCAATCACCTAGGGAGGTGCGGGGCTCTTCAACACTGGAGACATTCAAGAGGCAACTGGGCTGCCATCTGTCAGATACACTATGTTTTAACTTGGATTCCTGCATTGAGTAGGGGGTTGGACACTATGGTCTTATAGGCCCATTCCAGCTCTGTATTATTATGTGATTCTATGATTCGGAAGCTGCCTTGGTTTCTTGCTCACTAGTAGTCAGTCTCCTGGGAAATCTGCCAGGGAGGCATATCTATTGTCCGGACACCAGTCATCATCAGGCTCAGTCTGCAACCCATTGGCTCTGGCTTGGCTGGGCAAACAACCTCTTTATTTATCTTCTTATTACTTGCTGGATACTATGACTACTATGGAGCTTAATATCAAGCAAAAAAAAGTCCTAGGCTGCCTACTATTCCTTAGAGATTCGCCAGACTGAATAATCTGGGTTTTAGGCTTAAAAGCAAAATCACGTGGCTACATAATTAAAACGATGTTAGGAAAAGTTACATAGGAGGGACAACTACTCTATATCCTGACCAAAAGCGATAATATGGACCGCTCTGGTAGATGTGATTCTTGTAAATTGGTTTTGACGACTTCTGCTTGAGGAGAAGCTTATAATTTCCTAGTGATGAAATTTGCCTCTGTCAAATTGGGGGATCTTAAATCGAAGGGTGGTCACCTAAGACAGAGCAGGGGTTAAAGATACTTTGGTGGATTCCAGCAGATTGTTGCATGAAAGTGTGTGTGTGTGTGTGTGAAAATCACACACCAAACAATGCATTTCAGGAATACTGATTCTTTCCTTAACAGATGAAAGAACAGCTAAAGAACAAAATTAACTATGTTAAAAGAGGAGCATTCCTAATCCAGATAAACACCCTTTTCCTTCTCTGATAATGTCTTTAAACCTGATATGGCCTCATCTTTCCCCCTTCATTAACATTCCCATGTGGAGAAGAAAAGCTCTCCTAAAGCTTTAATAATCCTCATGTTAGCTTTGACTGCCGCCAATTTGTCCCTGTATTTGGGTGAATGGGAAAAAGAAAGAGCTGGATTGTTTTGGAATGTCCTTGACTAATGGTTTGCCATCAATCGAACAATAGGAATGACTTATAATTTGGCCACTATGAAGATACTACAGATAATGCTTTTTTAAACAATCCATTGACTTGACTCGAGTGGCCTTTGTTTGAGGAATTAATTATCAGTTTCTCTCCCAAGTCCATAGATGTAATCTGAGAGTCAATTAAGATAAATGTGAAAGAAAGACAGAAAGAAAGGCAAGCTTCAATCTCAGATGTTGCTGACATAAGATCTATGGAAAGTTTAAAGATTTTTTTTCTTGTCTATAAAAAGAAAACAGTATTGGACAACCTCCTTCACCACCCTCTCTCTAAATCAGCTTCAAAACTTCAATCTCACCATAATTGTCCTACAGAATATATGTGTGTGTGTGCATGTTGTTGTTGTTATGTGGTTTCAAGTCGATTACGACTTATGGCGACCCTATGAATCAGCAACCTCCAAGAGCATCTGTCGTGAACCACCCTGTTCAGATCTTGTAAATTCAGCTCTGTGTCTTCCTTTATAGAATCAATCCATCTCTTGTTTGGTCTTCCTCTTTTTCTACTCCCTGCTGTTTTTCCCAGCATTATGGTCTTTTCTACTGAATCATGTCTTCTCATGATGTGTCCAAAGTAGGATAACCTCAGTTTCATCATTTAAGCTTCCAGTGATAGTTCTGGTTTAATTTGTTCTGATACCCAATTATTTGTCTTTTTTTCAGTCCATGGTATCTGCAAAGCTCTCCTCCAACACCACATTTCAAATGAGTTGATTTTTCTCTTATCGGTTTTTTTCACAGTCCAACTTTCACATCCATACATAGAGATCAGGATGTGTGCATGTGCTGTATATTGTATCTGTCTATACTAGGGATGGAAAGTTCAACCAATTTTTGGTTCTCTCTGTTTCTCATTTTTCCAATCTTAAATTTAGTTCTCCACACTTCTGCTGCAATTTGCTATTTTTTTTAATCCTCATGGAAATTCTCCAGCATTTTAGTATGAATGTCTTCTAACAGTAGGCAGGTTTGACTAATGTACACATTTTTACAAGAAATCTCTTGTAATATAATACATTTTTGTATGTTATTTTCACATATATATTCATTTTTATGCACACTTTTCCCAAATGTATGCATTTTGTAAACATTGGTTGGTTGGTGAATGGCATTGCAAAATTCAAATAAATGAAAATTTTGAAGTATGGCTGTATTTCGGTTCTCATAACATTTTGGAAAGTGCAAATTTGATAGATTTGGGTTGAAATGCGAACTGAATAGAATTTCTCATCCATCCCTAGTCTACACACACACAACACACACACAAACATTCTGTAGTACAAATGTCATCCTATGTCATCCTACTCTGACAGCCAGGAAAAGAGCACTCTCTAGGAGCTGATGGGCACCTGTCCAGTGGTCTGGGGGAGAGGGGGAGATTGGGAAGGATAATTCTCTCCCTTCCCCAATGTAACAAAAGCCTCTTTAGGGGGAAGGGGGTAGCAGGTGGATTCCAGGAAAGATGGAAGAGGACCAAAGGCCTGAACTTCTGCATGACGTAAGCAGTAAATATGTTCTATAGCAGGGATAGGCAATGTTGGTGGGACTACAACTCCCAACTGCCCCAGCCAGCATGGCCAATGCTCAGGGATGACTACAGGGGGTTGTAGTCCCACATTATCATAAGGACACCAGATTGGCTATTCCTCTTCTACATCTTACATACTATGCTCTGTTGGCTAAGGCTGAAGAGAGTTACAGTTCAAAACATCAGGGGGGCAGCAGGGGGGCCACGGCTGATGTTGATATATAGATATACTGTATACAGAGAGATAGAGGAATATAATTTCTTTTCTGCAAGATGTGCAGTGTGATATTAATCACTTTGCCATCTGCAGCACCCAAAGCCCACAAATCCTTCAATAATGGACAGATTGGACATAGTTTTGCATAAGCCCTTCACAGCTGTTTTTACATTTCTGGGGAACGTAAACCCTACATTGCTGCTACCTTTTTCATCTATCAGCGTGTCCATTCAAAAGCAATGGTTACTTTATGCTAGGGCGGTATATACATGCAATTAATAATAATAATAATAATAATAATAATAATAATAATAATAATAATAATAATAATAATAATAATAATATGAAATCTTAAGACATTGCTGAACAGTTTGGGCACTTCATTCTGAACAAATCCCTATGCCTCTTGGCACAAAGTGCTAATGATACTGCTTTGATGATGAGAACCTAAATACTGCCTAGATGCCAAGGCAATGGGCTGCTCTACTGTACCATTTAAATACCTATCATCTTCACTCCTAATTGCCCAGGATGGGAAGAAACTGTGCTCACAGGTCACTCTCCCTGGTGAAAGTGCAATTTTCACCAATCCCCCTTCCATCCTGCAAGTCCTCCAGGGGGTTGCAGAACCATCCAGAAGAGAATGGGAAGTGTTGGTGGGGATGGAGAATCAGGGAAAATCACCTTCCCCCTTTTCCACCAGTAGGAGCCTCCACTGGATCAGAGCTTTTCTGTTCATGGAAGTCCAACACAGGATTCAAGCCATTGTACCTTTAAATGCAGAGCATACAGAACAGTGTTGATATTTTTAATGCACTAATTATATTTCATTTTATTTACAGCATGGTCCAGTTAATGCATCTGACCTATTCCATGGATTTCACACTCTTAAAGCCCTCTTTCAGAACTGAATGCTGTCAGTTTGCTACACTCATGTTCTCCAAAGTGATAGACATCTTTCAATCCTGGAGATCTTATTACCCTAAGAGACATCTGTGGATTTCTATCCTCTGTTGCTCAGTGATATTTCACAACATGTGGTAGACTCCTTCACTGCAGCTCTTTTTAATTCTGGCAGGGACAGAAATTGAAGCACCAAACTCCAAGATAAATATTTTGTTAACCTCTCAACATACACAAATTCTGTCTTGCTTACAAATGAGTTTTTGATGTTCTGGTTTTCTACAGCTGCTGTGAACTGGGCCTCCCTCCCACCTCTTATTGATAATCTCTTGCTGTGAAGGAGATGGTTGAATGTGTTGTTTTAATGTAAAAGTCTACAAGATGTGCCCCTGGGAATTCCTTGTGGACACACGGTCAGTGGATTCCTCTGTGCTTGATTATCAGTCTACCTAACCCCCTTGATGCATTGATAGCTTGAAGGGGGCATCAGATATTTAGCAGGGAGCAGTACCATGCCTCACCCTTAATTTGGTTGGACATTTGAAAGGATTTTAACCCTATGCATAAACAGAGAGGGACGGATGAATCTCTTGGTGTTGATTTCTCTCCTCTCATTTTTCCACTTGTAAGTTCCGTTCATCACAATTTCTGTATATTGTAAGTTCTGTTCTCCCCATTTCCACAGAAACTTACAATTTTTTAAACAATCCTCATGAAAATTCATCAAAGTTTTAGTGTGCATTTCCCCTAATGCACCCATCTTTTCCTTAATACAATGCATTGTTGTATGTTGTTTTCATTAACATCAGGGACCAGGTTTCAAAACTCCACTTGGTCATGAAGCTCACTGGGTTCCCTTGAGCCAGTCACCAGCTCTCAGCCTAACCTACCTCACAGGGTTGTTGTGAGGATAAAGATCAGGAGGGAGAGAACCAGGTTTGTATGCCACCTTGAGGTCCATGGAGGAAAGGCGGAATTAGGGATGTGCTAGAATTCTCCCCAATTGGTCCCAAATTTTCCATTAATTTGCTTATTCTCTATTGTTGTGGCCCAGATTTTTATGTAGTGGTTTCCACAGCTAAAATATTGTTATGGGTTTGGAGTTGAGATGGATAATTTCTCTGAGTCCCCTTCCAGCCTCTGATTTGGAATCATCTGCCTGGGGTTGAGAAACCCACTCTGCTGGTCAGATGAGTGTCTTTTGTTAATCTAATAGAGTGACCAGATGGGTTAATGAGTCTATCAGGTGCCCATCAACTGGTGAATGGGTCGGGGAGACCCTTTTGTCATTGAAACTCTTCAGGAGAGCCTTCCGCTCTCCTAAAGCTTAGGAGAGGCATTTGTAGTCAGTTGTGTCTGAGAAAGGCTGGGAACTGGAGGCAGGCAGAGAGACTGGCTCTCTGCACCATGGCTTTGGGGTGCCTCCTGTAACCCTGATGGGAAAGTTGGATATTGGACTGCTGACGCCTTGAACCCCTCCATCCTAAACTCAGGTTGAAATGTGTGTAAATAAATAAACCATATTTCATAAAGACACCACAGTCTCCTTCTTGTCAAGGAAACCAAACCCTGGGCAAGCGCAGGGACCCCTTGAAATCTCACCGCTCGGAAATTGGGGTGCTGCGCAACAATATTGGTATTAAGAATGACACTTCTATCAATATTTCCTTTTATTTATCAATATCTCTTCTCAAAATATCAATATTAATAGCAAGATTTTTTGGGAAGGGAAAAGAAATGGATCAGTAAATGCAGTGGCTGGTGGAGAAAGAATGAACTCAAATCAATACCAGTCTATCAGGTTGGCAGAATGCTTTCTAAGCGACACCAGCCAATGGTTCCCATCCCTAGGTGTGATATAAATTGTGTATTTTTAAATTATTATTATTATTAATAATAATAATAACAACAATAATTATACACATTTTACACATTTTTATACATATTATTTGGCTGCAGAACTGCACAGAAATTTGGAGACGTGCATTTTGACGTAAGGTGCGCTTCAATTTCCGTATTGGTTTGGAAAGTGCAAATTAAGTAAGTTCATCTTAAAATGGAAACCAAATCAAGTTTCTCCTCCATCCCTATAAGCAACTGTGTAGGCTTCTACATGATCAGCACTCCTCTGTGATTGGGAGTCCTGACTGTGGATACATCTGCATTATACATTTAAAGCACTATTATATCAATTAACTATCATAGCTCCCCCTAGAGAATCGTGGGAGCTGTAGTTTGTTAATGGTGCTGAAAGCTGTTTGGAGACCTCTATTCCCCTCACTGAGCTACAATTCCCAGAGTGGTTTAACAGTCAAACCCCTTCCCAGGGAACTCTGAAACTGTAGCTCTGTGAGGGAAATAGAAGTCTCCTAACAACTCCCAGCACCCTTAACAAAGTACAGTTCCCAGAATTCTTTGGGGGAAGCTATGGCTATTTAAACGGGTACAATAGTGTGTTAAATGTATGGTGCAGATGTGGCTTGTGTAGAAGCTGCTCATGTGTAAGCCTCCTCATTTCAGATATCCACGCCACATGGGTATCCAAGAACAGGGCCATCAGCACAGCCCCATTCTCTAGTAAACACATGGTGCTCCTTTCTCATAATTCACATGTGAAATAACCTCCTGTTTTTCTATCTAACTCACTATACTTTTCTGTCATTTCCATCAGCCTTTTCACCTATGGTATGCTTGATCTAGCAATTATCCCGCATGGCAATTGAAAGGAATAGTCTTTCATTCTCTTTTTACAGGCTTGGCATTGGCATTTTATAGATCTTGCAATTGTCGTTGATCACAAGCTGAATATAAGCCAACAGTGCGATGTGGCTGCAAAAAAGGCAAATGCTATTATAGGCTGCATTAACAGAAGTATAGTTTCCAAATTGCATGAGGTATTAGTTCCCCTCTATTCAGCACTGGTTAGGCCTCATCTTGAGTATTGCATCCAGTCCTGGTCTCCGCACTTCAAGAAGGATGCAGACAAACTGGAACAGGTTCAGAGGAGGGCAACAAGGATGATCAGGGGACTGGAAATCAAGCCCTATGAGGAGAGACTGAAAGAACTGGGCATGTTTAGCCTGGAGAAGACTGAGGGGAGATATGATAGCACTCTTCAAGTACATGAAAGGTTGCCACACAGAGGAAGGCTGGGATCTCTTCTCGATCGTCCCAGAGTGCAGGACACGGAATAATGAGCTCAAGTTGCAGGAAGCCAGATTTTGACTGGACATCAGGAAAAATTTCCCAACTGTTGGAGCCATACGACAATGGAATCAATTACCTAGAGAGGGTGCGCTCTCTAACACTGGAGGCATTCAAGAGGCAGCTGGACAGCCATCTGTCAGGAATGCTTTGATTTGGATTCCTGCATTGAGCAGGGGGTTGGACTTGATGGCCTTATAGGCCCCTTCCAACTCTACTGTTCTATGATTCTATGATTAGCATCTAAGCTAAAGAGAGGCTAATACAGCTTAACATGATGCCAAGATAAGTATTTGGGACAACATTCAAAAGACAGATCTTTATATCAGGACCATAAAGTTTCAAAAAGTGGATGTGTGCTAGTTCAGGATTTAAGCATGTGGCTTGTTTAGTTATTTGTTTATTTCATTGACAATCCCTAAATTATGTGGTTGGGCTTTATGGGAATGATATAAAAGTTGTTCATCACAGTAAAAGCCAGAAATTCTGTTTTTAAAAATAGAAGTTGCAATCCTAAACATATTTTCTAGGGGAGGGGTAGCCAATATAGTTCCTTCAGAAGCTGTTGGATTCCAACTCCCATTATCCCTGACTAATAGCCATGCTGTTTGGGGCTGATGAGAGTCGTAGTCCAACAATATTTGAAGATCAGCATGGTGGCCACTCCTGTTCAAGGGAATAAGCCTCACTGAAAACAGAGGGGCTCACATATGACTAAACATGTATAGGATTATGCAGCCCACCACATAGGAAGTGGTAGCCCAATCCTGTGCACATTTACATGTTAGTAAGTCCCACTATCTTCAATGAGGTTTACTCCCTAGGAAGTATGCAAACATTTGTTATATACGTATAGTTCTGATGCAGTATCTATTGTTTCGTTTTTTAAAAGGTCTGAGCCATTATTATAGAGTCATACACACAATGAATTGCTTCATACAACTTCTTTTCAAACGTAACTTTTAAAATAATAAGGATAAAATAATTTTATTAAATTTAAGCATATATGTACCATTTATTGAAATTAATTTACAAAGCAATTTGCAGCATAGCAATGAAAGTCAATTACACAGAACAAAAATAAACAACTGAAACTACAATTATTCAGATTAGCAAACAGCAGCTTCCAAAACTAGAAGAATCCATTAAAGTTTCATTAACTTTCCAGGCACTTTGGACCTTAACCATTTGCCAGCTATTCTTCACTGACTTGCATCACTGACTTATTTAATATGATGATATCATATGAAAAACTGAGCTGTGTCGCCTACTCCCCACTCAATAAGCTTAGTTGGCTTAACGATTTTTAACAAATTTAAAATGTGCTGCCAGAAAAGCGAAGTAATCTATCACAATTATTAATCTGATTTGCATGCCTTACCATTTTGTTAAGCTTTCTGGTTTTACTCTCCCAAAAGACAAGGCTGGCATATTTCAGCAAAAGTGAATCAAATTTGTGTCATATGCGATATAATTCTTTGTCAAATGGGAAGTGTTGAAAAATGACTTAAATTATCCTCCCCAAAAATACTTACAGTTCGTCTAAACTCATTAAGCAGATTTTTTCGCTGCTGCTGTGATTTGTTAAGTTTTTCTTTAATTGCTTTTTATACAACAACTCAACAAAATGCACATTCATTTCAATTGCGCTTCTTGAGCTTGAGGCTTGGTTCTCCTCGGGGCTGGAGTTATGGGGCAGAAGATCCTGGTGACTATCTGGGGGAGTATCACGGACTATCTACTCAACTGTCCACTCAATTGAACCTTGTATAAACAATCAGGAAGAGGGTGACCAGGATGGTGAGAGATGTGGGAACCAAGACTGCCTTCAGACAGCAGTTTAGTCCGTTTTCCAGGTGTTTCCTTACCTGATCATGTCCGCATTTTATTTTTTCATTCACAGAATATATAAGCCACTTCTGGGAATCTAGCAAAATACCATGGAAGTTTAGCTCTCATTAATTGCTTCCACAAAAAATCTGTTTGCATCCCCATTAACCAAGATATTACCATGCACTGGTAATATCGAAAATCAGAGTAAAGCTAAACAAGAACAACAAAGCAATCATAATGCTAAAATACAATTTAAATAACATCCCAGAAGAATATAAAGATCAAATAAGGAACAGATTTGAGGCTTTAAACTTAGTTGACAGAGCTATGGACTGAAGTCAGGGACATTATCAGGGAAGAATGGAAAAAGACAATACCACTAGTTAAAAAGAGAGAAAGACCTCAATGGATGACTGACAAAACTCTTGAAATGGTTAAAGAAATAAGGAAAGGAAAAGCAAAAAGAGATAGAAACACAGTCAGAACCCTAAATACAGCGACTAGTATGTAGGGACAAAGAGAACTATTACAATAGTTATTGTATAGAAATAGAAGAGGACAACAAAAAAGGTAGAACAAGAGCAGTATTCCAAAAGATTAGAGAAATTAAAGGGAAATCTAAACCAAGAGTAGGGATGTTCAATGATCAACATTCAACACTGACTGAACATTCAACACAGATGAAATAAAAGGAAAATGGAAGCAATGTACTGAAGAACTCTATAAAAGAGATGCAAGAATGACAGATTCATTCACGGAGGAACAGTCTGATGAAGAACCAGAGATTTTAGAATGTGAGGTGAAAGCTGCTCTTAAAATACTTGGAAGAAACAAATCGCCAGGAACAGATGGCATATCAGCAGAGTAGCTACAACTTACTGAGACTGAATTTGTCTAAATTTTGACAAAAATTGTCAACAAATAAGGAAAACTAAACAATGGCCCACAGACTGGAAGCGTTCAATATATATCCCAATTCCAAAGAAAGGGGATCCCAGGGAATGCAGTAATTATCAAACTATTGCCTTAATATCCCATGCAAGTAAAGTAATGCTCATGATTCTACAACAAAGACTCTTACCATATATGGAACGAGAAATGCCAGACGTCCAAGCTGGATTTAGAAAGGGAAGAGGCACCATAGATAATATCGCAAACATAACTTGGATAATGGAATGGACTAAGGAATTTCAGAAGAAAATCACCCTGTGCTTTATAGATTACAGCAAAGCCTTTGATTGTGTAGATCATGAAAAACTATGGAATGCTTTAAAAGAAATGGGGGTGCCACAGCATCTGATAGTCCTGATGCGCAACCTATACTCTGGACAAGAAGCTACTGTAAGAACAGAATATGGAGAAACCGATTGGTTCCCCATTGGAAAGGGTGTGAGACAGGGGTGTATTTTATTACCCTATTTGTTTAATCTATATGCAGAACATATCATATGGAAAGCAGGATTGGACCAAGATGAAGGAAGTGTGAACATTGGATGGAGAAATATCAGTAATTTAAGATATGCAGACAATACCATACTACTAGCAGAAACCAGTAATGATTTGAAATGAATGCTGTTGAAAGTTAAAGAGGAAAGCACAAAAGCAGGACTACAGCTGAAAGTCAAGAAAACTAAAGTAATGACAAGAGAAGATTTATGTAACTTTAAAGCTAACAATGAGGACATTGAACTTGTCAAGGATTATCAATACCTTGGCACAATCATTAACCAAAATGGAATCAGGAATTCAGAAGAAGGCTAGGACTGGGAGGGCAGCTATGAGAGAACTAGAAACGGTCCTCAAATGTTACCCTGGGCTCCTGCTGGGAGGAAGGACAGCATATAAATCAAATAATAAATAAATAAATAAATATTGCAAGATGTATCATTGAACACTAAAGTCAGGATCATTCAGACCATGATATTCCCGATCTCTATGTATGGATGTGAAAGTTGGACAGTGAAAAAAGTGGATAAGAGAATCATCAACTCATTTGAAATGTGGTGTTGGAGGAGAGCTTTGTAGATATGATGGACCACAAAAAAGGCAAATAATTGGGTGTTAGAACGAATTAAACCAGAGGTATCACTAGAAGCTAACATGATGAAACTGAGGTTATCATACTTTGGACACATCATGACAAGACATGATTCACTAGAAAAGACAATAATGCTGGGAAAAACAGAAGGGAGTAGAAAAAGAGGAAGGCCAAACAAGAGATGGATTGATTCCATCAAGGAAGCCACAGACCTGAACTTACAAGATCTGAACAGGGTGGTTTATAACAGATGCTATTGGAGGTCGCTGATTCACAGTGTCTCCATAAGTCGTTATCAACTTGAAGGCAGATAACACATGCAAACTGCATTTAATTTATGGCATTATGTAATATAAATGCTTTCTAAATAAAATAAAATATAATTGCAATATGTTCCTATCTGAAATCTTAGTGCCATCTGCCAAACCAGCTGAGATTTCCTAATGCTTTCTAGAAGGAACCTCACTTGTAGACACATTACAATAATCCTACCTGGAGGGTCACTTCACATATTACATCTGTTTCTCATATTTTATATCTCACCATATCTCCAGAGCTCAAAGTGGCATATGCAGTCCTTCCCCACATTATTATTATTATTATTATTATTATTATTATTATTATTATTATTATTATTCAGATGAATTACAAAAGTCAGGAAGAAGAAAAAAGAATATTTAAAAGACAATATTACATAAATTATTTCTGCATAGAATAATATTTAGTTTCAAATGACTTACTTAACTACAGAGAGAGATCAAGGTTTTATACTGTGCTTTTCTAGCTTATTTAGAGTGAAACAGTAAGATACATAGTTTACTACATAATAATTAAAATATCACAGTATTTCTATATAATAGCTTCCTAATAATGAATACAAATTTATTTGTCCTTGCATTGTGTTATTTTAGTAAATTATAAACAAGGTCCATTTTCCAATGCAGTTATTTTCTGTTTGCCTGCCTTTTCTTACTCTTATTAAATTTGCAAGTTTATTAAATTTAAATTTATTAAATTTAGTCATATAGGCCATTTCCCAGACTCTGGAGAGCCAAGAATTTATTGACGGTGAAAAAGGATTCCCCCCCTTTTTGGGGCAGATTTCCATTTTTGCTGCTGTTTACCATATCCTGATCTTCTTCTGAAACTTTGCTTTCAAGATGTCCAAACATTATTACCAATGGATCTCTAGTGAGGTCCCGGCCAAGGATATATTTTTATTTCTATAAATACAGACACCAAAAAGGTTTTAATGATTGGGCATTCCCAAATTTTGTGGAAAATATTTGCATTTGGGCTTTTACATCTCCAGCATAGGTTGCTTATTGTTGGGTACATTTTGTTCAGACTAACTGAGGTCACATATCACTGAGTCATGATTTTATAAAAATGTTATTTAAGTTTCATGCACACTACAAATTCAGAGAAATTCAGAAGAACCCAGACCCAGGCACACATTTTATCCCCATGACAACCCTATTAGGTAGGTAAGGTGAGGAAATAAATATGGGCCACACCCAGTGAGCTTCATAGATAAGTAGAGATTTTAATCTGGGTCTTGCCAGTCCTAATATGATACTTTAATCACAACACCATACAAGCTCATTATATGTATGAGGTGTATCCATAAAATGTTTTAAGTGTACATACAGCTAAAAATGTAAAATGTGAATGTGATGAGCGCATGCTATATAATGGCTATATAATGGCTATATAATATAGCCAGAGTGGATTTTTCGCATTCCGCAATGTCAAATTGAAAATACACTCCATGCCATTCTGATGCTTCCCATAAGCTCATTGCAAAACAAAATATTACAAACATATAGTCCTGAACTCAGAAATGCTTGGTTAACAACCCTCTAAATTTTCATGGTGATACACAAAACAGTCAGAGAGAATCGAGAATTCAAAGTGTAAAAAGAGAGAGAGAGCCCCCCCCCCAAAAAAACCTTGTGGACTTTTTTCTGTCAGAGTTCTCATAATTTGTTGACGTTAATTTAAAAAGCCATTTTCACAGAGTACCTGTAATCCTATTAGTGACCTTGTCCCATACTCTGACCTTCATCTTCTGCAGTTTAAAAGTTAAAATGATGCACAGCTGATTTTTAATTAATTTAAGAAATTTAGCATTGAACTGAATGATAATGTCGGGCATGCTCAGTAAGAACCAACTGTTAGTGTTCTAAAAGCCAGACTCACAGCTGCTTGGCTTGCCCAATCAGAGGGCCACACCCACACCAGGCCCCTATTCCCCTGCCAGAGCTCCAGTGGCCAGAGTGGTTTAACAGTCAGCCGCTCTGACTGAAGCTCTGTGAGGGGAACAGGGCATCTCCTAGCAACTCTCAGCACTAACTACACTTCCCAGGATTCTTTGGAAGAACCATGACTGTCTAAAGTGGAATAAAGGTCTGGTGTGGATGTGGCCAGGGACACCCTTGGTTTAAATTTGGGTGGGAGGCTACATGTGCCTGCCGTAGCATAAAAAGGTGGGGGAAAGCCTGAAAAAGAATGATACTGTTCACAATGTTTTCCTTTTGCAAAGGAAAGGGGCTTCCCCTCTGCCCAGTGCCCACCCATCCAATTTCCTCCCCTCCCCCTTCCTGCCCTCCACCTCCCCTCCCTGTCCCTCCCCTAGGGCAGTTTCACCTACCTTAAGCATGATTGCACAGGAGTAAATCCCACTGAAGACAAAAATCATGCAAATGATCAAAACTGCCCTTCCCTCCTTCCCCCTCCTATCCCCTCCCTCTTGCCCTTTCCCTCCTCCTTCCTTCAACCCTCCCTTCCCCTCCCCATCCCCTTCCAATCCCCTCCTTCCCCTGTTCCTTCTTCCCCTCCCGTCCACCCTCCCCCTCCCTCCTCCTCCTCCTCCCCCATGGTCAGTTTTACCTATCCTAGGACTACAACCTGGGAGACCAGGGTTCAAATCCCCACACAGCCATGAAGCTCACCAGGTGACCTTGGGCCAGTCACTTCCTTCAGCCTCAGAGGAAGGCAATGGTAAACCACCTCTGAATACCGCTTACCATGAAAACCCTATTCATAGGGTTGCCATAAATCGGAATCGACTTGAAGGCAGGCTATTTCATTTTCAAGCATGATTGCATGGGAGTAAATCCCATTGAACTCAGTAAGTATACAAATGATCGAATTTGCCTTCCCCCTCCTTCTCCTCCCATCACCTCCCTTTTGTCCCTTCCCTCCCCTTTTCAATCCTCTCCCCCCCTTCTAATCCCCTCGTTCTCCCTCCGTCTGTTCCCCTATCCCCTCCTTCCTCCTTCCCTCTACTCTCCCCTCCCCTCCTCCTCTCACATGGCCAGTTTTATCTATCCTAGCCATGATTGCACAGAAGTAAATCCCACTGAACTCAATAAGTATGCAAATGATCAGACCTGCCTTTCCCCTCCTTCCCCTCTCCTCTCCCTTCCTCCTCCCTTCTTCCTCTCCTCCCCTCTTCCTTCTTCCTCCTCCCCTGCCCACTCCAGCCCTGCCTCCCCATGGTCAATTTTAGCTTATCTAAGCATGGTTGCACAGGAGAAAATCCCACTGAATTCAATAATAATAATAATAAATTTTATTTGTTAGTCGCCTATCTGTCCGAATCAACGGACACTCTAGGTGACTTACAACCACATAATAAAATACAATACAATCAAAAGACACAAAGGTAATCTAAAACATCAATTAATACAATATTAAAACTCATCCACCCCGAGGATTCTGTAGGCCTGCCTGAATAGCCAGGTCTTTAAGGCTCGGCGAAAGCCCGTCAGGGAGGAGGCATGTCGGAGATCGAAGGGAAGAGAATTCCAGAGAGTGGGGGCCACAACCGAGAATGCCCTCTCTCTGGTCCGCACCAGCCTAGCTGTTTTGACTGATGGGACCGAGAGAAGGTCCTGTGTGGCTGATCTTGTCAGGCGGCATAATTGGTGATGCTGGAGGCATTTCTTCAGATAAACTGGGCCGAAACCGTATAGGGTTTTAAAGGTCAGGACCAACACCTTGAATTGGGCCCGGTATACAACTGGTAACCAGTGCAGATCTCTTAACACCGGCGTAATATGATCCCGGCGGCGACAGTGTGTGATCAAACGTGCCGCTGCATTCTGTACCAGCTGCAATTTCTGGACCGTTTTCAAGGGCAACCCCACAGAGAGCGCATTACAGTAGTCTAAGCGAGAGGAGACCAGGGCATGTATCACTCATGGGAGCTGATGTACAGGAAGGTAGGGTCGCAGCCTCCGTATCAGATGCAATTGATACCAAGCTGTCCAGCTCACTGCTGAAACCTGAGCCTCCATGGACAGCTGGGAGTCAAGAATGACCCCTAGGCTGCGGACCTGGTACTTCAGGGGTAATCTCACCCCATTAAGCACCAAGTCGATATCTCCCAACCTTCTTTTGTCACCCACGAGCAACACCTCGGTCTTATCCGGGTTCAGCTTCAGTCTGTTCTCGCCCATCCATCCACTTACGGACTCCAGGCACTTGGACATGGTGTTCACAGCCAACTCTGGTGAGGATTTAAATGAGAGATAGAGCTGAGTGTCATCCGCATATTGGTGACACTGCAGCCCAAAACTCCTGATGATGGCACCCAGCGGCTTCACATAGATGTTAAATAGCATGGGGGAGAGGATAGAACCCTGTGGCACTCCACAATTAAGAGGCCAAGGGTCTGAAACGTCATCCCCCAATGCCACCCGTTGATACCTGCCTGAGAGACAGGAACGGAACCACTGTAAAACAGTGCCCCCTATTCCCAAACTCTTCAGGCAATTTAACAGGATACTGTGGTCAACGGTATCAAAAGCCGCTGAGAGATCCAGGAGGACGAGGAAGATGTGTTCTCCCCTATCTAACGCCCTCCTCATATCATCCACCAGAGCGACCAAGGCTGTTTCAGTTCCATGCCCAGTCCTGAAGCCCGATTGGAATGGATCTAGATAATCTGCTTCATCCAAGTGTGTCTGTAACTGTTTGGCCACCACTCGCTCTATCACCTTGCCCAAGAATGGTAAATTAGAGACTGTTGCAATAAACATGCAAATGATCAAACCTGCCCTCCTCCTACCCATCCCCTGTGGCCAGTTTCACCTATCCTAAGCATGATTGTAGGGGAGTAAATCCCACTGAACTCAATAAGCATGCAAAAGATCAATCAGCAAACTTCCACAGGATCCCATTTCTTACTTCCCAGATTAAAAAGCAGAGAAATTCACTAATAGGAAAAAAAACCTTGTGGTTTAAGAATGTACATATAGCCAACAGATATATCTATCAAACATTAAAAAGCAGGGAAATTGGGCAGCTATAGTGAATGCACCAGGGGAGCAGGAGACCTGACCTTCTCATGACTTGTTTCTGGTATTTGGGCTGATTGCAGGTGTTGCCACCACTCACCATATGCTCAGAGGCACATATTACCAAATTCTTCCAAGCTACACAGTGGATTGGACTGTGAAAGACCAACACAAATTGTGTTTGCATTTTTACAAATTTGTAGGGCAGCACAATATCTCAGAAAGGAGGTCAGGTACATTCTTAAACCGCAAGGGTTTTTGCCAATTAGTGAATATGTGCCACACAAATAGACATCACTAAGCCAGGATTCGCCACAGCTTCTTGATGAATATAACTAAGACAGGGATGAGGAACTTGCAGGGGGGGTGCGATATTGTTGGACTGCACTTCCCTTCATCCCTGATCACTGGCCATGCTGGCTGAGACTCATGGGCCCTGGAGTCCAACAACCTCTGAAAAGTCCCTGGTTCTCGATGCCTGGTCTAAAGGGCCAACCCGGATTTGACTCTGCATATATTGGGGTAATGTAACATGGAAGTGACAGCTCGTGACTCTTACTTATGGACAGAACTGTGATATCCAAACTTCCCAAATGGCAGGGGTGGGGAAACTTTTTCAGCCTGAGGGCCACATTCCCTTCTGGGTCACCGCCCGGGGGCCACATGCCATAAGTCGGCAGGGCCAGAGGCAAAAGTGGGCAGAGCAGGAAATATGAATGTTACGTTTTGTGCAATACTCTGGTTTCTTCACACATGTACATTTCTTTCTGTCTGCCTGAGGACAGTCCGGAAGGCCCATTCCTGCTTTATGGATCCGTCGTTGGATAAAATCTCTGTGTTGCCATTCCCACATTGAGTTTCCAGCTTCTGCAAATGCTCTAAAGCCTAAAAGTGTCACATGAATTGGCCTTTCTGTTTCACAGAATAGTCTTTCTTTTTCCTGTCAGTCTTTCTTCTAAGAAGCAGATCAAGTGCAGAATAATATTAAAAGTCTGATTCAACCTACAAAATTATGGGATGGCTTTGTTCTCTCATCTGTTCCCACCATTGCACACATATCAATTAATGTTATGCGTATTCTTTCATTGCAACTCAAGCCCCACTTGATTTTAAATGACAGTAGAAAAGTTCTGGGGTAAATCTCTGGGCTTCTTCTTTTTGGACATATTTTATTTGCTGCTGTGAAATAAACTATACATATACATATGGCAAGGGGGAGGGAATAATCCGTAGTCCATGGTGTCAGTAAACTAGCACTGTGTTAAAGCCCACTAATTGTAATTAGTTACAAATTGCCCGTTATAACTTAATTAAACTTCCTTGCCTCTCAGCTGCTTAGGCAACATGTAGAATCTTTTATGTGCCTTCTAATTAGTGCTCCGGGATTCTGCTTTCTAACTGGATGAAAAAGTAATAAATTTAACAGTGTCCTGTTGATATCTGGAATCAAGTTTGTTAAAGCAAGGATGGGTGGAAGTGGGGGGAAGAGAAAAGCATAGACACGTTTAATGTTTCAAATATTTATCTTGATTCAGATTGATTAAAACAATTTGATGTTCCATGAGATACAGGCCCAGTCCTTTTGTTAACAAGGTCCATCTGGTCTAAGGAAGAAAATTAAGATGCACTAATTGAAATTTGGAAGCTTCTTTCCAAACATGCATAATTCATTCTGACAGAGAACAGAAGCGGCAATTCACCACAAACTGTCAAGGAGATGAATGCTGCATTTAGATGGAATTTCAGATCTCACCCAGTAATAGGAGTCTACAAATGCTTGCTGAAAAGCTAAGCATTCAGAAACAGACCCCCCCCTTTTTTTTTTTTGGTAAAGTATTAGAAAGCTGAAGTGTAACTTTTAAAGATTTCATTTCATTCCCCATGAAGCCATTTCAAGTTTTCACCTATAGGGTTCCTTTTATCATCAGTGGTTCAGCCTCTTCTCCCCACTCTACCCCACCCCACTGGTTCAATGAATGCTAATAGTCCTCTCGGCTCCATTCACACAGCATATTTCTTCTCTCTCTTTTTTTTTTTGACGTGGAAGTGTTCCCAAGTTGATTCCTGGGACATTTTATGGTAGGAGCGATGGATGCAAATGAAGAAATCAACATTTGCTGGAACTGAAATATTCTCAAGCTAATTTGCTTCTGGGGAGCATTAGTTATGTGTGCAAAGTCCCCTTAATCAGATCACAAATTCTGAGCCTCATCATCAAATATTAGACACACACAATTCCTTTTTTAAGAGTTCTACATTGACTTGTAATCTAGGTGTTCTCACAATGCCCCATAGGAATTGTAGGGTGTGTGGAAAGCAGTGCATAAGACCATAAGAAGAGTCTGCTGGATCAGGCCAGTGGCTCATCTAGTCTAGCATCCTGTTCTCGCAGTGGCCAAGCAGGTGCCTGTGGCAGGTCAGCAAGCGGGACCTGAGTGCAAGAGCACTCCGCTCTCCTGCAGTTTCCAGCAACTGATATTCAGAAGCATGCTGCCTCTGACCATGGGAGCAGAGCAGAGCCATTGTGGCTGTTAGCCATGAATGGCCTTATCCTCTATGAATTTGTCTAATCTTCTTTTCAAGCCATCTAAGTTGGTGAACATCATTGCGTCTTGTGGGAGCAAATTCCATAGTATATGCTGTGTGAAGAAGTACTTTCTTTTGTCTGCCCTGAATCTTCCAGAATTCGGCTTCATTGGATATCTATGAGTTCTAGCGTTATGAGAGAGGGAGATAAATATTTCTGTATCCATTTTCTCCATGGCATGCATAATTTTATACCCTTAAAAGCCTCAAGCTGTGAGAGGGCCAGGAGGCTTTCACTGACACGCACCACTCCACAAGTGAAGCAAACAATCACAAAACAGGCTACTATCTTCTCATAAATCACCAGAAAAATCACCCAGTAGTGGAACTGAAGCAGGAGTGAGCAACAAGCATGGATTCAACTCCCCACCACCACATACAGCCAAATTCAGACACATGTCATTCCTTTGCATAACTGACTGCCCAGCAGCCAATGCATAAAGTTACCACAAGTAGGACTTGCAACACAATGTTGCAGTGTGGAGTGCTTCTGTTCAGGATCCCAGCCAGCCTGCCATGCCCTCTTCCACAATACTCCATTTCATTCCTCCTATTTTCCCTACTTTTTTCTCCCAACTATCGATCAGTAGTCCATGCCCACTGAGCATGCTCAGTAGACTTTCCCCTCCCCACCCTAAACATTTTTGTACTTCTGCAAACTTTGGGTTTTGTCTAAGCTTGCTGATGCCTCACTCTTGTGTGTGGAGGCCAGTGCCATTTCTGGCTACAAAAGGATCCACACTCAAGAGAACTGAGTTCACTGTTACTAGATAGGATTTTAACATTTTCAAATCAGCTTCAACAATCAAGGACATTTTCATTTGAGAGGAAAGGGTTAAAGTATTCCACTTATGAGAGCACACTAACACTGGCTGCCAGCTTTTGATGTGTAGTCTAATGAATGCCAACCACACAGGTGTAAAAGCAGCACATGTGCTCATAATATATGCCAGTTTTCAAGGCAATTGCAAAACAATTGATTATTGCCAGTTGGGAAATTTTGTATTTTGAGCCTGTTATTTTAAAATCTCAGAAGCCTCCCCAAAGAGCATTGCTGTGATGTTCCCTAGTGATTTGGTGCATCAGAAGTCGTGGATGTGAGAGGGCTGGTTGCGGCCTCCAAGAGGTCTTCTGTATTTTTAAAAGTTGTGCAGGGGGAAGGGAGAATTCCACCTTGCGGTTTTTCCCATTACAGTGTTGCAAGAACACCTGCACTTGGCTGACTTTCTCTTCTCCTAAAGATACGGGATCGGTCTCAGGCCCTGAACCTGGCAACCCTATTCCCATTAGTCTTACCAGACGATTGATTTCTGTATTCTGCTACACTATATACTGATCTCCAATAATAACATAGCCTACACTTTTAGGATGCAATAACTGATGCTGCTCTATTCCAGGGTAAAATATGACCTATGACCAGTAGCGTCAGATGCTTGGGTCAAATGCAACCGCACCATGTTGGATTTATTCCTTACATTCCCTGAAAACATCTCCTTTTTTGATATGGTTTTGTTCCTCAGTGTTATACCACTGTCATTGCCAACCTTGTGACAGACCATGCAATATGTCAAATGAGATCTAATTATTTCCATGACGAAGTGACATGTGGCCTGCTAGAATGCCATCATCAATGAAGGCACAAAGCAAATCTTAAAGCAAGCTCTATGCAAGCATAGAGGTGGGTTTTTTTCCCATCGCAGCTCATAAATCTCTGCCTTGGTTGGGGAACAAGCTTCATTTTTACTTATTCAGTCATTTGTTTTCCTTTCTTCCCTGTTTAGTTATAAGTGACTTCTATCACCTCATTCAGCAGCTGTGGATCATATACTGAATAAAATAAAATGACCATTTACAAAGTGTGAGTCTAATACACTGTGTGAAAATAGAATCCACCTTTCCCCCCTTTCTTTCTTTTTTGCAAGCAAATTTGAGCTAAAGGGATTTGCCTGAGACTTGTTCCCCAAATGCTTCTGAACTCAGACTTAGAGTACTGACCCAGTACACGTCATCCATATAATTCATTCATCAACAGCAAAACCTGTTCAAATGTCACTGAGGAAATTTGTGAAGATAAATCATGTGGTGGCTTCTGATTGGACAGGTAGGTTAGACCTAGCTCTCACAAAGAGAAGATGAGGTGGTAAACATTTTTCTGGACCGTACCACTTGGAGGGGTGGGGGCTCATATAACTGAATGCTCATTCATACAAAAAAACTCCTACCACACAGAAAAGGTGCATGTCAGGAAGAAGCTGTAGATCCTTTCTTCCTAATATAAGAGCAGGGAATTTTATTTATATTGGAGACAACTTCAAGTATCTGCTAAGAGGTCTTTAAAAAATAAGTTGCTCTTTTCCCAGGAGGAAATCTGAGCTTGTTGTAAACCTCCCAGAGAGCTTCAGCTATGGGGCAGTATACAAATGCAATAAATAAATAGGTGTTGATTGAATTACTATTGATGTTGCAGATTCCCAGGTAGATTTTGACTGTCAGAGCCAGATCATATAATCCTCGCAAATCGCCTCCTACCTATTTCAGAAGACATCCTCCCTGAATCCCAAAACCGTTTCCGCCCTTCCAGGGGGAAAGTGGACATGATCTTCACTGCACGACAGCGTCAAGAAAAATGCAGGGAGCAAAACCAACCTCTGTATATGGCATTTATTGATCTGACTAAGGCCTTTGATACTGTAAATCGAACTGCTGTCTGGACCATCCTTCTGAAAACTGGATGCCCTGATAAATTTGTGAATATTTTGCGACTCCTCCATGACAACATGACGGCAACAATTTTGAATAACAATGGCTCTCAAAGTGATCCATTCAAAGTGGGATCAGGAGTCAAACAGGGATGTGTCATTGCTCTGACCTTATTTGCTATTTTCATCGCCATAATTCTACACCTTGTTGGGGGAAAACTTCCCACTGGCGTGGAAATCACATATCGAACAGATGGAAAGCTTTTTAATCTCAGTAGGCTGAAAGCAAAAAGTAAGGTAATTACAACCTCTGTCGTAGAACTTCAATATGCCAATGATAATGTAGTCTCTGCACATTCAGAGGAAGATCTTCAAACTATCCTAAATGACTTTGCAGAAGCATATGAAAAGCTTGGCCTCTTGCTTAACATAAAAAAAACCAAAGTGCTTCAAGTGCGAACCAATCCCTCTGTAGCGCCATCAATCCAGCTTAATGGTGTGATGCTGGAGAATGTCTATCACTTTTCTTACCTTGGCAGCCATCTCTCTGTAAAAGCTGACATCGACGCTGAAATTCAGCATTGTCTGAGCTCTGCATGTGCCACATTTTCCCAAATGAAGCTTAAAGTGTTTGAGGATCAGGATATTCGCAGGGAGATCAAAATGCTTATTTACAAAGCCATTGTACTACCGACCTTACTGTACGCCTGTGAAACATGACCATGTATAAACGCCACTCCCAACTTCTTGAAATATTCCACCAACGCTGCATCCGGAAAATTCTGCAAATTACTTGGGAACGTAGGCGGACTAATGTTAGCATATTGGAAGAAGCAAAGACTACCAGTGTTGAAACAATGATCCTCCAACATCAACTTCGCTGGACCAGACATGTTGTTCGAATGCCTGATCACCGTCTTCCAAAGCAGCTACTTTACTCCCAACTTAAGGATGGAAAACGGAATATCAGTGGACAGCAAAAGAGGTTTAAAGATGTTCTCAAAGCTAATCTAAAAAAATGTAACATAGCATCGAGAACTGGGAAGCCTTGGCCCATGAACATCCCAATTGGACGTTGGCCATTATCAAAGGTGCTATGGACTTTGAAGAAGCACGAGTACAGGGCGAAAGGGACAAATGAGCTAAACAGAAGAGACGTCAAGCAAATCCTCATCGTGACCATCTTTCATCTGGAAACCAATGTCCTCACAGTGGGAGGCTGTGTGGATCCAGAATTGGCCTCCACAGTCACTTATGGACCCACTGTTAAAGACCTTATCTTGGAAGACAATCTGACTCGGCCACAAGTGATCACCAGTGAATGAATGAATGAATGAATGTCATGTATTGAAACAATAACACAATTTTCTTTGCATCCTTAAGAAGGAAATGCTTACTCTGATTGTCTCCTATAAATATTCCATACATTTCAATGTGGCATGTCCAGGAAAAATGTGCAGTAAACTGTGCCTGTAATCAGAATGTTATTATTGAGGAAAGAATTCTGCTTGTGAGTAATATATAGGTAACATTATGCACTGTAACTAAGACACAGCAAATGTTGTTTGCTTACTCAACATAGCCAAAGTAAATAATGGAATTAGCCAAGAGTCACAGGACTAGCTCAGACCAGACTCCCCCCCCTTTAATTAGTGGATGTATATAAACTGTCTTTCAGATTAGATGTAAAGCTAAAGTTCTGCCTACCTGTGGTTATTAAAAGTCCCTTGGTATCTTGTGCAACAGTAGAGTTATTGACTACGCATCATTCTACTCACATGGAGTGTAGTCCATGGTTTTCCCAAGCAAAGCTGATCTGTTGTTTTTAATCTAAACAGTGAATAAGTTAAATGGAGTCAGTCTATTTGGATTCTGGATCAGAAGACCTATTGCATTAAAACAATATGGTGGAGTCAACTATTGTACAACATATAATGAACCTAGCAGTTCAATATATGAAAGTTGCCTTATACCAAGTCCGTCTTGATCCATTTAGCCAAATATTCTTTCTCTCTGACTAGCAGAGATATAGTGAAGGTGGAATGTGAAGGAGCACATTTCTAGGACTTTTTTCAGAGTAGAAGTGATGGTATCATCTGCTGGAGCACCGGGGTAATTGATAATTGGTGTAGGGATGTCAAAATCCATCAGTTTCTGTTTCTCATTTTTCTGTTCTTAAGTTCTGTCCTCCACATTTCTACATCAGTTTTTTTAAGTCCTCATGAAAATTCATTAACGTTTTAATGCAAATTTCTCCAAATATACACATTTTAGTATGCAATTTTGCCTAACAGACATATTTTTGCAAAGCATTTTCCCTAATATAATGCATTTTTGTATGCTATTTTCACTAAAATGTGCATTTCCATGCACACTTGACCATTAGTTTATGCATTTTGTACTCTTTACTTGGCTTACTTGACTGGAGAACTGCATCACAAAATTCAGAGAAGTGTGAATTCGGAACGGTAGCCATGTTTTGGTTTTCGTATTGTTTCAGTAAGTGTGAATTAGCTATGTTTGCCTTTAAATGTGAACTGAATAAAACTTCTCCCCTATCCCTATAGTGGCAAGTGAATGAGGTGATAAGAGAGCTTTCAAGTTTTACTATTGTTTGTGAAACAGTAGTAACAAAAGAAAGATTAACAAAATTAGATTATTGTTTGTGAAACATTAGCAAAGATTATCTTTGACGGTTAGTTAATAAATTGGGCATTATGCCATCTACCTCTGCCATGTATGTGTGCATGTAATAAATGGATGGGTGGGTGGGTGGATCCACACCACTCCCTGTATTTTAGATACTCATTGGAAACATTGTAATAGACTCTCCTTGGGGACATGGCTATGAATGCAATAATGCTCTTACACATCAAAATCTACTAGTACACCACTGACAACTGGAAACAAGCAGAGGTTTTTCTCAGTCTTGCTATTTAAGGTAGTTCCAGACTGTTGCTATTTTCGAATGGGACTCAATCACATATCAGCAAATTCAGGTTCAGCAATTATAGTTGATTGAGAGGAACAATCTACTGCAATAAACCTGCTTCTCCAAAAGACTGGAATTCTTGCAATATGGAAAGCAACAAGAAAATATACTGAAATACACACAATGTCACCTAACCTCCCTGCAAGCAAATCAGAATGGATGCTCATTAAAAGGATGCTGCATTGTCTAACTTCCCTAAAAACAAATCAGGATAAATGCTCAATAAATAGCTCACCTGGAAGCCTCCCAAGACCTTTTAACCAGAAGCACTAATGATTAAAACTTGGGACTTTCTGCATATAAAGTACATGCTTTACTCCTGAACTTTCCTTATAGCATTCTCATTCATAGGTATGTTAACTATAAAACCTGAATGTTGCTTTTGGGAGTGTTAATGAGGATTCTTGACTGGATATGTTAGGTATAGGCTTGTAGGGCTCATCACAAACACTGCTCCCATTTATTGCAATTGGGCTTGAACCAGATATTTTCCTATCAGATTGTGGAAGCAGAAAGAAACCTTCTGCAAACCCAGCTTGGGTGATGAAGCTATAAAGAACTTGCCATGCAAATAGTACCACTTTTTAATTAAGCAAACCCCTGCAAAAAATCTGGCAGCAACACAAAACTCTCTACTCAATTCTCTAATAATTACCCTTTGCGAACAGTAAGCAACATTTCAGTTCAATTGCTCTCAACACCAACAGCGAGTCTAAGATTGGATTGGTTCAGATCCATGTTTTCTTGCATTTTTCAAGTCCATGTTCAACAATGCTATCAAAGTCTTGTAAAGATCACAAAGAATGTAGATCCAACCAGAAGAAAAGTTAAGGCTGGCAAAATGGACCAGCGTTTGTTTGTGAATTAATGATGCATTTTCCAAAATGCTGGTTGGATTTGAAATTATGAGGAGAGAGATTTAATACTTTTCTAGCTTCACTTTAGAACACTAAACAGCATGTGGAACCTTGTGTGCAACTAGGGACGGTGTGCATTTTTCTTCCACTGATACAGCTGCCAAATGGTGATGGTGTTTGAGAGTAAACATGCTGGATTTATCCCACACACACACTTTTCCCCCCATCCCTGAAGAGATTACTAGTGCTATCATTCATTTTCTGATCTGGCCTACTGCCTGTTTCATGCATGCGTGGCTGTGTTGCAGTAACTGTTTATTTTGCTTTCCCCCAGTTCTTCATTTAATTTTTCATTCTTTTAATGCTTCATTTAATTTTTCTCCTAAAAAAATATTGCAGAAGCAAGCTGATCTGAAAAGTGCAGGCATCAAGTTGTCATTCATCATCTATATATCTATCTTCTTTGGATCAGATGCACTAAAGCCCTATTGAGGTCTCTAATCCACTCATATTCAAACATGCGAGGGGGGACGGGGCATGTACCAAGCCCTGCCCCCTGTGGTGTGTCCTTCTCTGTCATAATTGCTCCACTCCCCACCTTAGACCCCAAGGATCTTCAGAACCCCAGAGACCTTTCAGAGACCTCCTGATGAGGCCTTACTCTATGAGCATGGGACTCCTGTCATCATTAGATATCATCCTGTTTTGTGTATTTGTTTGCTGTACATTTCTTTCCAGCCTATAACTGTCAGTTTCTTCCTGGAACTCGCCACTGAGGTCAGTGGGTCCAGACCTTTCTCGCCTTTCTTTCTGTTTCCCTACACCTTTCTGAGGCAATGCGTGCCAGTTCTGTTTCTCCCCGTTTCCTTTCTCTATTCTCTGCCTTTCACTTTCTCCTTGTCTTTGGCTCTTGCCTCCACTCCTCTCTTTCCCTCCCTCCCCTTCCCTTTTAGGACCTGCTGAAGACACACAGCCAGCTGCTCTTAAATCTCCCAGTTCTCCACATACATTGGCTTTTGTTGCATTGCTACCTCATCTCCCCACGCCTGACCTGGCCTGTCCCAGTCAGGATGCAAGATTAAAGGATCAGTAGGTGGTTTGTCACAATGCTGTCTCCCCCCCCTGCACTCTGATATATAGTCCTCCATGGGTTTGAGGATGAGGATCTGAAGCAGGTTGTCTCCAGCACTTGTGGGGTGCGATTTAGAACTCTATCTTCTAGTAACATGTACATTCTCCCTACCCAAGGTATGTCTGCATCATTGCACCTCAGTTCTCTGATCTTTTCCCTTTTTTCCTTTGTTTGGTTTAGTGCCTCTCTGCTTAACTTCAGTATTTTTTAGAACATACGAACTTCCTCCCTCTTAGTAGGAGGACATTGCAATATACTTGTTGAAGTAGGCAGAGGAGACATAAAAGTAAGAATATATTTGTCTAAAACCAAGAAAGATGTGTCAACTGATTGGGTTTTTGTTCTGTGTGGTGATCTTCACAATGTAAAGGGGAGACTCATTACACACCATGTAATATCACACTGCCAGATGTGTGATAACACAACTGGGAAAGAGCATCAGGACTTCAGCCATAGATCACTAGTGCCGCAAAAGTAGGTGAATTGCCATTATGGACAAGCTTATACAACAAATCCATGTCATCAAGGCTGCCTTTTTTGCAGATTGGAGTACTTTTATTTTGCCGTAGTAAGAAGACTGACCATATACAAGGACTGCCCCACCCCATTATGTGAGAGTTTGGAAAAATAATTAATGATTCAAGTATCTGAGGAATTATCACCAAGTCTTCTCTGCTTGACAAATATGGTCTTCTTCTGCATTAGACCCATAACAAGAAAGGATAGTATATTAGCTCAGCTGTCATGCCACTGTAGTTTACAGTGCTTTCTTTAGTCCAGAGTCTTATTAGTTTAATGGTGTTGATATTTTTTGTAATTTCTTTTTCTTCTCTTTAATTTTTTTGTTTATTTTTTTTCCAGTTATCATGGTTCCATATCGATTGTATCATCAAAAGAGGAGCCCACGCTGGTAGAGTTTGCACATGCTAGGAATCATCATCCCAAGTGACTCTTCAAGATAAAGCAACATGGTAACTTAGCACATACCATGGCATGTGCATATGTGCAAAGGCACAGAAAGACGAGAAACAAAACTGTGATCACATTCACACCATACATTTTAATCACTCTTATACAAATGTGCACAGGGAAGGGGTATGGCTAGTGATGTCATAACCATCATTCAATATATATTGAGAGCTTGCATCATAATGGCCCCATCCACACCATACATTTAAAGCATTATTGTACCCCTTTAGCATGAATTCCTCCAAAGCATCCTGAGAACTGTAGTTTGTTAATGGTGCTAGGAACTGTAGCTCTGTGAAGGGTCTCCTAACAACTTTCAGCACTCTTATCAAACTACAGCTCCCAGGATTCTTTGGAGGAAGCCATGGCTGTTAAAATGGTATAACAGTGCTTCAAACATATGGTGTGGATGTGGCTTGCATCCCTTGTGGAAAACAATAGTGTCTCTTTTCTGTATAACAAAACAAAGGGCAGACATTTCACTCACCATTGAGAATTTCTCATGCTTGGCATAGATATCTCAGGGTTTTGTCATGGTCATTGTAAGAATGAGAAACATTTACTCAGCTGCTGATCATCTATTGCCCCTTTATATTTAAACATTTCCGAGTAACTTCAGTAATAATTTGGAAGAATGTTCTCTTTTGGCTACATAATTACATGTCAAAAACTTACCACTCAATATGTAATTCACCCACCATCCCTCGCTGCTTGAAGGAGCTAGTGTTCACGGATAGGATGGATTGAATTCCTAACAACATCTGGCATGAGCAGTGGACTTGGCCCTCTCAATAATAGCATTACAGTTATGGTAGGAATGACAGCTCACTGCAAGGAGATGGATGGGCCTTTTCTATGAACTGAGAGATTCATGGTTGTTGCTTAATGAAACAGTATGTTGTAACCCCTGGCAATGTATGCGGCTGGTCTGTTGGTAGTGACAAGCTATATCAGGACTTCCAGAGCAAATTGTATTTGTCAGGTCTAATGGAGAAAGATGCTGGCCACTGAGTTACTAGGAGAGCAGTGCATCGTTTCCATTCCAATAATCAGGATCAAAACACTTCTTCGCTGCCTTAGCCAATTTATCCTGTCACTTAATTAAACAAAAAGCATTACCAATTTTCTTAGTAGAAAAAGACAGCAAGGAAAGATGCTTGAAGGAAGGCCCTAGTTCAACATAAATGGAGTTTGCTTATATTGCCAGGACCACATTTTTCTCTAGGATTAACAGCCTCTGATTTACCCTCACTACTTAAAGTAGCTTGAGTCCACATCAACAAGATCACATTTAATAAAGGTTCAGGGTACTGAGTATGTGGCAGAACATGCCTTCCACCACCAGCTTCTATATAAATATTTAATTTATCATAATTACTAATGTTTTCATCTTCATGCTGCAAGTGTAATTTAGCATGGTGCTAAATGGAAGAGAAAAATCTTAAGGGGCTCATAGTTGAAAGGCACTATAGATGTCCTACATTTAAAAAAAAAAAGGTCAAGGTAACCAGGGTCAAAATATCCCATACTATATGTTGGAAGGATGTACAGAGGCACCCAATGCACACGCTGTTAAGTAGGAGCCACTTCCCTCTGGTGTGGTGATGTGTATGAATGCAGCAACTTTGGGTTGTATTCAATGCTAGTCCTACTCAGAGGAGACCCATTAAAATTAATGGACTTAAGTTACTCCTATTCATTCATTTCAGTGGGTCTGTTCTAGTACTGAATATGACTCTTTATGAGCCCCTTTTTGCAAGTTCCCTCCATGTGTATAGCACATGCATGGCAGAGGAGTGGGATTATGCCCACTAGCCCCCATGTTCAACTGACACTACCCCCAGATCTCCATGCAGAGAGATGAACATCTGCTCAGGTGTCTGTGCAAGCTGCATGTGCATAGTTCCCAATCACATGGAGCATCACTGTGTGTACATCTGTATGCATTTAGCTGCCCCCTTTTAGACATTCAGGTGTTCAGAGGTCTAGGAATAAGTCAGCAGGGCTCAGAGATGTTGCTGTAGGGAGGAGAGGAGAGGGCAGGGCTAGCAGGGTGCTCTTGCTCCCTACATCATCCATTTGATTTACATTTAAATGAGAAGGTTTGAAAAGATGTATATATGGGCTAGGGATGACGGAGAAATTTGATTCAGTTTGCATGTAAAGTTGAACTTTCCTAATTTGCACTTGTTGTGCAACCATAACAGCCACCCATCAAAATCCGCATGAATATTGTACTGCAGTTCTCCAGCCAAGAATTGTATTAAAAATGCATATGCTAGGGTAAGGTGTATTGTGGGAAATTGCTTTGCAGAAATGTGTATATTAGGCAAACTTGCATATAAACATGTGTCTGTTAGGAGAAATGTGTACAAAAATGCTGAGGAATTTTCATGGAGACTTTAAAAAAATCACAAACTGATGTGGAAGTGCATATAACTGAATTTAAGTTTAGAAAAATGAGAAACTGACAGAAACGGAAATCAACAGATTCACCCATTCCAGCTGTGTATGCCTTTCAGGATGGAGAAGGAATCTGTTTTAACCAGATTTATGCACAGAGTTGGGTGGTTTCTACCCGATGGAACTTTGCCTACATCAGACTGCATCTTACATCAAGTGCCCACTTATGACCAAGCCACAAGTCTGACTAATTGTTTGCAAAATATACATATATTATACATATAATATGTATGAAAGAGTCAAGCGCCATGCCATATTATATTTCTGCAGCATAATTTTATAAGTCTATGCAGTTGCATGGATTGTTGTATGCATCTGGTTATGTGCTGGTTACTAGGACCATATTACTGGAGTGTAATATGTGTATAATATTACATGTTATATTTATTTATTTTTATTTATTTAATTTAATTTATATACCGTCCTAAGCCCGAAGGCTCTCTGGGCGGTGTACAAAAAGATAAAAAACAAGCAATATATAAATACAATAAATACAATAAATCAAGAAAACAAAACAAACAAACAATAAAAGAACCAAACAACATCCAAAAATACAAATAATGATGAAAATACCATTAAAACACACTTTAAAATGCCTGGGAGTATAAAAAGGTTTTCATCTGGTGCCGAAAAGATAGTAGCATCGGTGCCAGAAGCACCTCATCGGGGAGGCTGTTCCACAGTTCGGGGGCCACCACAGAAAAGGCCCTGGTTCTAGTCATCACCCTCCGAGCTTCTCGATGGGATGGTACTCGGAAGAGGGCCTTAGATGTTGAGCGCAGTGTACGGGTAGGTTCATATTGGGAGAGGCGGTCCACCAGGTATTGCGGTCCCATGCTGTGTAGGGCTTTATAGGTCAAAACCAGCACTTTGAATCTAGCCTGGAAACAAACAGGAAGCCAGTGCAGACGGGCCAGAACAGGTGTTATATGAGCAGACCTTCTGGTCCGCGTCAGCAATCTGGCCGCTGCATTCTGGACTAGTTGTAGTTTCCGAACAGTCTTCAAGGGCAGCCCAACGTAGAGCGCATTGCAGTAGTCCAGTCTAGAAGTTACCAGAGCATGAACAACTGAGGCAAGGTCGTCACTGTCCAGATAGGGATGTAGCTGGGCTACCAGGCGAAGATGGTAGAAAACATTCCGTGCCACCGAGGCCACCTGGGCCTCAAGTGACAAGGAAGGATCAAAAAGAACCCCCAAGCTACGCACCTGTTCCTTCAAGGGGAGTGTAACCCCATCAAGAACAGGATGAACATCCTCCATCTGGGCAGAGAAGGCACTCACCAACAGCGTCTCGGTCTTGTCTGGATTGAGCTTCAGTCTGTTAGCTCCCATCCAGTCCATTATCGCGGCCAGGCAGCGGTTTAGCACGTTAACAGCCTCACCTGAAGAGGATGAAAAGGAGAAATAGAGCTGCGTGTCATCAGCGTACTGATGGCAACGCACCCCAAAACTCCTGATGACCACACCCAGAGGCTTCATGTAGATGTTGAAAAGCATGGGGGACAGTACCGATCCTTGCGGGACTCCACAATGGAGAGTCCAGGGCATCCCCAATGTTCCCCAAGCACTACCTTCTGGTGGCGACCCACCAAGTAGGAGCGGAGCCACTGCCAAGCAGTACCCCCAACTCCCAACTCGGTGAGTCTTCCCAGAAGGATACCATGGTCGATGGTATCAAAAGCAGCTGAGAGATCAAGGAGAATCAACAGAGTCACACTCCCCCTGTCCCTCTCCCGAGAAAGGTCATCATACAGGGCGACCAAGGCTGTTTCGGTGCCAACACCGGGCCTGAAACCGGATTGAAATGGATCAAGATAATCAGTGTCATTCAAGAGCCCCTGGAGCTGGCCGGCAACCACCCGTTCTAGCACCTTGCCCAGGAACGGAACATTCGCCACAGGTCTATAGTTGTTCAGGTTATCTGGGTCCAAAGAGCGTTTCTTCAGGAGCGGTCTCACAACCGCCTCTTTTAGGCAGTCAGGGACCACTCCCTCTCTCAGAGAGGCGTTTATTATCTCCTTGGCCCAGCCAGCGGTTCCGGTCCTGCCAGCTTTCACCAGCCAAGAGGGGCAAGGGTCCAGCACAGATGTGGTCACCCGCACCAGTCCAAGGATCTTGTCAACATCCTCAAGCTGTACAGACTGAAACTCATCCAATAAACAAGGACAAGACCGTGTTCTGGATGCTTCATTAGATCCCACTGCCATAATATTGGAGTCTAAGTCCCGGCGAATGCATGCGATCTTATCCTGGAAGTGCCTCGCGAACTCATCACAGCGGGCTACAGATGAATCTATGATGTCCCGAGGGCCAGAATGTAAAAGCCCTCGTACGATTTTAAAGAGCTCCGCCGGGCGGGAGAGAGATGCCTTAATTGTGGCAGCAAAATATCTCTTTTTTGCTGCCCTCACCGCTACTATATATCGCTTAGAGCAGGCACTTACCAAGGCATAATTGCATTCGTCGGGAGTCCGCCTCCATCTGCACTCAAGCCTCCTCCTCTCTTGCTTCATCGCTCTCAGCTCCGAGGTATACCATGGAGCTGTATGAGCTCTACATAGGAGGGGGTGCATGGGAGCGATCGTGTCAACCGCCCAGGTCATCTTCGTATTCCACAATCCGACCAGGGCTTCGACAGGAGCGCCAGTCTTCTCAGTCGGGAAATCCCCCAGAGCCCTTTGGAAACCCTCAGGATCCATTAGTCTCTGGGGGTGGACCAATTTAATAGGTCCCCCACCCATGCAGAGGGAAAGGGTCGCTGTGAGCCTAAACTTCAGCAAGCGGTGATCTGTCCATGACAATGGGGTAGATGAAAACCCCCCAACCACCAGATCACCATCTCCATGTCCAGTGGCGAAGATCAAATCAAGAGTATGTCCCGACACATGCATTGGGCCAGTAACAACCTGAGACAGCCCCATGGTTGTCATGGAGGCCATGAAGTCCTGAGCCGCCCCAGATAGAGCAGTCTCGGCATGGATGTTGAAGTCCCCCAGTACCAATAGTCTAGGGGACCGCAGCAATACCTCCGAGACTACCTCTGTCAGCTCAGTTAGGGAATTTGTTGGGCAGCAGGGTGGGCGGTACACCAACAAAATTTCCAGTCTGTCTCTCTGGCCCAGCACAAGGTGGAGACACTCCAAACCAGTCGACACCTGGACAGGGTGCTTGGTGAGTGAGAAAGAGCTCCTATAGACCACAGCAACCCCACCTCCCCGTCCTTCGGTTCTACCATGATGCTGAACCGTATACCCAGGTGGGCAGAGCTGGGAAAGAGCAACTCCTCCCTGATCACCCATCCAGGTTTCAGTTATGCACGCCAGGTTGGCCGCCTCCTCCACAATTAAATCATGAACAAGGGAGATCTTATGGTGAACCGACCTGGCGTTTAACAACAGCACATGGAGATCCGAAGGCTGACTGATAGGACAACCAGCAGTCCTGGGGATGTGAGGAGAACCGGAACAGGTCACAGACACTACTTGTCTGGGACGAGTTCCCCTTATCTGGCACGTTCTCCTCACAACGCCGTACCTCCCATTACCCGTCACTACGCTATAATAATGGATAAAACAGTCAATTATTGTTTGCACCTTTAGGTGAGCCTGTAAAGCAAAAGACCCACTTCTCATTGAGATAGAAGAATAAAATGGAATTTTTTTATTTATTAAATTTCTATCCTGCCCTTCCTCCCAGTAGGAGCCCAGACAAAAAGGGCGGCAAACAAAAACACTAAAAACACTCTAAAACATCATTATGAGCCCCATAATGGGCCCTATGTATTCTTAGATAGGAATGAAAACAGACTTCAAAATATATTAGAAAAAAAATCAGTGTTGATAAGCTCATCATTGAGATTTTCTGAAAATTCCATCTCACCCTGTTCCCCACTTGTCTGCCAGCCTTCCAGGACCAAGTCCAATCAGGTAGCAAAGACCCATCTGTTTGGCCCTGCACACACAGTACTAGTATTCAAACACATAATATAGTGGTATGGGATCATACCACAGGCAAGCAATTCATATGTGACTATGGGTGATGGTTGTCCTTTCATAGAGTTCCAGGCAGTGGGGGAGAACAGGCCTTCAGAGTGCTTTGATACCATTAACAGTTGCACAAACCTCAGAATGTTACCATAGAGCTCTAGTGGCAGGAGTAAATGTCAGCTAGGGGGCTTATCTGCTCCACACAACTCTGAGAGGTAAAGAAGAGAGTTTGTGTTTCGAAGGAAGTAGATTCAGCCAATCGCTATTTTCTCTGGATTAGGGCCCTCATGTCAACCAATGAGTGCTGAGCATATTATCCAGAGCATACTTCTGCTTCCTGGTTCATTCTTTTCTCAATGCCAGTTTTCTGTCTCACTGTTAACTAATTCACAGGTTATTTTTTAGGAATTTATATACCACATCTTCAAGGACGAATTTTCCAGTGCAGTTTTCAAACATTTTTCAAAATTAACAATTAAAAATACACAATCACAAAGCAAATCATCAAAAACAATGATAAAGCTGCAAATTCAAGCAGCATTTAAAGTATTAAATTTATTTTTTAAAGGCCTGAGAGAAATGTACAAGAGTTTCGGCGGCTCCAAAAGGGTAACAAACAGTGTAGACGCTAGGCGAGCCTCCCTGGGGAGGGAATTCTGAGAGTGGGGTACCAACACAGTAAAGGCTGGGGAAAGGGGCATAGCTTAATGGTAAAGCATCAGCTTTGCATGCAGAAGGTGCCTAGTTCAATTCCCAGCATCTCTAGGGAGGACTATGAATATCTCCTGCCTGAAACCCTGGAGAGCCTCTCCCAGTTAATGTAGACAAGACTAGTTGGATGGACAATCTGACCCCACTTCTTATGTTAATAATAAGAGCGTTATTGATCTATTGATCTATCTCTCCCTCTGATCACTACCTGCCTCCATGCAGACAGCACTTAAAGGAGATCCACTGTTCATGACCTTAGTGCATGGACAGGTTGATACATGTCTCCCCATGTTGTTTTCTAGAGCTACCATCAGCCCAATTTGGGGTCTAGAGCTTCCTGAGAATATTCAGAAAAAGACAAGTTTTTGTCAGCAACTGACTTTTTAGCAAACGTAAGGTTAATGAACCTCATTATGGAGAAGAGGTTACAACTGCAGCCCTATGCATTCTTATTGGGAATTTACTGAAATCAGTGGGACTTCTAAGGAACCACGCAGAAGATCAGGCTCACATTGCCAGTTTTGTTTCAGGGGCCACCAGTTTAGTAGCAGACAGTACAACTATCAGCCTCAAAGGAAAACACCCTGCTCCTTCCTCAACACACATTTTGATGGGCACATTAGAAAGCCTCAAGGTACCCAGCCACCAGACAATCTAGCTGGCAGCTTTCATCCCCAAGTCCCCAGCGTCGTATCAGAGACTAAAATCCTTTTGATTCAGATCTTTTCTGTATCTATATGCACAGTCTTACCAGCTGTTCCCTACAAACTTCAGTCTGCACAAGGCCCAAAGCAGCTTGATTTGCACCTATCCCACCTGTGTTTCATGAAGGAATCTTGTTGTGAAACTTTTCCTATTACTTCATACATAACCCTACTCACTGCCTTGTTGTGCTCAAACTTTCAGTCTGCACTAGTTCACTTTCCTTATTTCTACTAGACGTGATAAGTTACTTTATTACAGCAATTCTTATGGAAGATTCTTTTGACAGTTATCTGTAATAACTCCTTGCTATCTAATCATTAGACCCCATGCTTGGGGTACGGTAACTTCCATTGGAGTGCATGGGGAGCTTCTCCCAATACAAATTACAGGCATGGGGCCTTCAGTCCAGATCAGAATCACCGGGGGTGGTACAGTCCTCTACACCTTAGGCCAGGGTCCTGATCTAGAACAGGCCCTTTGCACCTGCAATCGGAGTTATTGGGAGGTTTTCCCCCAATGCAAATTATTGTGTAGGGGGAGAGATAGGAAGAGAATGAATGGATAATGATTGGATCATGGATGATGGATGGATGAGGTGTGTGTGTGTGTGTGTGTGTGTGTGTGTGTGAGAGAGAGAGAGAGAGAGAGAGAGAGAGAGAGAGAGAGATTATGAGTGTGGGGGTGCTTGTGTGTGGAAGTGTGGATGACTGGATGGGTGGGGTGGGGTCGGTTGGGGTGTGTGAAATAGAAACAGAATGAATGGTTCACTGATGGATGAATGGGGTGTGTTTTTATTTATGCAGAGCTTGGAAAACTTACTTTTTTGAACTACAACTCCCATCAGCCCCAGCCACCATGGCCACTGGATTGGGCTGATGGGAGTTGTAGTTAAAAAAAAGTAACTTTTCCAAGCTCTGTATTTATGTGTGTGACTAGATGGATGGGTGGTGGTGTAGTGTGTGTGTGCATAAGAGAGAGTGTGGGGTGGCCCCATCTTCCACTGCCATGTGGCCCCTGTATTGCTCCGGAGGGAATGTGGCTCTCGCAGGAGAAAAGGTCACCCCAGATCAAATGCAGGTGAATAAATGTTACTGGGCAGAGTCATGAACCTTCCTTTTTCCTTCAACCTGCAATTTTCCTTCAGACGTAACAAGAACTAAAATCTCTCCTTACGCTTAGTGGACCACCCTTTCTAATCACTAAGGTGGATTACTGTAATATTTTGTTGAACAGTGTCCCAGATTCTGCTAATGGAAAACCTGAATGTATAGAAAATGCCACTCCTAAGAAATTAAAGTGATTGAAGCCCAGGAACATATTAATCCACTTCTTAAAGGCTTATTTTGGTGTGCAGGGAGATTGCTGAATGAGGGTTGCATTCAACTGAAAATGTCTTCCACCGTACACTGTATTCCTCTATCAACAGTCTCCTTGGTTTAGACATCTTAGGGAGGACTGGCTTGTACAGTTCCAGAATTCTTGCTTTGGTCAGGGAAATTTTGGGGTCCACAAGTCCCAGCAGGCCCTACCGCTGCCAGTAACACATGCCCATATACTGGACTGGACTGGCTCTTTTAAATTCTCTCCTCCCACCCCCGCCACTCAACATCACAAGGAGCACAAGCAGCTGCAGTGAAAGAGCAGCAGAGATATTCTTTAAAATCAGGGGTGGGGAATCTTACTCAAACTGAGGGCTGCATTCCCTTGTGGGCCACCTTCTGAGGGCCACAATAAGTATATAATAATGCAGCGGCAGCTGGCACTCATTGCGACTGGTGGGGCGGAAGGCAGAGAGCCCAATAGTTGGTGGAGCCAGATCTGATGACAGGCAGAGCCAGGCCCAATGGCAGACAGAGCCAGCTAACTCTAGTTTTGTTGTTGTTGTTGTTGTTGTTAATATTATTATTACTATTATTATTACTATTATTATTATTATTGGAATGCCTTAATTTCATTGATGTGGAAAATAGAACATATCATCATCTTCGCCGTCATTTCATTACTTCATGTTTCAGCACTAAGCATCCAAGACAGCTGACATCAGCAAAACATAAAATTACAGTCTAATCTAATTGCAATATAATGAAAACAATTGTATGGAGGGGTGGAGAAATAGCAGAAAAAAGCAGCAGCCCACTAGAATACAATCACCAACCAGCTTCAGGAAAAAGCAGTCAGCTAACAAGGCTAAACAAGAAAGATCTTCAGCTGCCTGAAGCTCATCAGAGGGATGGACAGAAGTCCTCGCAGCCATAAGAAGATGACTCAGGAGTTCCTTACATCTTAAATCCTTATCTGGTCCTTCAAATAGGCCAAGGAGGTGCACTTGTGGAGTAGGTCTAATCCACTCCCTTGTAATGAAACTCACCTCCTAAAAGACCTCCATCTAAATTTTAGGACTTTTAAAGGTCATAACCAATGACTGCTAAGCTGTGTTTATTACTACCTCCAGAATCAGAGGCACCATGTCTCTGAATACCAGTTGCTGGGGAATAAAAGCAGGAGAGCGTTATTGTCCTTCATGACCTGCTTATGGGCTTCCCACAGGCATCTAGTTGGCCATTGTGGAAAACAGGATACTGGACTAGTGTGCCTTTGTTCTGACCTAACAACGCTCTTCTTATGTTCTTTCCCAACATTTTGAATTAGGCTCAGAAACAGGCAAGAAGCCAGAAAAACTGTAATAAATGATGCAGATAAAACTATCATTTTTATAACACCTTAGATTATTCAAAGCTCTTCACAAACATCACCATAGCAATCTGTACAAGAGCCCCATATGGTCTTGTGGTATCAGTATTTTTATTCCCAGATTGCAAATAGGAAGCTAAGGCCAAGAGCCGGTGGATTGCCAAAGCTCACATACTGAGAGGTAGGGTTTTGGGGAGGACCATAGCTCAGTGGTACAACGTATGCTTTGCATGCAGAAGGTCCAAGGTTCAATCCATGACATCTTCAGCTATCAAGTATGGGAAAGGTAAGAGTTCTGAATCAGTTTGCATTTCAAGCCAAATCTATCAGATTTGCACTTTCCAAAACAATATGAGTACCGAAACACAGCCATCCTTTGAAATTCACATTCTGCAAATTATGTGATGCAGTTTGCCAAACAAACAATGCCTACAAATGCACATGTTAGGGGAACACGTGCATAAAAACTAATATATGAAGGGGGGGGAAACCATGCAAAATGTATTGTATTATGAGAAATGGCTTGCAAAAATGTGTACATTAGTCAAAACTGCCTACAAAAAATGTGTTTATTAGGAGAAATTTGCATTAAAATGCTGGAGAATTTTCATGAGGTTTTTTTTAAAAAAAATTGCTGCAGAAATATGGAGAACTGCGTTTAAGATTGGAAAAATGAGAACCTGAGCGAACCGTAATTGCCAGATCTTTCCATCCCTAATCATGTAACAGATTATGGGAAAAGCCTCTGCCTGAGACCTTGAATTGCCATTCCCAATCAGAGTCAATATCACTAGGCTAGAAGGACAGATAGTCCGTCCTGGTATAAAGCAACATCCTGTGATTCGAAGAGCCAGATATTTCTGAGCCCACATTCTTTGCACAACAACTCACCAGTTATCAACACTGAACAGAGTGTGTCAGGCCCCATTGTTATAATGCTCCATGCAACTGGTGAAGATCTGGCTTTTTGAAAGGCCTTCGGGTGAATGATCTTTTGTTGGCTTGGTTTAGTGTTCTTATGACTGTTATTTGGTGAAATTTATTTTAGTTTTTCATGTTTATATTTTCATCCTGGGGTTGGGCTTAATTTGGGAATGGCTAGAGGAGAGCCTGGCTGGGAGTCCAGAGTCTGTGAGTTCAAATCCCCGCTCGTGTCTCCTGGGTGTCAAGGGCCAACTAAAGATCACCCCCACAGTGAGTGGCTCAGAGGTTACGTGCCCTGCCACCTCTGCAGCCGTGGGCAACCTGCATAGTCCCAAGAAGCCCAGTTGCCCCCCAGCTGGCAGTTGCAGACAAGGAAGGGGCTGGCTTGTGCAGCTGTGGCAAGATGAGCAGGCCCTAGCCAGCTGGGAAGGACTAGCCTCAGAGGGAGGCAATGGTAAACCCCCTCTGAATACCGCTTACCATGAAATCCCTATTCATAGGGTAGCCATAAGTGGGGATCGACTTAAAGGCAGTCCATTTCCATTTTTTCATTTGTTTTTATATGGTTATTATCTGATTTATTTATTTTAATCCACCATGGATTCCTTTGGGAAATTAAATGGGATAGACCTTTTTTTTAATGCATAAAAATCCTTTATGTATCCATTTAAAATTCAAATTACAATTCCAGCCTGTACAGCCCTCATGCAATGATCTATTTCTTGATTATAAGTGAGAGAGAAAGTTAGGGATCCCTTTATATAGATAGATGTGTCCTCTAGTAAAACTGGGCTATTCTTTAATCTGTTCCTGAACTCAACAGTCTCTATGAGAGTATCGTCAATCAACATTAAAAAAAAAACTATTAAGAAGCCCTCTTTAGTTCAGAATCCAGCCTGCCTTTAGACCAGCTGCTATTGCTTACACTGTTTTTGGTGGGCCATGGGGAGACTTGATTTATACAGGGAACAAGTATATTTTGATAGTAGGAAGAACTGGAAAATATTTAAAACTCTCAGGTTCCCACTTCAGTGTCTCTCAAAAGGATTGACACATGTACAGTTCCTTCCAGCTCCAACACTGATCTCTTATTTGTATACATTACTTCTTTAAACACACACAAACGCTACAGCACAAAGTATCAGGAAGAAATGGAATTAGGAAAAACACTAAAAGGCTGCAACTTAATGATTATTCCACATGTGAAAATAGCACTTGTGGTATTTTGTTTTCACATCTTAATGACTCTCTAAGGAATTGTCTTTGGGATTAATAAAGGCAATTGTATGCTAAGGTGTCATAAAATCATGGGACTGGAATGTACCCCAAAATTATGTTGTCCGATCACCTGGCATAAACATGGACCTCCGCGTTCCACATCCCATTCATTCTCTATATGAATCCCCTTGCAAATGAAGTCACAATAATCCATATCACAGAGGAATACAAGGATGATATAAGTGTTACATTCCCCAGGGGATGCTACCAAGCAACCCTTATTCATATTGGTGCTCCATGTTGTGGCTACCACAGGGTGGAGAACCTTTTTCAGCCCAACCGTTGTATTCTGTTCTGGACAACCTTCCAGGGATCACATGCCAGAGGAGGGCAGGGCCAGAGACAAAAGTGGGCAGAGCAACAACTGTGAACTTTGCCTTTGTACAGCAGGCTCATTTCTACACACACTCATGCATCCCTCTCTGTCCTCCATCCAGGCAAGCAAGAAGCATGATCTGAGTCCAAGGACACATCTAGCCGGCTGGGCTTAGCAGGAATCACTGGGGTAGCTGCTGTCACTGCCACCCCCATATCCCACAATCTATCACCTGAGGCACAAGCCTAACTCAGCTTAATGATAGGGCCAACCTTGCTGGCTACATGGCGATTGTGATTGTCCCTTTATTCGCCAATGTGCTCCATGCTTTATAATACCAACCATATAATACTAATTTTCCACCGATACAATGACTGTCACACTCATTTTGGCATCTGTAACTGCTGTACTTCCTAAGTCATATGATCTCATGAACTTAAAAGTTGTAGGTATGTGTATATACTGCTCAATTCAAGATGGTTTTAAGTATATATCAAAACTGTCTTATATATATAAAAATCAAATATTAATTCACTTTGCATTGCATGTTGAAAAGCTGCCGAAAATGACTTTAGGTTGGAAGTATTTGTAATGGAAATTGCTACTACAGATCTGCTGGAAAAAATAATTCTAGAGCCAAAAGTTTTAATTTTTTTTTTTAAAAAAAATACAAGAATAAGAAAAAAGGATTCTTCCTTTTGCCTGGCAAAAATAGCTCAAGACCTGAGATTCCTCTATGCAATTTCAGGACTATTATTCTGTCAACAGCTCATTTGTCACTCTTGTATGCTTGAAGCAATGGCCTTCATGGTGTGTGGCGACCCTCCCTAGAAAGAGAGAGATGAGTCCCAAAGGAAAAGCCTAGCCAATCACATCCAATAAATGCAGTTTAGCTGCCAGTCACTGCCTCCCAGAGGAAGGACAGAGGTTTAAACCACCCATTTACCCACACAAATGTGTGTGCATAGGTACCAATCTCTGGGGTTCTATGGGGCTACTTTATAAATGAATAATGCAAACACATTACAATTGTGTAAGTTTTTGAAAGTTTAAAGCAGGTAGCAAAAATGGCAACAACAATACAACATATCCCAATAGAATATAACAAGTCTTCAGAATATAATTCCCAAAGTTCCATGCATCCAACAAGGCACCAGTGCAGAAGGTACACAAAACCGTAAAACCCTAAATAAAATACAAGATAAATACAAATACATAAAGCCATTAAAAAGAATTTACTCTTCTATTCTCTCCTGCACACATAAATTAAAATCCCATTACTTAATTCAAGGTGGCAAGGGCCTAATAACAACTCCTTTCTACTCAAGCTTTCTCTCTTTCTGATCTAAAACTCACCAGTACAGACCTTTCCTTAAGGTTTCCCCACTCACTGGGCCGAACCAATAATAATCCATAGAGGTTGCACACACATGCACACACGCTCGTGCGTGCACACACACACACTGGACAGTTAATAGTTGTCTCTGCTGAAGAGAGGAAAACATGTCACACCTGGAGCACAATTCTTGTATTTCTAGGTACTGATTCAGAAGTGAAGTTCAGCCATCTCTTTCCTTCATTGCCTTGAGTATAGGAACTATTATAATTAGAAATTAAAGTGGTTTGATAGTCATTCCCTCACCTCAGGAGCCTTGGGAACTATCATTCTGTGAAGGGGTTAGGTAACTCTAAAATTCTTATTAACTGTCAGGCCTGGGACCTAGCTTTGTGACAAGTGGCAGCTAGGTTCTGATTCTGGCAAAGTGTCAGAGGGGCTAGTGACAAAACGGTCATGTGGATTGATTAGAGACAAGGCATCAAATCAGACAAACATGGACCGAGGGACAGAGGCTGAAGTCATAATCAAAGATGAGCCAAAGGTAGGGTACTTGATGAGACATGTAGCAGTCTGCACAGTTGCTCTGTTGGACAAGTTGCTCAGAATGAGAAACATAGTTTGGAGCAAAGGTTCTACATAACCACCCCAAAACCCTATCAGACCTTCAAGTCAGATGCACTTCCAGCTCTGGCCAATCATATGGGTAGCATAAAAAATATTGGGCTGGTGGTGCTTTAACCTTAGAGCTGTCCTGGTAGCATAGGGGTAGGGTTGCCAGGTTCCTGGCCTGAGACTGATCCTGTATCTTTAGGAGAAGAGAAAGTCAGCCAAGTGCAGGCGTTCTTGCAACACTATAATGGGAAAAACCACAGGGTGGAATTCTCCCTTCCTCCTGCACAACTTTTAAAGACACAGAAGACCTCTTGGTTGCCAGGCCCAGCCTCCAAGAGGTCTTCTGCATCTTTAAAAGTTGTGAAGGGGGAAGGGAGAATTCCACCTTATGGTTTTTCTCATTACACTGTTGCAAGAACACCTGCACTTGGCTGACTTTCTCTTCTCATAAAGATACAGGATCAGCCTCAGGCCAGGAACCTGGCAACCCTACATAGGGGAGTAAGGCAGATGAGTGTTGCTACATGAGCTCTGGTCTGGTTCTTCCAGTCCCTCAGCAAAGAACATTTTCTGAGAATCACCATGCATCACCAAAACAGAGGTCAACAGAAGGTGGCAATCTACATAAAATTTGTATATAATGCGACTTTAGATATGATTCCTATGGCCCCATCTGTACTATATATTTAAAGCAGTATTATGCCACTTTAAAAAGTCATGGCTTCCCCAAAGAATCCTGGGAACTCTAGTCTGTTAAGGATACTAAGAGTTGTTAGGTGACCACTATTAGTCTCACAGAATGCTGGATGCTCTCTGTCTGGCACTCCCGTCAGTGTGCTTGCACCACACAGCCTTACCCCTCTACCTTTCCTTTTCTGGGAGAAGCAGCACCTCTGCTGCCAGGAAGCTAATATTTCAGCTCCACTGCAGCAGATAATCAAAGCCAGAATGTGGAACCACAGAAACCCAGGCTCATTGGCTTCCATTAACTTGGCTATAATCTGCTTCCACATGTGAGTTGTTCTGTTATAAGCTTCCTGATGAGTGAAGGTTACCTGGTTAATTCTGTGCTTTTATTTTGTGATGTATTTGTTTTGAATTACATTTGTATGACTTTTATAATTAGGTCTCCAAGTGAGTTACAACAATGTTAAAAAAATGCTATTAAAACAAATCAATGAAACAACAACACCCCGTGCAGCCACAAGAAGCTTTAGCACATGCTAATAACAGACAACATTATCTCAGTCTATCAAATCCCTGGGGGGAAAGGCAAGTCTTTATCTGGTGCTGACAAGATATCAATGAAGGCACCAGGCGGACCTCACTGGAGAGCGTATTCCACAGATGGGGAGCCACAACTGAAAAGGTCCTCTGTCTGGGCCTCCCTGAGGATTGAAGCTGGGATCTTTTGCATGCAAAGCAGATCCTCTGCCACTCTCAGCCCCATTTCTAAAGCTGTCTTGATTAGTTCATAAATGTGTTCAATTGAAACTGGAGTTGATCTGACAGTGAGCAGAATGAAACCTCATTGCCCCCACTTGCTAGTAGCATTTGCTAGGTACCGGAGGCTGTGGAAGGGCCAGGCACTGTTTCTTGGTGCTATCCCAACTCCTGACATGTACAGGCACAGCGCATTAGACTAAATGGCATTTGCTATAATCAGGCAGTACAACTGTAATTAATTTTCCCCTGCTTTCTACTGCTTTCCAAGCCCCCTGACTTTATAATTCCCCATATGATTAAGGAAGAACAAAGATGCTTTTCTTCACTACTTGTGTGATTTATTGACTATTATGTTCTGAATACTTCCCAATTACTTCCAAAGGCAATAAAGTAGCAGGCTAAATAAGCAAGAACAAATGTGTGATTTAAAATGGCAAAAGGCAGTTGTTGACTCTCAAAACAAGAAAAAAAATCAATATTAATAGTGTATTTCTTCATGACATTTTAAGGTTCCCAGACTAGATGCAAAAAGGCCTTTTTTATTTCTTGATGCTGCATTAGTCCAAGGGGATTAGCGTAATATATGTGGGGATATTCAAATGGAGTAAAGAATAAAATAGTCTTTTAGTCATTTCAGACTTGCAGTGAGGCTGCACTTTTGTTGTATTTACTTTTACAGTCACATTGACCGAGTCAAAATGCATGAACTTACTGACTCATTACATACAGCAGAATATGCTACCATTGCTGTTTAAATGGCACAGTGAGCATTAATTTTCTCTAAGTTTGGGGGCAGACATGTCAGTTACTTTTGATTTGTCTGATAACACTAGACTGTAGGCAACTGAGCATACAGAAGGTTGAAAGTATGTGCCCCAGTAGGATTAAGTCCAGAGATGGGCATGTTCTTAGGCAGATCCTATAGGAGGGCTGGCAGAAAACTTGGCTGCGTAAACCTTGCAGAGGAAAATCAGTCTAGAACAGCCTTCTCCAAGTGCTCTCTGGATGTTGTTGGATTCCAACTCCCATCAACCCCAGTCAGCATAGTCAAGGATGATGGGAATTGTGGTTCAACAACATCTAGTCAGGCCACAATGGTTTTCCATCTCTGCAGTATGACACTGAAATAAGCCACTTGTGAAGAAAGTAAAGGCAGAACTATCATCCCACATCCCAGAATAGCTTTAAGCAGCCCACTGGTTCCACCACATGATTATAAATCAGGGTGGGGAAAATGTTTGAGTCTGGGGACCAGATCTTTATCTGGCTCTACGCTATGGGCCAACCTTGGCACATGGGTGGAGCAACCCATTGCACCATCATGTAATTGACAGGTGAGTTGTCCAGCCCACCTGTCTAAATCCATTGTGTAGGGTTCCCAAACTTAGGCACCACAGTGCAAGGGGTGTTGCCAGTCCTATGCTTTGCAAAGCTTAGTACTGCTCCTTTAACTCTCCAATTTCAGAGGCTGACAGGAGCAGGCTGAAGTGGCTTAGAAAGCCCTCCAAAATTGGAGGCTGACAGAAGCAGTGCTGCACTGAGAAGGAGAAGTGGTTTCCATTGAATGGAAACTGCTTCCCCTCTTTGAGCAAGGTGTGCTCCTACTGTTCATCAGCTGATGGGCATTTGGGAAGGCACCTTGTTCCAGGAAAGGAGCAATTGGAAGCCCACTTTACGCCGGCTGTTAATGTTTCCTTCTTGTTTTGTCATGGGGCTTTGTGTGGACAATGGTCAGACTCTAGCCTTGTTTATGCGGCACCCTAGTCTCTCTAGTCTGCTCTAGTCTGGACGTTGCCTGTTTTCCTACTCCTGGTGTGCTGGAAAGACTTGGAAGCTTCTGATTTGTGTCCTGGCTAATCATGACATTCACTGAGGTCCCCTCCTGTATCTGAGCTGTTACCTACTGTTTTCATGATGGGGTGCTCCCATATGCCCTCTTCTCAGCCAGAGATGTCTGCCCCTGAGCTAAACACACTCAAACCCTACAAAGTGTCCTGGAGAAGATTGCTGAGGAGGTTGTAAGTGACTGAAGGTCAAAGGCAGGAGAGTTCCTAGGGTGACCCCAGCCATCGAGCACCACAGGGTATATGTTCATGGTTAAAAATATGCCTAGCAGGTACAATGCTCCTTCTAGAAAGAATATAGCATTAGGTGCCTGTGAAGAGCATGGCTTTCCAAGTACTAAACTCCTATATACAGTCAATCAGGTTATCATTCAGAGCCAGCATTTAAGGCTGCAAAATCCTTCACTTTCAATGAACTATGTGGTTATTTCCTTGCGTTTGTAGAAGAGCTAGATGTATGGATCAATAACTCAAGGACCCTTGAGAGCTCATTTTCCTTTGGAGGAGGAAGGAAAGTACAGAGCAGGACAGCATAGGCCAGGGGTCTGTGCTGGGGAATGTGGACAGATGTAGAATGTTGAGAGAATGTTCTGTCCTCCACTCCCCCTGACTGCTGGCTCGAGCAAGACAAACCATGAGCCTGGGTTTGGATGACATGCTAAGACAAACCAAGGCTTAGCTCATAGTAGCACAATGGCAACAGCAGGATTGGAGGAGCAGCAGAGCAACTGCAGGAGTCTGCATGCTCATGCATTCACTCTAAGCCATGGCATGGCACCAGCTCTAAGGCATGTTTAAGTATGGCTGGATTTGCTTTCCCCAGGAAGGTATGCAGCTGGTGTGTTAGCCAAAGCTGGAGGAAAGCACTCCTAGCCAGAGCACCCACCAGGTCATTCAGGGGCAACCCTGAGTTTAGAAGCAGGTGCAGACTGAGAACCTGGTCCTTCAGAGGGAGTGGAACCCCATCCAAAACAGGTTGTCCTTACTGGGTCAGCATCTACTGGCCAGTGGTACTTGTCTGAATTAAGCCTCAGGTCCTTAAGCACAAGGGATCCTGGAAAATGTTGTTCCCTAGAGCAGATGAATCCTTAATATTGGCTGATGTTTTCCTCAGTGGTTGGTACAAAAGGGAGAAGAAACAGACAGCATCAAAAAACAGAAAAAATATATCACAGGAAGTCTCCAAATCGTGCTTGAAAATATCAATGTATGTGATTGCCTGCTTCATTTTGGAAAAAATCTTTCTCCAGAGCAAAGAAAAGGAACATAGGAAGTTGTCTTATATAGAGTCAGACTATTAGTTCATCTAACTCAGCATGTCTACACTGACTGGCAGTAGCAATCCAGGATTTCAGACTGGGGTCTGTCTCAGGTAGGAATGGGGGAGAAATTCATTTTGCTTCACATTTAAAGCCAACTTTATCAAATTTGCATTTTACAAAACAATATGAGAATGGAAACATATCCATCCTTTGAAATTTGCACTTATCCAAATTTTGTAATGCAGTTCTTGAACAACCAGTCTGTATAAAAACAGATATATTAGGGGGAAATGTACATAAAATGAATATATTAGCAAAAATAACGTACAAAAATGCATTATGTTAGAAGAAATTGCCTGCAAAAATATGTAAATTGGTCAGAACTACATACAAAAAGGTGTTTTATTAGGAGGCATTCAGGCTAAAATGTTGTTGCAGATATGTGGAAAACTGAATTTAAGAATTGGAAAAATAAGAAATAGAGAGAACTGAAACTGACAGATCCTTCCATCCCTACTAAGGACAGAACAAGAATTTTAATGGACATGAATGGAATCTGGTAGTTCTATCCCGATTGAGTTTTGTCCATATCAGACTGCCACATTTTCATGAGGATTTTTTTTAAAAAAATCACAAATTGCTGCAGGGCTGAGTTTAAAACTGGAATAATGAGAAACTGAGAGAATTGAAATTGACAGATCCTTCCATCCCTAGCCCCAGCCTTCCATAGAGAAGCTAGGGATTGAACCTGGGACCTTCTGCATGCAAAGCAGATGCTCTACTACAGACCTATGGTCCTTCCCAATGTACAACCCTTCCCATGTATCTTACTTTGTATGTATTGCACAGCAATTTCTGTTTGCATGTAGACAATAGCTGGTTGATTTTTGTTCTTTAGGTGAGCAATGCACTTCTTGCTTCTGAAACAAGGTGGTGGTATTTGGGGGAAAAACCTTTGAAAACGGTAAGCCTTCATTTCTGAGTTTTTGTTCCTAACAAAGCTGACTGCTCACTTTTGTCTGTGCTTGCCTGCTGTTTGCCCTAATATACTTTGCCTGGGCAAAGGAACTTCCACAAGCATCCCTCCTTGAGAATCAAGTTTTGATTAAAAGTCTTTGAATTAGAGTAGCCCATGCCAAATTTGATCTGATTGCAGCTTAGCAGAGTTTTCCCCTTCCTCCCTTACCTTCTCTCCTGAAAATCTTATTTATTTTAAATTACCACTGCTAAATTGATTGGATTGCACTTTCCATGTTTCCCTTAATTAATGATTGCCCGAGAAAATAGCACTGCTATTGCAGGCTGAATAGCACTGATGGTATCAATGTCCCAGCCACCTGTCACATCTGCCAAAAAGCAGAATGAAAGTTAAGTCTGAAATTCTGAAGTATATTATAATGAAGACTTAGGGGGGGAGAGGAGAGAGAGAGGGAGAGAGATGAGTGCTGCCACATCTAAACTTCTGTTTCAGCCATGGTACAATTGATGCCTATAAGTAGGTGTAGCTGTCAACTAGTATTCTGCGAATAACTTTATTACCTGCGGGATTCATGAGCACCAGCCAAAAGTGTATCTATATTTAATTTATTTTTATTTTATTTTTTGAAATTATTATATGAACTTGGATTGCACCTGGAAGACAATTATAGACAATGAGTGAGAGAGCCATAGAAAAGGAGGAGATGTATATGGATGTGTGGCTATACCAAGGGTCACCAATGTGGTGCCCATGGACACACATGCACCCATTGAGGCCTCCTCTGGTGCCCACAGGCTCCACTCCCCCTCTCCCCCACTCCTCCACCTACCCTGTGCAATTTGGCTTGATAGAAGAATTTTGTTGTAGCCAATAGAATAGGTTGCAGTGTGCCATTGGATGTGGGGTGTGTCTTATGTAGTGTCCGTGCCTGTTTCTCCAGTTTGCAAATGTGCCCATGGGCTCAAAAAGGTTAGTGACCCCTATGCAAATAGGTTGTAGCTAAATATATGAGTCTGTCCTGTCTTCCTCTCCCAGCTGTTTTCCCCCAGGCAGTTGTGAGACCTTTATTGAAAAAACCTTCCCTGGACCCCTTAAACATGGATAACTACCGACCAGTGTCCAATATTCCATTCTTGGGTAAGGTAATAGAGCGTGTGGTGGTCTCCCAGCTCCAGAGATTCCTGGATGAAACAGAGTATCTAGATCCATTTCAATCTGGTTTCAGGCCTGGGTATGGGACGGAGACAGCTTTGGTCGCCTTGGTGGACGACCTACACAGAGAACTGGACAGGGGGAGTCTGTCCCTGTTGGTTCTGCTGGACCTCTCAGCGGCTTTCGATACCATCGACCATGGTATCCTCCTGGACCGCCTAGCTGGGATGGGACTTGGGGGCATTGTTTTGCAGTGGCTCCGGTCATTCCTGGAGGGGCGAACCCAGAAGGTGGTACTGGGGGACTCCTGTTCAACTCCTTGGCCATTGGCCTGTGGAGTCCCTCAGGGTTCAGTTTTGTCCCCTATGTTATTTAACATCTACATGAAACTGCTGGGAGAGGTTGTTCGGGCATTTGGAGTTCGGTGCCACCAGTATGCTGATGACACCCAACTCTATTTCTCCTTTCCACCTTCTTCCAAGGAAGCTGTCTTAGTTTTAAACTGGTGTCTGACATCAGTTGTGGATTGGATGAGGATGAACAAATTGAGGCTTAATCCAGACAAGACAGAGGTGCTCCTGGTCAGTTGTAAGGCAGATCAGGGAATAGGGATACAGCCTGTGCTGGATGGGGTTATACTCCCCCTGAAGACACAGGTTCGCAGTTTGGGTGTCCTCCTGGACTCAGCTTTAAATTTGGATTCCCAGCTTTCTGCAGTGGCCAGGAGGGCTTTTGCACATTTGAGATTAGTCCGCCAACTGCGCCTGTTCCTTGACCCATCCGATCTGGCCACGGTGACACATGCCTTAGTCACATCCCGTTTAGATTACTGTAACGCGCTCTACGTGGGGCTGCCTCTGAAGACTGCTCGGAAACTTCAGCTGGTACAACGTGCTGCAGCCAGAATGCTAACTGGGGCTGATTACAGGGACCATACAACTCCCCTGCTAAAAAAGCTCCACTGGCTGCCAGTTTGTTTCCGGACATAATTCAAAGTGCTGGTGTTGACCTATAAAGCCCAACACGGCTTGGGTCCAGGCTATTTGTCAGACTGCATCGCCCCCTATGTGCCTGCCTGGGCCCTGAGATCTTCAGGAGAGGCCCTTCTTTCAATACCTTCATCCGCACAAGTACAACTGGTGAGGATACGAGATAGGGCCTTCTCAGTGGCTGCCCCTAGGCTTTGGAATTCCCTCCCTAAGGAGATAAGAATGGCCTCTTCCCTGCAGTCCTTTCGTCGACAGGTAAAAACTTTCTTATTTCAGCAAGGCTTTGATTCCGAAGGCGGCTAAGGATAGGCCCAAAAGGAGGTCATATTGCTCTTGCTTGTTTATTTTTTAATTATTCTGATTTTATGAGTATAGTTTTTAATATCAGAAACAGTTTAATGCTATTTTAAATTAGAGTTCATTTTTTAATTATATCTGTCTATATTTATTTACTTATATATTATATGCTTTTAACTTTGGTAGGTTTTAATTGTATCTGTTTTTTATCTGGAAGCCGCCGTGAGTTCCAATTTGGAAAAACGGCGGGGTATAAATAAAGTTAATAAATAAATAAATAAATATTCCTTTGGCCCTTATTTCCTCCCTTATTCCATAACTCAGGAATGGATAATGGGGTGAGAAAGTGGCGCTCAGCCGATCTCTGTTTGCCCATGTTTGCTGCTGCATACTGGGACAGAGAGGGGAGGGGGTGGCACAATGCATATGCCCCAGTGGGAGCACCGTGTTAACTCCATCAGTGTGTCTGTGCCATGCTGATCTCGTCACCACCTTACTCCTCCCATTCTCTGTCCCAATATGCAATGGGGATGCAGGTGACCAGAGGTCACACGAGCACCACCACCCCATCCCACCATCTGCTGACTTTGGGACCTCAACCCTGTCCATTGCCCCACCTCCACCCTTACCTCATGTTGTGCCTGCTTTCTCTCAGTCATACTGTTGGATCTCAGGCTTGGCACCATGTTAGTGAGACCTGCCAGACAGGGCATCCTACTTTGTAGAGAACCGCCCTCTACTTGAAGGAGTCCTCTGCTTGAAGGGCTGCCTGCTCCAAGTCTGGTTTAATGACAAAGAACCATCAGAAGGGTGAGAACTGACCTTGAAGCTGCCCATCAAAAGCTAGCACCTGGAGAGCAGACTGAACAGGCATGCATGTCTCCGCTATAAGTTAGCATATGCACTTTTTATGCAAAACTATACCTTCTCTTTTGGGGGTGATGCATAATTACACTTTTTTTGGGGGGGGTGATACATAAGTAGCCACTGAAATTCCATGGCTCTGCCAATTAGTCCTCAGCTATATCTTCAGGGCAGGCATTAGCACCTGGCATCACTGGGCAGCTCCAAAGGCCCAAGAGTCCTGCCCTAAGCCCCCTCTTAGGGTGTTTTTTTTCTTGTCTAACACTCCAAGCAGTGTCAAGTGGCTGGATCTAATACATGCCTCTGGTGGATGGCTTTTCATTATACCAGAACCAAGCTTGCCTGTTGGAAGTTCTATTGCATACATGGAACTCCTGATTGCACAGACTTCCCCATTTGCTTTAATATCATAGGCAGCTGGTGCAGGAACTCTGCATTCATACTGAAACTCTTGAAAGTCCATGGACTAAGTGGATTGTGCCAATCACTGGTGGGGAACCTGTGGTCCTCCAGATGTGGTTGGAAGGGGCTCTTCGACAGTGCCTCAGAAGGTGGTAGACTCTCTTTTATGTTGGTAGTTTTTAAGCAGAGGCTGGATGGCCACCTGTTAGGGATGTTGTAGTAGTGGATTTTTTGCATCACCAAATGCTGGAGTAGATGACCTTATGAGGTCCCTCCATCTGGAGGTCCACAGGTTTCCCTATCCCCAGTGTATACGGCATATGTGGTTTGTTGGAATACAGTCGACCTTGCAACACCTCAGCTCCTTTGTCAGTTAATTAAACTGAACCCTGCTAGATAAATCAGATCGATGGGAGTGGCTGGTTGCAGTCTCTTAAGGCAAGCCCTATGGGTCATTTTGCAAACCTCAGAACTGAAGAAAGCAGCTCTGGGGACAATAAGAGGCCTGGAATGTTGCTTTTACAGCTACATTTCAAGCTAGCATTTGTGCTGCCAAAGCCAATTTATAGTATTGAGCTGCCAGTTAAGTGGCTCTTTATTCCAGTTTTATTGCTCCCATCAATCGGTGGTTCTCTTCCTCAAAAAATGCTGGGTTCCAAAGGGATAATGGTTCTCCTGTGCTATCGTGGTTGAAGCAGGCTGCCTGTGACTATATTAATCACTGTCTTTGGGGCTATATTTCTTCCCTTTCATGACTTGACTGCTCCTCTTCTTCCTTTCTGCTGCTATCCCTGAAAATCTGAGCCTTGATTTTATATTTCCTTTGTGCAGCCAAAGTCAAAAGAAGTATTTAATAATTCTACCATATGGATTCCTCATGGTCCACCATAGGTAAATGAGCTGTACAAAATGATACATTTCCCTTATTCAAATCCCTTCTGTTTAACTTCCAGACTAGTATTTTTTTTCCTTCCCCTTTCTAGGCTTATGACTTTCTATCACTCAAAGAATTGGATTTATATTTGCCCATAATTTCTTCAGTTGAATTTAAAGCAGATATCTGGCAAAATCTTTTTTTTTTTAAGAAATCTTTTTGCAATCTGAAGCAGCACATTAATACTTTTCTCATTGAGAGGGTGGTGAAAAAATATTTCTGCATCAGATTAAAAGTTTGGACAGGTTCCTCTCCAATTAATCTACAGTTGTGAAAACTTTAGAGTAGAATATCTTTTTTTAGGGATTTTATCTGATGTCTATTTTATAGTATTGTATTTATTCCTTGCTGTGAACCGCCCAGAGAGCCATTGGCTAAGGGCGGTATAGAAATGGAAATAAATAAATAAATAAATAAATCTTTCTTGTGAGTTTATAGCAACAGTTTAGAAATGATCCTGTATTTTTAACAGAGGGATCTAGACTTAATTCTGATATATGCGACACATTGCCAAGTTTTCCAGTTGCAACAATGTCATCTTCCACTGGATCAAAAAGACTTTCACTAGGAGAGGAGAGCGCTTTTGATTATAAAAAAATGTAAATATACTGCCTTCAAGTCGATTCCAGCTTATGGCAACCCTAAGAATAGGGTTTTCACGGTAAGCAGAATTCAGAGGGGGTTTGCCATTGCCTTCCTCTGAGGCTGAGAGGCAGTAACTGGCCCAAGGTCACCCAGTGAGCTTCATGCCTGGGTGGGGATTTAAACTCTGGTCTCCCAGGTCATAGTCCCACACCTTAACCACTACACCACACTGGCTCTCTAAAATCAAAACAATACGGGCATGCAGTAACCTTGCACGGCTGCAGGCTCACTGTCACCCTACCCCAACCCCATCCAAGTAACTGACAGCACTGTTGGTGTCAGGAGGGTGGCTCTATGGCTCCACTCTACCACACGGGGTACTACTGAGGGCACATAGAGAAGTGGCTGCCACACATATGCGGTGCTTCCAAAGTGTTGGGTTTTTCTAATGGCTGGCAGACCAATTAGAGATTTAGGAGATTAGCAGAGTTTAGCTTAGTGCAGCTTGCTCAGTGCTCTGTGCTTCATGGGTGCGATTTTACCTGAGAGAAAGCGAGCTTTTACCTTCCTTTAAATCACTCAGACTTAGTTTCAAAATATGAAAAGACTAATTTAGTAAAAGAAAGACATACTGGATAGGAAAGGTGCTACTTCTATCTAGCTAACTAAGTTGAGGCTGCAATGGCCATGCCTGGACATTGGCCCTCATGTTGTGTCCCAGACTGTGGTCTGAAGGCACATGAGGCCAGCTCCCTGCTGAAGCTAAGCAGGGTCAGGCCTGGTCAGTGCCTGGATGGGAGATGGTTTGGGAACCATATGTAAGCCACCTTGGGTTTCATGAAAAGAAAGGTGGGGCATAAATGAAATAAATAAATGCTATAGGAGAGGAGACAAATAGAACATGGCTCCTTCTCCTTCAGTGGTCAGCAGAGAAGGGAAAAACAGGAAGGTGAGTCAGAGGTGTGGCATATCGGTTTACATGGAAGGAAGACAGACAGAAAAGATGAATGCATGTCCGTGGCAGCCTAGCCAACTATTAGGACTATCTCTCTATCTCTCTCCCCATGCAAAAAGGACTAAATGGGAGTTGCTCTTGCCATACGGCTAACACAAAGGACTGCTCTGGGGCTTTTAGCACCCAAAGGCCTGCATGAAGCACCTGTTGTTAGGGATTGCAGGATGTGTCACTTTCAGTTCTCTGTTTCTCATTTTTCCAATCTTAAATTCAATTGTCCACATTTCTGCAGCAATTTGCAGATTTTTTTAAAAAAAAATCCTCATAAACATTCATCAGAATCTTAGTACAGGTTTTTCCTAATAAACACCTTTTTGTGGGCTTGTAACACTTTCTAGTAATGCCAACCCTGGTCCTATAGGCAAGTTTAGCTCTTAGCTGCCTCCAGTCTAGAACTGACCCAGTGCAAACTGTGGTGCACCTCTTGGATTCTGCTCCTCTGGTGCCCCTACAACCACTTCTGTCAGTGCCTGGGCTACTTGTGTAGTTAGATTGGCCCTGTGCTCCCATCCTCTGGTTATTCACTTGAAGGTTTATTCACACTACTTTGGGAGGAGGGGGTGAATGCCAGTACTGGGTAACTGCTATAAGGAATTTTTGTTTTGGTGTCCTACCTTGTTAAAAATGTAATGCATTTGAGGGTGTTGGATGGTGATGATGATGACGATGATGACTGCCACTTTTGTTTTCAAAATATAAGTCATTCTGAGCCTTTTGAAGCAATGAGGGGTAATTTTTTTAAAAAAAAAAATGCCCATGCTAGGGCAGTGGTCTCCAAACTTTTTTCCCCAACGGATCATATGAAAATTGCTGAGATCTTGTTTCTAATTGTTTTTAATGTTGTACTTTAAAATTGTTATAACCTGCCCTGGGACCTTTGGGTGAAGGGCAGGTAATAATTGTTGTTGCTGCTGCTGCTGCTGTTGCTGCTGCTGCTGCTGCTGCTGTTGTTACTATACACCAAGGTGGAGAACTTGTGATCATCCAAATATTGCTAGACTACAACTCCCATCATCCCAGACTATTGCCTGTGCTGGATAGGGCTGATGGAACTTGGAATCCAACAACATCTGGTTGTTGTCATATGCCTTCAAGCCGATTACGACTTATGGCGACCCTATGAATCAGCAACCTCCAAGAGCATCTGTTATAAACCACCCTGTTCAGATCTTGTAAGTTCAGGTCTGTGGCTTCCTTTATGGAATCAATCCATCTCTTGTTTGGCCTTCCTCTTTTTCTAATCCCTGCTGTTTTTCCCAGCATTATTGTCTTTTCTAATGAATCATGTCTTGTCATGATGTGTCCAAAGTATGATAACCTCAGTTTCATCATCTTAGCTTCTAGTAATAGTTCTGGTTTAATTTATTCTAACACCCAATTATTTGTCTTTTTCACGGCCCATGATATGCACAAAGCTCTCCTCCAACACCACATTTCAAATGAGTTGATTTGGGGCCACAGATTCCCCATCCCTGATCCACACATTTCATTTTCTTTAATGTTTTAGAAGGACAAAAGATACACATATTCAAAAATAACAAGCTAACAATAACAAACACATTTTTGGTGCTGATCACTGTATAGATTCATAGTAGAAGGGAAGAGGAAGAGTGGACAAACCTAAGAAATGTCTGGTTTAAGGCACCCATGGGTTAATAAGAGCACTTTTGTTTCTCTTTGGAAGATTCACATATCATACAGCTTGATTCAAATCCCAGCCGAGTTTTTAAAGAGCAGGCTGGCATATTTGGAAGTACAAGTTCACAATATTTTGGCTTGCCTGAGCAATCCATTACCCTGCTCTGAAGGGAGCCTTAAGTCGCTTTCTATACCAGGACAATTCTGCATATCTGATTACAGCATTAGGGTAAAAAGGGTTCAGCTGTCCAGAAGGTTTTGCAATTTGATGATATCATAACCAGGGTGTTATTAAATCTCACAGCAGCTGGAGTTTTGATTCCAGCCTAGTAGAGATCCCACTGAGATATTTGGTAAGGATGGATTTCCGGCATGTCTCCAATTTTATTTTTTATTTTATTTTTTTGTAAAGAACATTGTTCATGAAACTTAAGTGTCAGCATAACTTTGCTGTGACTTTAATAAGGAACCTACATTTTAGTCTTATTCATTTAGCTTTAAGAACTGTTCTGTAAAATTGAATCCAGTTATGTACTTTATGTTAATTTACTTTGCCATCTGTATTTTTAGCTACGACGTCTTTCAGGAAGTAATGCAAAATAATGATTTAGCACATTTTCTTTTAATTAAAACTACACAATTTAAGATGGAAAAAAATAATAATAGAGAAGTCCATGGTTTAACTCCGTATGTACCTGTGCACACGCGCGCGCACACGCACGAGCATGTGCACACACACACACACATCTGTATATTATAATTATAATTATTTTTATGTGTAATTATAATACGATTTATTTGTTATCAGCAAAGGAGCCCCTGTAATCAAGGCACATGGCTACTAGAGGAAAGGGACCACCACCAAAAAGGTCCTCATTTTGCCTTATTGTCTCATGCCTTCGCTATTTAAGCCTGCTGCTGGTTTTCTATTTCTATTTGTTTCTATTGTTTTCATGCATGGCCTCATGGATGGCTTAGTGGTCTGTTTCTTTATGCCCATAAAAAGTCACAAATACCCCATTTTGAGGCAAGATACTCACGATGGTAGTATCCTGCCAACTTCAGACACTCTTGGAGGAAAAGTATTATCTAGGCCCACTCCATTCTGGTTTCAGATCTAGCTTGGGTACTAAAATAGCCTTGGTCACCCTGACAGATGACCCCTTTTAGAAGAGAGACAGGGGAGTGTGAACCTATCGATTCTCCTTGATTTCTTAGTGATCAGGTGGCTTGGAGCACAGTGTCATCAACACACTATGTTAGTGTTAGTAATGACTTCTAAAGCAACTTGGGACCTAGCAGATATTTGTAGATATTTGAAGGATGGACTCTCCCTATATTGTCCTGCCTAGGCTTTAAGATCTTCAAGGAGGGCCTTTGTTTGTGTCCCATTTCCAGAAGTTATACATTATATAATGACACTGGAAAGGGCCTTCTCTGTGGTAGTCTCCAGATTATGAAATGAAATATAACTGGCACTGTTGATGCATTGCTTTCCATTCCAGACTGTATTAGCCACATGCAGTACTGTTTCTGTTCGGCTGCCGTTTGTCTTCCTTCAAAAACGATGTCAAAAACTTTACGCTGTGGCAAAAGTACATAAACTACTTAATTAATTATATGTTATATAATTATGTAAACTATGCAAGCTACATTGTCATGATGCTATTCCACCCCATTCATTTCAATGCAAAGGAAACACAATGCAAATGGGGGGGGGGACATAATCAATTATGTATCACTTGTGGACTGAAAGCAACAACAACGAATGCTGATTTAAGGTGATGGATTGATTTCTGTTAAAGGTATGGGATGAATAAGAGAATATCAGCAATTTCCTCTCCTGTTTCTGTTTTTGTCTGAATTCTCTGATATCCATAACTGGCACCAACTCTTCCCCCCCCCCCCATTTTGGCACAAGCTCAAAATGTTATCATTTTCTCAGGCATTTGCAGATTAATGGTTGTCAGTTTTAGGATGAGGTAGATAGCTACTCTGTGGTTTTAAAGATTCTTGATTGTATTAACAATGTATTGTATTTGTTCTCTTGGTGGTGGTTGTTACAATGGTTTGTGTTTTACAGAGAATTTTATTGCATGAAATCATTTATGATGGTGTGTTTTATATGTTTTAAATAAATAAATAAAATGCTCAGAACCATTTTATTTTATATGTATTACTTCATATAGGTTTCTTTTAAAAAGTGGTGTGGCTATAGATGGGAGGACTGATGTTTTCCGTGGCCGTGGCTATAGCAGAAAGGTGGGACTACAGTCAAAACAAACAGTAATGGAAGAAAGCCCAGAGCTCATGCATAGCATGCAGAAGCTGCCAAATTCAGCTCCGCTATTTTCAGTTTTAAGGGTCTTATATACCAGATTTGGGAAAGACCTCTGGCAGAGACTTTGGAAGGCCAGTGATTATCAGAGTGAACCATACTGCGCTAGATAGACAGGGCCAGTGTCAGAAGGCAGCCTGGTTGGACCCTGGCCGAAGGCCCCTGCAGTCCAGAGGGGCCCTGAAAGCCCCTTCCTTAGCTTTCCCATTCCGCATTCTGTGGTAGCGTCAACTCCCGACCCTGCTGCAGATTGCAGAGAGGTAGCTGCCGTACAGACTGCAGGCCTGTGATGCAGGTCCACATGCCCCACCTACCTTTCCTGTTGTCTTGAACGCTGTGCGTGCTATGCACACATGCCTGCCATCAACCAAGATGGCAGTGGAGGCTTCCCTAAGGGGCTGATGCCCTTGCTTCCATCTTGGTAGATGGCAGGCATGTGTGTGTAGCATAGCATGCATGCGTGACATCAACCAAGATGGCAGTGGGGGCATCAGCTCCTTAGGAAAGCCCCCACTGCCATCTTGGTTGATGGCAGCTGTGCGCACACAGCGCGAATAGCATTCAACAACAGGAAGGGCAGGTGGGGTGTACAGGCGAGTGCCATAGGCCTGGGGCAGGCTGGTGTTCAAGGGTCCAGTCATGCCTGGCACCGGCCCTGTAGATGGATCAATATTCTGCCCCAGTATCAGGCAGTCTTCTCAATTCTCATCTCCAGATGTTTTGGACTCCAACTCCCAACAGCATGGTCAACAGTCAAGGATTACAAGGACTGCAGATGGGAAGCACCATCGCTCAGTAATAAGAGCATCTGCTTTGCATACAGAAGGTCCCAGGTTAAATCTCAAGCATCTCCAGGCAGGCCTGGTAGTGTTCCCTGTCTGAAAACCTCAAGAGCCACTGCCAGTCACTGTAGACAATACTGTGGTAGTTAGACCAATGGTCTGACTTTATAAAAGGCAGCTTCCTATATTCCTATCTAGTCTAAAACCATCCAGATACCACGAAGGCCAACTTCATAGATTCAGTCATAGTGATCTGGAAGAGATATTTATTTATTTATTTTATTTAATTAAGCTTATATACCGCCCGACTAGCAACAGCTCTCTGGGCGGTGAACATTAAAAATACAATAAAAATAACACAAAACTGTACACAAAACTGTACAGTCTAAAATCAAAATATAATAATTTAGAATTAACAGGAATTAAAATGCCTCAGAGAAGAGAAAGGTTTTAACCTGGCACTGAAAAGATGATAGTGTCGGCGCCAGGCGCACCTCCTCAGAAAGACCATTCCATAGTTTGGGGGCCACCACTGAGAAGGCCCTAGATCTTGTCACCACTCTCCGGGCTTCCCTATGAGTCGGAACCCGGAGGAGGGCCTTCGTAGTAGACCGTAGTGTACGGGCCGGTTCATATCGGGAGAGGCGTTCCGACAGATATCGTGGTCCCGCACCGTATAAGGCTTTATACACTGCTGAATCCAAATGTTCAATGATGCGTCCAGTATATACACCCCATATGGAACCCTTTCAAACAGTAGTGGTCAAGTCTGCATGGCCTTTTGAAGTCTTTTGTATCTCCAACCCATTCGTGAGGAGAAAAATTATTATTCATTCTAGTTCTGTCCCGCCAAGTGAGCACCTGGTTTCTTTGCCTGTTTGGGGAAATCTGAGCTAGAATCATGTGCAAACCTGTAAGACAACAGAGCTCAGAGCTGCAACAAGTCTACTGCAGCCTCAAGGATAACCAAATGAAACCCCGCTATCTGATAAGAAAATTTTTTAGTGCCACACCTGTATTCAGTCACTTCTCTCTCTCATATGGGACAAGCAACAGGTAATTGTGCACCAGTTCCTAGGAGAATGGGACTCTGCCTCTATTATCCCACCTTATTATGTTATTTTTGGTACTTCCTACTTCCTTTTTCTTGGGGGGGTAGGGGATGTGTAATTTCAGAGCTCTGTCAACATTTTTTGTAATAAAAATAGCATAGTGCCTAAACATGACTCCTTGCCTCTTTGTCGCAAAGCATAGTCTGCTTGGCCAAGTAACTATCAATATGAACATGTAAAAGTTTGTTATTGTTGTGAATAATTATTATATTTTGGATGGGAATTCTCAGTGGGGTTGAAGTTGGCACAACCTGCAATATTACTTCCAGTAAGGAATGGTTGATTTCAGCCTTAAGTATACACATTTTAATATGCAATGTTGCCTATTATGTTCATTTTTACAAAGCAATTTTCCTAATATAATGCATCTTTGTATTTTATTTTCACTAACATGTGCATTTTTATGCACGCCTTACCTGAGTTGCATTTCTATACAATTGCATTTATTACTTGGCTGGAGTTGCATTTATTACGTGGCTGAACAACTGCATTGCAAAAGTGTGAATGTCAAAGGGTGCCTGTGTTTGGGTTTGCATATTGTTTCAGAAAGGGTGAATTAGGCATGTTCACCTTTAAACGCAAACAGAATTGAATTCCTCTCTCATCCCTAGCCCCACCCTTTCCCCTTTCTGTTAGTGGGGAACCCAACCCCTTCCTCTTTCTGCTCCCATAGCTTTTAATGTACACAGATGCCCACTAGAAGCTTTGGTCTGCCATAACAGCTGACTGCAGAAAGTTGGACATGAATACATACAGAAGGAAGAGCTCTGACCTTGAGGGCCTAACCTTGGTGAATAGTGGGATTTGGAGCCATGCAAGGTGGTGCTATGCCATGTACAGGATTCTCTGTTCCATGATGCAATTTTTCCACTCCTAATGCAGTCCTGGAATGTGTGGACATCAGAATTAGCTTCTCTTTTGCTTCTTAGCTTGAGAACCTGACTATTTAGCAAAGCAAAGCAATGCATACTGGGAACAATCAATCATTATGTCCTGCCATTATGCAATGAAACCATTCCAGGTTTGTATTTTCCTTCATTTTCTTTGTGGGCTACTCTTGTTTCAGATGTTTACTTGAAACCAGACAACATCCCCCCCCTTAATGATTGTGGCACCTCCAAGACCTCTGTTCCAGTTTGTCCATTGGCTTCCTGACAGGTCCTCGATTGATTTGATCTATTTTCTTATTGACTTTTAAGGTACTGTGTACTGTTTTCCCACACTGCTCAACTCCACATTCCCTATAGGCTAGAGTGTGCTATGATCGACCTTCTTGTGGATAGGTTTCTGTGCAGGGCTTTTGGTTGCAGGGCGTTTTCTTGTTATGTACAGATATGCCAGACCCTAGAATCCTGCCATTCTTGACATTCGGCTGGCTAACTCCTCTTTATCTCCAATGTCTTTCCTTCATTTTAAAGTTGTTTTCTCCACTTCACACCTTCTTAATGGTGGTACATTCACACCAAGGTTTGATTATGCTTTTAGTGCTGCTCTTGTTTCTTGTCACACCTGCCCGGTTTGGCCAAAGCACTCTAAGACAGAGACTGTCCATAAAGTATGTCATCTTCTAAAAGCTTTTTTGTACCCTCTTTCCCATTTTGCCAACATTTGCGTCTCTAGCACAGGCCTATCTGCCCCATTCCCCATCTCACACACGCATTCACACACAAACACCTCAAAACCACGCCAGATGTTTTATATATTTATTATTTCTGTTAGATGCCTCATAAAATGACTTTTCTGCATGTCATCCATATTCTGTGTTTTCTTCCTCTGTGAAGGTTGCTTCCATTTGTCTGCCTCGGTCTCAGGGCACTTGGGAAGCCCTTTAGAATTTCTTTAGAATTCTGGCAGGTGGGGTTTTCCAAACATACCTTGTTGTTGCAAAGTGGCCAAGGCTGCCATATGGGTCTTTCATTTCTCCAGCACTCCACAGCATCTCCGTCTGCCCACACGCCATGATTTGGGAAGGCCCTATGAGAGGAATTGCCTCATGTTGTCTTCCCTTGGGCTTTAATTGAAGTGCAAGCACCTGAGAAAGCTGCAGAGTGCAGACCAATGCAGAGATGATTTGTAGAATGAAAGAAAGGACTCTCAGTGTCCCTCAGCCACCCACCACACAAATAAGGTAAGCATTTTTTAAGAAAAGCATACACCCCAGCCACAATTTTACTGAAATTTTCTCTCTCTTTGATAATTTTTGAAAGCAATTTATTTTCTCATTAATTGTTGAGGGTGTGTGTGTGTGTGCGTGTATGAATCCACAGTCACCAAAGGTATAAGATGATACCATGGCAATCATTTTAATCAAAATCAAATACTTTAAAAAAAATCCAATGACTAAAGCACAACAAAATCTAACTCAGCACACATGAATTACAATTCAGTGTATTTATGTGTATAAATAATTGCCTTTTCACTTGTGCACAATGGGCATTAAAAATATGTAACAATACACATTTTATACCATTCTAAAACTGCCCCTCAGCAATATATTAACACTGCATCATCATCAGTGTGGCCCTGAAGGGTGTAACTGTGCATTTAGAGCAGCCTTTCCTATTCTGGTGCCCTTTAGATGTTGTTGGGATTGAACTACCATCAGCCCTACCCAGCATGGCCAATGGCCAGGGCTGATAGGAGCTGTAGTTCAGTAACATCTCATGGGTATCAGGTTGAAGAAGGCTAGTTTAGAGAGCGTCACTTTGTCCAAAAGTTGCAGAGAACTGAAACAAATGGGTTAGGGGATCTTAGAACGTAGGGAAGCAAAAACACACCAAAAAGAGCCAGAGTGTGGCTCTATGAGTGTGTGTGTGTGAGTGAGTGGGTGAGTGAGTGAGAGAGAGAGAGAGAGAGAGAGAATTGAGCCATCTACAGGCTGGCACCAGGCATGACTGGACCTTTGAACATCAGCCTGTCCCGGGCCCATGGTGCTCACTTGCATGCCCCACCTACTTTTCCTGTTGTGTTGAATGCTGTGTGCACTGGAAAACCTGTGGCCGAGCCCCTTAGTGGGTCACTCAGCTTTGCAGGTGGAATCATGGCTGCCATTCTCTCTCATAGGGTTCAGAGTCTCTATGGTCCTCAGAGGCTGCGAACACACTAGTTGTGAGAGCAAAGTGTTTCCATTAGCCACACCTGGAGGAGGAATGGGTTGATCTGCTGGTCACTTGCAAAAGCTGTTTGGAGCTGGATTTTTTTTAAAAAAAATGTACTCTAGCTGATCCCACCAGGATTTACAGTAAAAAGGGGGGTGGTTGACTGGTGTCATGTGCCCCCATTTTCAGAAAAGAGAGGTGGAGATGCACTGGAACCAGCTGAACAGTGCTTCTACCCAGAGCTATGCCAGAGGTCACCTGGGCTATTAGTTGATTCTCCCAAGCTGGGCAGGAGAATGGGGAGAGACCAAAGTAATCTCACACTCATCACATAATGCAAAATGTACTAATAGGCTTTGCCTGGTGAGCATCTGTATTTATGAATGAGCATCTGTAATGCAGGGGAGTGACTATTAGACAGCATCTGGTCCCCTGTAATATTTCACCTGGCGAATAGATCTCAAATGTACAAAAATCCAAAACTGCTTCTTAGAACTAAGAAAAAAATACTGTATTGTCTGTTGTATCCTGAGGTGTGGTTGTGGGGGTTTGGGGAGGAGGGAGAGAGACCCATTTGAAAAGTGAGCTACACTTTCCTGTTCTTCTGTTGACAACATTTACTGTAAGTCTAGGAAATAGCTGTCTTTCAACCTAACAATGGCATCTTAGTGGCCAATAGGAGAATGCTCCTTGGGCAGTAGATTTGTGCCTTGAACTTTGTTTGAAGTTTTGATTTGCAATGATTTACAATGATTTACAATGCCAAAGTTAGGAAATACCTCAAGCAATTAAAAGAAATGAATGTGGATGTAATCTTACATAATCATGGAGAGTCAGGAGGTGTGAACAGTAAATCTATTGACATTTTAGCCAAAAACATATATCCAACTCTACAGAACAAAATACAGCGGATAGGAAGAAACGTGATCCTACACAGGAAATGTCTCCCTGCAACAGAAACTCAGCGAATAAAAACTAATTGTGGAGCAGGTCCAACCATGCTGAGGCACCCTCTGGTGTCTCTGAAAGCATAACAGGAGAATATTAGAAGAGTAGTAAAGGGGAAAAGATACACAGAGACTACAGAGATCTGGGGATGTTTCTCAAGAGGACCAGTCTGGGTTTAACAATATTAGAGACTCTTTTTTATATATAAATATGTCCATATCTGTGAATATACAGATGCACTTTTAGGACATAGTATATCTAAAGCATGCATCATTGGATTCTGACAAAATGACAGGTAAATTACATCATGGTCTTATAAATGCTTCGAAAACTGGGATGGGGGGAGGGAGGAATCATCTAACACTATACTGCAATACTGTCACAGCTAATAAATCTGCAGGTTTGTAGCTGGAGAATAAAATAGGGTGGAATGTTCGTGGTTGTCAAAACAGGAATCAGTCCATGAACCAAGACTCCTTAAGAGAGAGTTCATGCTTGGCACAATGAAACTGGTCACATGACAGAGTTTTCAATAACTCCACAATGAAGAATGTATTAGCAACACAAGTAATTTTGTGGCATCGCTTATGGATTTCCTTGACCCACAGAAGCAGAAATTGGAAGATTATGGGGTAGATGGCCCCACAGCATAAAATATAAAGAACAAAATAAGTGGGGGAAATAAAGGAAGTGCAATCATTTCAAAGTGGGAGATAAGAAAGAGGTGGGAGATTTTTCTTAAAGAAGAAGTAGTTAGGCTAGACTCAATTGTGTCTACTTGAAATTAAGGGCATCCTATCCTATCCCATTCTACTTTGAAAGCTGATTCTACTGTAACCTGGGAAAGAAAGCAAATATACTACTACAGAGGCTGCAAGAAAAGGAAATAAAAATCTACTTGGCAGCAGTGGCATAGTGGCAAATTAAGAAGTGCAGGGTCCCTTCATGTTGATCACAGCCATGCCCCCTTCCCATTCTCTGTTTGTTTGTTTTGCTGTGGGGTTGAGAATGAGATCCTTGTTAATGCCTAGAAACCAATAAGCGTGAAAAAGGAGAGTGTTAGCACTGAGAAGAGTCTTCTCAGTAGCTGACTTGCCTCCTTTCTCTCGGATTGGCTCCAACTGGCAGGAAAGAAGCATGTTAGAAGTCTCTTCTCAGTGGCTATCACACTCTCTTTCATGCTGATTGACTTGTAGGATGCTGGAGACATAGGGTCCCTGCTGGACCCTGCTCCCAAAAAAGTAAGGGGTCTAAGACCTCCTCGAGACCTTGCACAACTACACCCCTGCTTGGCAAAGATCTAGTCTAAATATGTGGCTTATGATGATAAAAAGGTGCATTGGTTTCATAATTAATAATAATTATTAATAAGTAATAATATCAAAAATATAAATGGAAGAAGCAAGAAACAGAAGAGATTGGTACAGCTATTCAAAGGCCACAAAACCGAAGGCACTGGGTTGTATCCAGTGGTAGGCATACTCGCAAGCAGATCCACTGAAATTAATGGACATTACTAACTTAGGTCCATTCATTTCACTGGGATTACTCTTAGTAGAACTTAGCTGGATGCAACTCACTTTGACTGCAATTCAATACATGTCTATTCAGAAATAAGCTCCATTGGGTTCAATGGGACTTACTCCCAGGTAAGTGTATAATGGATTGCAGCCTTTATATAGTACCCCTCTCAAGAGTTGTTCTACCATGAAGTAGGGATGGAAGGATCTGTCCATTTCGGTTCTCTCAGGTTCTCATGTTTCCCATCTTAAATTAGGTTCCCCACATTTCTGCAGCAATTTCTAATTTTTTTACAAGCCTCATGAAAATTCTTCAGCATTTTAGTGTGAATTTCACCTAACACACGCATTCTTGTATGCAGTTTTGACAAATGTACACGTTTACAAGCAATTTCTCCTAATATAATGTATTTTTGTATGCTATTTTCACTAACATATTCATTTGTATGCACACTTTCCCCTAATTTATGCACTTTTGAAAACATTGCAAATTTCAAAGGATGTCTGTGTTTCAAGACCAGGAGAAAAAAGATGGGCTTTCAAGCTTACATTTAGACAGGTAAAAGTACTCCTGCAGCAGAAAGAACATAAAGTAAGTCACGGGAGGAAGAGAGAATGAGAGAGGAGATGCAACTATGAAGTGATAAGTAACCGTTCCCCACCACCACCCTCCTGCCACCAAGTTTGGTTTGGAACTGTGCTCAAGTATTTAAAGGAAAACCAGAAAATAGCTCAATTCACCCTGCCCAAATTCTGAGTCCATTTGGACTCAGATTTTACTACCCTGTGCAGTGTTGCTGTTAGGCAATATTAGACTCTGGATTCAGTGGTCTCATGAGAGAACCTGGCCCCTTTAGGTGTAGTCTGTATAACTTCACTTGCTTCTTGCATTTGGTGGGGTGGGGACTGCTCATTTTGCTGAATGGAGCCCCAGGGTATAGCCCCAAAGTCCTGCCCTGAGGGCACCAGTGACCCTTCACTTGTCACATTGCCCCAAACAAATGCTGTCCTGCAGCCAGTTTTGCACAAAAATTGGCTACCTGTCATTAAAAGCACTGAGCAATCAAGCTTAGTTCAGCATGATCTGCCTCTCAATTGATTGCTGTCACCAACAGCATCTCAAATAAAAAAGGATATTATGGGCAAAATCCAAGATCCCCATTCACCAAAATATTATTAAAAAACCTCTTGCCACCAAAAAAGAGACTCATTTCAAAAGGGATGGCACTGGTGGGATGTCCCTAAAACTCTACCCTTACACCCCCACCCTTCGCCATTTGTGAAGCAAGATGCTGAACAGGAAACAAGGTGGTCTTTTCTGTCAATGGGGAACCTCCCAAATTTATTCATAGACCCTGCAAGGAGTTCACAATGTAGACACACAGTAGTGCAGACTAAATAACTGCCTCATTCAAATGACCAGCATTTTCCTTGGCATCAGGTAGTGTCTAAAACCTTGGCGATCCAATCCTCCCCCCACATCCAAATCTCCAGGCTTCTTCCTATTTCACTAAGACAGATAAAGAGCTGGTTATGATGCACAGAAAAACAAACAAACATGAACACTATGGCCAGGTGCGTCCTTCCTGCACTGCACCCTGAAGACCAGCAGCCAGTCTGAATAGCCACACAAAATCCTGGGAGGTCCAGCTGATGTAGCCAGTCCTGCCTCATGAAGACAATCTCTGTATTTTATCGCTAAATGCCATGTTTCATAACGACATAGGACAAGTCTATCAAGTCCAGCATCCAGTTTTCCTCAGTGGCCAACCAGAGGCCTGGGTGAAGCAGAACATGAGGGCAATTGCCCTCTTCTGCCATTGCTCTCCCCAATCAGTGGGGACTGGTCTATTATTATTATTGTTGTTGTTGTTGTTGTTGTTGTTGTTATTGTTATTATTGTTATTATTTGTTACATTTGTATCACTCTCTCACACATGCTTATTATTTTAAAATGTGTTGTCCTGGAGTGCTCCAAGCACTAGAGGCCTAAACCTAAGTATGGAACACATCTCTTCTAGTCTAGCACTGGAAAACACACCAGGGCAGTTGTTCCACAGAGTCTACAAACCTATAATAATTATATATATGCCATGCATTAATTAGTGCATGGTGTGTGCACATCACCAGCGGCATCTTAAGACAAAAGGAGGGGCCATGTACCTGAGCCTCAGTGTATGAGGTGCAGTCAATGAAGGGGGGGGCATAGGGAGCTGCCTGCCACCAAGTCAAACCATTGGGTACATCTATCTCTGTACTGCCTACACTGACTGGCAGAAGCTCTCCTGCGTTTCAGGCAGGGAGTCTTCCCAAGCCCCACCTGGAGATGAACCTGGGACCTTCTACATGCGAAGCAGGTGCTCTGCCCACTCAGCCACAGTCCTTCCCCAGGGAGTGTGGGGAGTTCCGGAGGGGGGAGACGATGCCAGGGGTGGCTCAAGGCATGTTTGAGGGAGAAGGGAAACTAGGGGAAGGGGGGCTCTTTTGGCAGGAGCCCAAACTGAAGTCAACCTGCAAGAAGATGTGACATGAGGGGGTGCCCACCTACATTGACCCAAGTGTGTGAGGAGGGTTTGGTTCAGTTTTATTTTTTGGGACGGGTGGGTGGGAGACTATTAGAGGGTGGTTAATCCAGGCAGCGTCCTATCAGTCCTGGGGAGGGAGCAGAACCCGGGATCAAGGGTGGCTCTCTAGTCCTCATGGAGGATGGTGGGTTAAGAACCTAAGAAGAGCCCTGCAGTGCTGGATCAGGCCAACATGGCTTATCCAGTCCAGCACATCCTCTTCTCACAGTGGCTGACCAGCTGCGGGGCCCCTGCACTCCCCTTCCGCAATCCGCATCAGGATAGCAGGGCAGAAGCTTCAGAGCCGCCCACCATTCTCCCACTTTACCTACCTTTCTGCTGTTTTTTGCAGTACGCACAGGTTTGCCATCAATTAAGATGGTGGCCGAGGTTTTCCTAAGGGGCTGAAGCCTCTGCCACCATCTTGGTTGATGGCAGCAATACGAGCGTGTAGCGCACATGCATGCCATCAACCAAGATGGTGGCAGAGGCTTCAGCCCCTTAGGGAAACCTCAGCCGCCATCTTAATTGATGGCAAACCTGTGCATGCTGCAAAAAACAGCAGAGAAAGGTAAGTAGAGCGAGGGAATGGCGGGGGGCTTGAGATCTCCTGCCCTGTGGCCAGCCCAGCTGGGTGGCCATGCCACACCACACCAAAAACCAGAGATCCACGGACAGGGTGTGTGGTCTGGACAGGGAGCCAGAAAACACCCCTGAAGCCAGAGACTCCAGCCGAAAACTGGAGATCTGGTAACTCTATAGACAGGTATCTTTTCTTGGGAGGGGCCCTCCGGGACGCAGCACCATTAGGTTTTTTGCAGCCATCCCCATGCCAGCCCTCTCCTGGAGTCCCTCTCTCTGTCTCTATAGCCAATCAAGTCTCCGCAGTTCCTGAACACCAAATGCAGCAAGGCCAGGAGTCACTACAGCAAATCAGCAGTCAGTATGAATCTCCTTGCATGCTAATTGGCTCCCACCATCTATTGTTGGGGGGAGGAGAGAAACATGAGAAGAGAGAGCAGGGCCAGCACCAGACATGACTGGGCCCTTGGGCACCAGCCTGCCCTGGGCCTGCAATGCCTGCCCGATTGCTGTGAATGCTGTACATACTGTGCACACAATGCCTACCATCAACCAAGATGGCAGCAGGAGCGTCAGTCCCTTAGGGAAGCCCCTGCCGCCATCTTAATTGATGGTAGGCATCTGCACACAGTGCGCATGACATTCACAGTGACAGAAGAGGTATGTGGGTTTATTGAAGCCTGCACTGTCTGTAGGGGGGGTCTGGGAGCTCCCTCTCGATCCATGGCAGGCCTGGGAGCTGCTGCTGCTGCAGATTGCAGAATGGGAGCACTGCCCTCCCACCCTAAGGAAGGGCCCCTCTGAGCCATAGGGGACCTTGGCCAGGGCCCAACCTGGCCACCTTCTGGCTCCAGTCCTGAAGAAGAGAATCAACAGGAGTTCAGAGAGGGAAGTTTACTGAAAAGAGGAGGGACAGCCAAGCCTGATTTAAGAGGGGGCTTGCATCAGAATTTTACTAAAACGAGGGGCTTTCAAACTGTCCCACACAGGCCCATAGCAGCAAATGGGGAGGATAGGTGAAGACAGCCACACTGGGGGGGGGATGGGGCTAAGAGTGAGGCAGCAGCATTTTCTCACAGAGAAGGGGGACGAAGGAACCCTGCTTATAAAATACAAGATGCATTGCTTGTAAAACATTTTTCTCCCTCAGTGGTGCCTTTTGCAGATTGTCTGGGAGAAAGTGACGGGGGGGAGAGACAAAGGGCTAAGAAGAGTGAGGGCATTTTACAGACATTACTGTGCGAGACAGAACTCCTTCTCACAGCTGATCTTCAAAAAGCAGGTTTCTTCCCCTTGTAAAATACAGGCAGCCTCATTCTTCTTGGCCCTTTCTCTCTTCCCCCCACCCTCCGCTTTCTCACAGACAATCTGCAAAAAGCACAATCGAGGGGGAAAAAACTGCTTTGCAAGCCATTTCCCTTGTATTTTACTTCTTCCTTTTCCCTTTATTCAGCCTTCCTCTGCCCCATTCTTTGTGAGGAAATGCCACCTCACCTCACTCTCCACCCATTCTTTTTAGCCCTCTTTCTCTCTCTCCCCATGCACCCTCCATTTTGGCTGCAGTGGGTCTGTGTAAGGAAAGGAGAAAGAAACACTTGCCAAGCAATGACCCTTGTATTTTACAGGCATCATGTGCGAGAGAGAAGTCCTCTCAGCTGATATGCAAAATGCAGGGGGAAGAAACATGCTTTCTGCAGATCAGCTGTGAGAGGGACCTTTCTTGCAGGCAGCAATGCCTGTAAAATGCCAGCTTCTTTGTCCCCACCCCCCATGGGGAGGGGAGAAAAAACCACTTTGCTAGCTCTATGTTTGATGCTTCGGGAAGCGCCAAGCACAGGGCTAGCATCGCCCCATGTGCAGCGATTTCCAAGCACCTGATTGCCAGCAGGATGTTGTGGCTTGGGAACCCCCTGCAAGGGGTTTTGATAAGTGGGTTGGATAATGATGTCATGTGACTGACAGGTGGGCGCCCCCAGTCATCTGTCAAATTTGACCTGTGAGGTTGATCCTGATGGCTCATGAAGGGACCCTGGACTTCTAAATTTGCCACTACACTACGGGTGGTAGAGCATCCAAGTTCAATCCCTGGGATCTCCAGGTAGGGCTGGCAGAGACCCCTATCTGAAACCATGTAGAGCCACTGCCAGTTAGTGTAGACTATACTGGGCTAGTTGGACTAATGGTCTGATACAGTAGAAGGCAGCTCTCTATATTCCCCCTGCTCCTAAGATACTCTTATCAATGGGCACTAGCCACCACTGTCCCCAGTGATCAGTACTCAGAGGCATGGTGCTTCTGATCATGGAGGTAGCACTTAGCCATTCTAACACCGTCATTGATAGCCAGATCCTCTATGCATTGGTCTAACTTCCTGTTGAAGCTAATTGTCATTTTAAGAAAGCAACTTTAAAGAGTGGTGACAGAACGTCATCCACATCCCTGAATACTTGCAATTACATTGAAGGGAATATTCTATTTCTAGTGCAGCATGGTACAAAATGTGAGCATTAATTGATGACTCTGAGTCCCTGTCCACTCCCTCCAGCATGCTGCTGGCTGCAGCAGCCAAAACCTTAGCCCCCAATCAATAATTGATTTCCCTAAACTAAGCCCTTTGGAGATGTGTCAGAAAGATGGACATTGGTGCTGATGGGCAGTAGAGAAAGAGAAGCTTTAATATCTACCAGCCCTGATAGGTATGAGCAGTCATTACGGATCATCAAGATATGAATAATGGCAGGTTCCCAAAGCCTTGTTTTCTCCCCACTGGTTTCAGGTACCTCTTTGCAGAGCAATGGCATCTGTCTTCCCTGTTTGTCAAATAGGTGTGTCTTACATAGGGATGGAGAGAAATTCAGTTCAGTTAGGATTTTAATGCAAACCTCCCTAATTTGCACTTTCTGAAACAGCAGGCAAACTGACATCGTGCTATCCTTCAAAATTCACACTTCTCCAAATTTTGTGATGCAGTTCTCCAGCCAAATAGTTTGTACAAAAGTGTGTACAGGAGGAGAATAAGGAACGGAAAGAAACTGAAATTGGCAGATTTGTTCATCCCTGTCAATGCACGGTATGAATCCACAGACGAGGAGCCAGAGTTTTTACTGAAAACGTTTTTGTCAACGCATTTTCCTGCAGCCACAGATCTCATTGTTTTCACAGTGACAATTGCTATTTATTGGAGCTGAGCTGGGATTCCTAATAGATTTCCTAGAGGTGTGTTCAGCTGTACTGAAAAATGCCTGTTCTTTTGGGCAATCTATTGGCACACCTTGTGAAAATGTTTGCTTATTCATTTATGTGGTCCTCATCCTCTGTGAAATCACCACAAAACCAAAACTGAATGATTATACCACCTTGTGACATCATCCCATCCACTGTGTGACCACTGTTGATTGAAAGCACCCCTGTGATTAACCAGTAAGGAAGAAGAATATAAATATAACTACGGCTACAATCCCATAGATAATTACTGGGGACTAAGACTCTTTTAATTTACCGGGACTTACTTCTATGTGGACATGTACAGGATCGTGCTATACACAGTCACCTTGAGTACCTCATTTGGGAGCAATGCCATGCAGATGTCTTGATAAATAAATATGTAAATTAAATGTGGCTCTGAAACTCCTTCCATATTTCTGAAGGCTTCGACATATTTTTGTGCCTGTATAGAAGTCAGCCAACAAAACACCATATATTTTCCAGTCAGCATGACCAAGAATCAGGGGTGATTATTGTCGTCCAGCAACATCTGGATGGCCAAAGATTAGTCAGCCCTGATTTAACTGCTTTTTAAAATATGACAAAATCTGGATATAGATGGCCCAAGGAAGATGGAGTTCTTCTGAGTTTTTTTATATTTTTAAGATAGCTCCTATTGGGATGTTGCACTTCTTTGAAAACATGCCCTTTTTTAAAATAGGCAGCAAACGTAAGCAAGTCCTGAGCCCATGCTGAGTTCTGAAATCTGGGATGTCATTTGAAATACATATATACACACACCTATATGTTGCTTAATGCCAACATTATCTGCTCTTAGGACTCTTGCAACCAGCTCATTCAACAGAGAGAAGGCAACTAGACTTATTAGCTAAATTTATTTATAATGATAAAAGGAAAATCATGAAACCCCCCACATTGCAAATGGTAATTTATTCCTAATAAGTAGTAAATCAGCAGGATTTCACTGCCCACATGGGGCCTGTAGTTAAATAATTAATGATAAATAACGAGCCTTGTTTTTTTTTAAAAAAAAGTTTGCAGTGGTTTTGGAGCTATTATTTATACATGAGCTCATTTGACAAACTTGCATGCTGTTCATAATAATGATAACCTAGTGTCCTTGCTGCGTTACAAAGTGTGGGCTGCGTTACAAAGTGTGGGATGATTATTCCTGTGGTTCATGTTCAGGCTATCCTCAGCCAGGTTAAAATAATCATTCCCTGCATGCAAGCTTTTCGTGCCTGCAGGATTAATATTTTAAGTTAAGTCATCATGCAGACAGACCAGTTCAACTCATAGCCAGTAACTATGTTGTCCACTGGCTCACAATCTATTTTCACACCCAATTTAAAATAGGTTTTAGTCTATTGAAGCCTAAATGACTCTGTACCAGCACATCTGAAATATTGTCTCCTCCCATATAAACTTACCCAAATCTGAAGGTCAGAGCTGGGAAATCTCAGTTCTGCAGGCCAAATGTGGCTCTCCAGGCCTCTCCATCTGGCTCCCAGAATTCTTCCTAGGCTATGCCCCATCCCTAAACCATGCCCCTAATCCAGAGGTCACACCCCTCACCAGTCCTTCCCTTACCCTTTCTGAGTGTTTTTGCCTGGTTGGAATGTGACCTCAGTGGAGAGATGTTGTGGGGGACTGGAGAAATCTCTGACCTTTGCATGGTTGCAATGTAACCTACTGTACAGGCATATTGTTGCTCCATGCACTTTTTTACTCTGGCCCCTCCCCCATTGACATGCAGCCCTAGAAGGTTCCCTGAGATGGAATATGGCCCTCAAACTGAAAAGGGTTCCCCACCCTTGCTTAAGGTCTTCCTTGGGGGGCCCTCTTTATGTGCCACTGCCAAATGAAGTGAGGAAGTTGGCTACAAAGGAGAGGACCTTCTTAGAGGTGCCCAGTTGTTGAATAGCCTCCCCAGAGAGCCTCACCTGGTGCCTTCTTTATGGCCTCTTAATGTACCCAAGCCTTTAAGACTTGATTTTTAAAACAAACTCTGGGCCTTTGCTCTTGTATTGTGGTTTTAAATAAACCCTATGTTCTCACTCTTTAAATGAGATTTTAAGATCAGCAGCATCTTCCTTTATTCTGCCTCCACAAAATGGAAAGCTTTATGGGTTTTATTTATCCAGTGCCTGCAAGGGAAGAGGACCATCACCGCCCAGGGAGGGAGAGCTATCTGCCTGCTTTGCTGCTGCTGCTGCTTGGCCAACATCTCTGCTCTCTCCTTCTTGGGCTCCTGCTCTGCACGTGGGCACCTTGCAAGACCAGGCTCCAGGTACTCAGCCAGCTGTGCCTGATACTGTTCCACCTGTCCCTTCTCTGGAGGGGATATATAAGCCAGCTGGCTGAGGGGGCTTGGGAGATCCAGTGCCTGCAAGGGAAGAGGACCATCACCGCCCAGGGAGGGAGAGCCATCTGCCTGCTTTGCTGCTGCTGCTTGGCCAACATCTCTGCTCTCTCCTTCTTGGGCTCCTGCTCTGTACGTGGGCACCTTGCAGGACCAGGCCCCAGGTGGCGTTATACGTGGGAAGAAGAACGGTCTTAGAGCTGGCGTTTGGGCGCACAGAATACGGGACTGTGTCTTCTGTGCGGGTTTGAAGTGGATGAATGGGTGTTATATGAGTGTATGTTGTGAGTGAATGTGTATTTTTATGTATATGAGTTTTTTGTATTTATAGTTTATCATGTGCCTCGGGAAGAGATTTTATCATCAAGAGGGGAGACCTGAGGGGGCCCAATTGCCGTAGTGACAGGTAGAGGGAGGTATGGTGATATGAGAGGGACGTGCCAGGTAAGGAGAACGCGGCCCAGACATGTAGTGGCTGTGCCGCGTTCTGGTCCTTCTCATACCTGCAGGGTTGTTGGTTGTCCTATCAGCCAACTCTCAGATCTCCAGTTGCTGCTCTTTAATGCCAGATCGGTACATAATAAAACCTCCCTCATCCATGATTTGATTGTGGACGAGGTGGCCGATCTGGCATGTATAACCGAGACCTGGGTGGGCGAACAGGGAGGAGTTAGTCTGTCCCAGCTCTGCCCACCGGGGTATCTGGTTCAGCATCATGGTAGATCTGAGGGTCGGTGAGGTGGGGTTGCTGTGGTCTATAAGAGTTCCATCTCACTCACCAAGCACCATGTCCATGCAATCACTGGTCTGAAGTGTTTGCACCTTGTGCTGGGCCAGAGGGACAGACTGGGAATCCTTTTGGTGTACCGCCCACCTTGCTGCCCAATGGCTTCCCTAACTGAGCTGACGGAAGTGGTCTCGGAGATACTGTTGAGATCCCCCAGACTATTAGTACTGGGAGATCTCAACATTCATGCTGAGGCTACTTTGTCTGGGGCAGCTCAGGACTTCATGGCCGCCATGACAACCATGGGGCTGTCTCAATATGTTAGTGGCCCAACACATACATCGGGGCATACTCTTGACCTGGTCTTTGCTACTGGACATGGGGATAGTGATCTGGATGTGGGGAGTTTTACATCTCTCCCGTTGTCATGGACAGATCATTGCTTGCTGAAGTTTAGACTTTCAGTAGCCTTTTCCCTCTGCAAGGGTGGGGGACCTATTAAATTGGTCCGCCCCCGGAGACTAATGAATTCTGAAGGTTTTCAAAAGGCTCTGGGGGTTTTTCCGGCTGATAAGACTGGCGCTCCTGTCGAAGCCCTGGCCGATCTGTGGAATACAGAGATGACCCGGGCTGTTGACACGATCGCTCCTGCGCGCCCTCTCCTATGTAGAGCTCATACAGCTCCTTGGTATACTCCGGAGCTGAGAGCGATGAAACAAGACAGGAGGCGGCTTGAGCGGAGATGGAGACGAACTCCCGACGAATGCAATTATGAGCTGGTTCGTGCTTCTACTAAGCTCTATGTAGGAGCGGTGAGGGCGGCAAAAAAACAACATTTCGCCGCCACTATTCAGTCATCTCTCTCATGCCCACGGGAGCTTTTTAAAGTGGTTCGTGGCCTACTTCATCCAGGCCTACAAGTTACGGCAGATACATCGGTAGCTCGATGTAATAAATTTGCTGAACACTTCCAGCATAAGATCTCATGCATTCGCCGGGACTTAGACTCCTATTTAATAGCAGTTAATCCTACTGAGGTGTCCGGAGCACAGTCTTGTCATGTTTTGGTGGATGAGTTTCAGTTGGTTCAGTTCGAGGACGTGGACAAGGTGCTTGGACAGGTTCGTGCGACCACTTCGGTACTGGATCCTTGCCCCTCTTGGCTAATTAAAACTAACAAGGAAGGAACAGTTGGCTGGGCCAAGGAAGTGATTAATGCCTCTTTACGAGAGGGAGTGGTCCCTGGCTGTCTGAAAGAGGCGGCAGTGAGACCACTCCTGAAAAAACCTTCCTTGGACCCAGAGGATGTCAGCAGCTACAGACCAGTAGCCAATGTTCCGTTCCTGGGCAAGATCCTGGAACGTGTGGTTGCTGACCAGCTCCAGGCGCTATTGGATGAAACCGATTATCTAGATCCATTTCAATCGGGGTTCAGGCCTGGTTTTGGCACTGAGACTGCCCTGGTTGCCCTGTTTGATGACCTATGTCGGGAGAAAGACAGAGGGAGTGTAACTCTGTTGATTCTCCTTGACCTCTCAGCGGCTTTTGATACCATTGACCATGGTATCCTTCTGGAGAGGCTTGCGGAATTGGGAGTTGGAGGCACTGCTTGGCAGTGGTTCCGCTCCTACTTAGCGGGTTGTCTCCAGAAGATAGTGCTTGGTGAACATTGCTCGACACCGTGGGTTCTCCAATGTGGGGTCCCGCAGGGTTCGGTTCTGTCTCCCATGCTTTTTAACATTTATATGAAGCCGCTGGGGGCGGTCATCAGGAGTTTTGGAGTGCGTTGTCATCAGTATGCTGATGACACGCAGCTCTACTTCTCCTTTACATCTTCTTCAGGTGAGGCAGTCGACGTGCTGAACTGTTGCCTGGCTGCAACAATGGACTGGATGAGAACTAACAAACTGAGACTCAATCCTGACAAGACTGAGATGCTGTTGGTGGATGGTTTCTCTGATCGGATGGTGGATATATACCCTGTCCTGGATGGGGTTACACTCCCCCTAAAGGAACAGGTGCGTAGTCTGGGAGTCATCTTAGACTCTTCCCTCACACTTGAGGCTCATGTAGCCTCGGTGGCCCGGAATGCGTTCTACCAACTTCGGTTGGTAGCCCAGCTACGTCCCTATCTGAGTAAGGAGGACCTCTCATCAGTGGTACATGCTATGGTAACCTCGCGTCTGGACTACTGCAATGCGCTTTACGTAGGGCTACCTTTGAAGATGATTCGGAAGCTACAGCTAGTGCAAAATGCGGCGGCCAGACTGCTAACAAGAACTAAGCGGTCTGAGCATATAACACCTGTGCTAGCCCGTTTGCACTGGCTTCCAATATGCTTCCGGGCCAGATTCAAAGTGTTGGTACTTACCTATAAAGCCTTATACGGCGCGGGACCACGATATCTGTCGGAACACCTCTCCCGATATGAACCGGCCCGTACACTACGGTCTACTACGAAGGCCCTCCTCCGGGTTCTGACTCATAGGGAAGCCCGGAGAGTGGTGACAAGATCTAGGGCCTTCTCAGTGGTGGCCCCCAAACTATGGAATGGTCTCCCCGAGGAGGTGCGCCTGGCGCCGACACTATCATCTTTTCGGCGCCAGGTTAAAACCTTTCTCTTCTCTGAGGCATTTTAATTCCTGTTAATTCTAAATTATTATATTTTGATTTTAGACTGTACAGTTTTGTGTACAGTTTTGTGTTATTTTTATTGTATTTTTAATGTTCACCGCCCAGAGAGCTGTTGCTAGTCGGGCGGTATATAAGCTTAATTAAATAAATAAATAAATAAATAAATACTGTATTTTGTATTTTTGAATACTGTTGTTGTTTTGTCAGCTGCATGGAGAATCTTATTGATGGGTAACCATATAAATGTATACTAACACTACTATTAGTACTAGAAGGTTGCAGAAATCTATCCCCGTCTATCCCATCCTGTTTCGGTCTCTGGACATCTTAAAATACATCATGCCCTGTTCCTCTGTGGATTTTTGAGGATAATTCTGGAGATTCCAAGGACTGGTTTAATAGGATAAATGAGGGGAATTCACTATAAAATACGGTCTGGATTGAAATTCTCTGCCAACACTAAGTATTATATTAGAATCATAGAATCACAGAATCGTAGAGCTGGAACCTCTTGAACTTCTGAGGGCGGCCAAACTACAGAGAGGGTCTCTCTGCTGATCTTAACATCCAAGAGGGTCTGTAGGCAGGGTTTCAGATAACTAGAACCTAAGTCATTTCGGACTTTGAACACTAGCGTGAGCAACTTATTTTGTGCCGAAAACAAACTGGCAACCAATGCTACTGTTTTGCAACAGGGGTTATACGAGATCTTAATGGAACCCCAGACAGTTGAAGTTTCTGAGTCGTCTTCAAGGGCAGCCTTGAAATCTAATAAAATAAACTTTTAAACAAATTAGAACCTGGTCTTAATTGTCTTGCAGGAGGGGCTTTAGATGACTCTGTGTTCAATGTTTATATTTCTCTCTTCCTTCCCCCGGTGCCATTCTATGCCTTACAAATAGTTTGGACTTTTTTTTAATTCCTGATATGTTTCCCTGATGGGGAAAAAATACTCTTGAGTATGTGCAGTTTCACATTTAAACTCACTGAAATCATAGCACCTTCATAACCATAGGAATAAAATGGAGTTTTGCTTCTCCTGCCCTGATACTAAACACATTTTAGTATCAGGAAAAGATAATATATTTTTAAAGTATCAAATAAAATTAGTATCGGTAATCTGCAATCAGTATCTGTAATTATAGTCAATCTGCCCCCTGACCATAAAATGTTTCAGAAAATAAGAAACTAAGAAAGCAGTCAGCTCTATTTGCCATTGCCGTCATTATCATCTAATGCTCTCTGGATCCTCTTCAGAGGGGTGGACTTCAGCTCTGAATTCCTGCTGTAGCTGCACCAATCCCCAGTACCATGGGAAGGACCATAGCTCAGTGGTAAAGCATTTGCTTTGCATGTAGAAGGTCCCAAGCTCAATCCTGGGCATCTCCAGGTAGAGATGAGAGAGAACCTGGAGCATGCTACTGGATACCAGTTGCTGGAAGCCACAGAAGGGGAGAGTGCTCCTGCACTCAGGTCCTTCTTGCCAGCTTCCCACTGGAATCTAGTTGGCCACTGTGAGAATATGGGCCATTGGGCTCTTCTTATGTCCTTCCGAAAAATCCACCTGTGGTCAGGGAAAGTCTTGAGTGAGCAGACTTTAGGGGTCTCTTGCAGTTCAGGCTTCTGTTGTGCACTCGCCCTGCCTTATTGAGTGAATTTTTCAGAGGGCCCTGTTTTTAAATTGCTCCTGTTCTTAAAAGAAAAAGCTGTCATTATTTAAATGGAGGATGTCATTGACTCTCATGTCACAAATTAAAAAGGCAATTTTCCCCCACCTCCAATAAAAATTGAAGGGGGGAGCACATCTCTGGGGACCAGGCAATGCAGCCATTTGCCCCATGTGAGCTACAGGGCTGCCCCTGTTCCCTTCACAGTCCTGCTGCCAGTCAATTTGGACTGATTATGTGGACCCCCTTGCATGACCCAAGCCTTGTACATCAGTTGAGATGCTGCCAGGTATTTTAAGAAACATGAAATTGCCCCGGAGAGGATAACAACGCAGCTGCAGAGCCAAAGCCTCTTTTCCGTTGTTACAGCAATGGCTGACATGGGTCGGACCAGGCTGCATTAGTGAGGCATGCAGGTGAAGAAAAACATATCTGTTGTCCAGAGAGAGAGAGACAGAGAGAGAGAGAGAGGTGATAACATATTTGCCACACATACAAAAACTGCTCCTCAGCCACAGCTCCCCAGGCATTAAGTGACGCTGGGACCTGAATGGGAAGAAGAGGAAGGAGCATGAAGGCCCATATTTTGGCTGACTGCCTGACAGTGTTTGAGTCTTCCCACTGCCACAGCCTTCATACTAGTAGAATACAAAAGCAGCGGGGTCCAGTGTCAAGCCTCCCCACACATCTGCCCAGCAGGCTTCCAGTGACAAGGGTGGCTGCGGGATGCATTTCGAACTCGTGTGAGGGAGGAGAGTGAGGGAGGGTGTGCAAAGAGGGTTGTGCTCTTCATGCTGGACTCTGTTCACAGTGAGCGTGCAAGTGAGGGCAATGTTTGATTACAGAGCACTTGAAAGGCATCATGCAGGGCCACAGCTGTCTCCAATGGGAGGCCTTGGTGGGCTTTTGTTTACAAGGAGAGAGAGAGAGAGCACAGGTGAGGAAAGGGACTATCACTGTACTTCTACCTCTTAATCCCTGTCCAGCTAAAAGAATGTTGCCTTCTAGGACCCCTGATTCAATCACGCATTATGTGCACGCTAGTACAGGGGAGTGGAACTTCAGTTCCAGAGGCCAAATGAGGCCCCCCAGGCCTAGAGGCCTATGAGGTCCTCAGCACTGTCCCCAGGCCACATGTCTCAACGACTCTGCTCTGTGCCCTCCTCAAGTGCTTTTAAGAATGTGTCCTTGAAATGTGAGACTGCCTCTTGTTTGTTTGGGTAGAGAGATTGTGTGTTTGTGTATGTCAAAACCTCTGGTTTTTGTGTGTCTGGAACGGAGCCAATGGCACATAGGTGTACCTGTTGCCCTTGGTCCCACCCACCAAGCAGTCCCCAGAAAGTTGCCTGCAAGGAAACACAGCCCTTGGCCTGAAAGAAATTCCTCACTACAATGATTAGGTTGGCAACAGAGGTCAGCATCGTTGGGCACCTGCTCAGACCCATACCGCAACAGGGGCATGCGGCCAACCCCTGCAGCCTCCTGGCTCTAGGACCACTCCTCCTTGCTGTTATTTCCAGCTCCCCTGTCTGAGGAAGTGGGCAATGAAAAGAACATAGAGAAGCAAACTATGTTTGTCATGCCGTCTCCCTCTGGACAGGTTCGTGGGCTGGGTCCAAAGGGAGATGGAAAGCACATGGGTGGCAGTAATAGCAATGGGGATGATTGGGCCTACTCACTGAGGGTATCTTACCCAGTTCCCCACCCCCAAAAAAACTAGAGCCAGAACTCAATAGTAAAAGAAATTATTGAGAGCCATCTCCAGGAACACACGCAGCACACAGCAGACTGTAGCCATCTTCCTCCCACTCGCTGCCACGGAAAATGTCCTTGGCCCAGTCCACTTCATTTCCTGCCCCCAACTGCCAATCATAGTCCTGCCACAAGTCTTTGCCTGGGGGCATCTTCTTCATTGCCTGATGCTCTCAGGTGCAATGCCAGCCTGGTCAGCTTTTGTACATGGAATGGGTGGTGATGCCACCTTGCCCTTTGCCTCAGGCAGCAAAATATCTTGGGTTGGCCCAGGAGGTGTTGGGTCTGTGATGGCCGCACATGCAAACTGTGATGGTCACTGAACAATGGACACGCTTGTATGTTGACCTCTTTGGGCTTACCTGAGACAAAGTCCAACCACCCCAAAAGTGAATGAGATCCTCAACAATTCATTGGAACTCAATAAAAAATGTCTTCACATCAGACAGTGGTGCAGTTTGATAATTCTCCATTTGCATCATATATTTAAAGCACTATTATACCACTTTAAACATGAGTGGCTAATTCTCCCAAAGAATCCTGGGAACTGTAGTTTGCGAAGGGTGCTGAGAGTTGTTAGGAGACCCCTATTCCGCTCACAAAGCTACAACTCCCAGAATTCCTTGGGAAGAGGGAATGGTTGTTAAACCACTCTTTGGATGGATATTATTTGCTTACTTCAAAATGTGTTCAGCCATTTTGAAGCCTTGGTCTCATTCTGCTGGACATCTGCCCCAAAGTTCTGCCGTGATGATACCTCTGTGTTCAGGACACATCTAGCAGAGCAGGTGGAAGAGGAAACATCTTTTATCTGAAGGGAAACTCCATAGCACTTGGCTTGTTTGGCTTTCTCTCTCTATGACTACAAAAAAGGTAAACTCTGCAGACATTCCCTTTATGCCATCATCATCTAGAGTTAGGTGGAAACTGCCTTCTTTTTTTCAACATCTCGTAAGAATCCTGTTCTTGCTTCTTAGCTTGGCATCCAGTGACTTGCCTCAAAGAAAGGAGTGAAAAGATAAACATGCTGAAAACACACACAGGGACATAAAGCACATAACTGTCATCTCACAAAACTCGCCCCTCCCAGCATCGTTGATTCTTGATGAGAAGGAGGCTGTGTGTGTGTGTGTGTGTGTGTGCGTTCGTGCGTTTCCCCCTGATAGCATCTTTCCTTTTGGGAATAAGTATTGAATTAAGATTCCACATATCTGCGTGTGTTAGACACACTGGTGGTAGCGTCTCTGTGTTTGTTCACATTTGTTATCTATTAAAAAGAAAGGGATTAGACTCCTTTTCCCCCACCAGAGGCGGACCAAATTTGACAGGTGGGCAGGGCCGCTTCCCACTCTTCCTCCTAGTAAGCAGCAGCCATTAGGGATGGGGGCGAAATTTGATTCAGTTTGTGTTTAAAGCTGAATCTATCAAATTCACATTTTCCGAAACAAGATGAAAACCGAAACACAGCCATCCTCATGAGTCTGCATTTTGAAATTGAGTTCTCCAACTGACCAGTGTTTACAAAAATGCATATATTTGTGGAAAGTGTGCATGCAAATGCATATATTTGTGAAAATAACATACAAAAATGCATTTTATTAGGAAAATTTGCTTGCACAAAGGTATCTATTTGTCAAAACTGCATGCAAAATGTATTCATTAGGAGAAATTTGCTATAAAATGCTGAAGAATTTTTATGGGGATTTAAAAAAAAAGAAATGCACAAATTGCTGCAGACGTGTGGAGAACTGAATTTTACTTTGGAAAAATGAGAAACTGAAATGACTGACATTGGCAGATCCTTCCATAACTAGCAGTCTCTCACCTGCTGGGAGGTCTGGTAAGCGCAACTGCCTCACTGCACTGGAACAACTTGTGAGATCCCAGTTCACTTCATAGCTGAATAAGTATTTGAATCCAGGTCTTCACCACTGAAATCTAATGCTTTCCCCAATATCACACTGGCTCTGTTCCACTGCAAGCTGTGTTTGCAACTGATACACAATGAACAGATTACCATGGCAGCATCACAATAGAGCTGCCCTCTGAGACTATATAAATACACAGAAACAAAAGTGAAATATTATAATAGTTTTGCTCCTTAATGTATCTCTTTGGTTCATCTTCCAGACAAAATGAGTTAAGGTTTATGATTTATTTATTTATCTATTAAATTTATATCCCACCTTTCCTCCCAGAAGTAGCCCAGGGGGGCAAGAAGGTTGCAGCAACTTCGAAACAAAGTAAAAACTCTGTTGCAAAGGCATCCCACCAGAGGTGGTCGTCACTCTCCTTAACCAGGTCCATTCATTCACATTCCTTCTTATTCATAAGGGCCACAATCACTGGGCCATTCAGTCTCTTTCAGCCTAACTTACCTCACAGGGTTGTTATGAGATGAAGTGACATAAGTCCCACCCATGCTGTCCTGTGCTTATTGGAAAACAAGTCAGAGCTGAGCCAGCAGTGGCTGCCAAAGTAAAGTTGGGAACCAGGACATGTTCTTTGGAGCCAAAGCTGCAGGGGAAGGGGATCGAGCCAATGCAAGCCTGTACAAGAAGCAAAGCTAGTAGTACTTCTGTTGCCAGACCATCCATCCATTCTAACCTTTCATCAGCCTTCTTCCTACACCCAGCCTTTCCTCGGTCTCATGGTATCTACCCTGAGTTTTGCCTTGCCTTGCCCCACATTAGCACAGAGCATAAAACTTGCTGCTAGTGACAGTAGTGAGCCCCACCTCCAAGAAGCTGTTGGAGAATTTCTTCTCTCCATGGAGGAATCCAGTGAAATGATGCCTCCAGTTTCTCTGCTTGCAAATAGGTTGGAGAACTTTGAGTGTTCATTTCTGCACAGTTCTAATGGTATTGTATCAATGACGCCGAAATGTGCTGTGCACTCCTGTCAAATCAAAACTATGGGTACTGAAAATTATGGGTGCATAAGCTCTACTGTTATGCAAGCCCCACTGAAATATTGACTAATCTAATTGTATTGTCTGGCATATCTCAGATTGGAGCAAGTACCAATTACATTTTTAATGCAGAACACATCCCATTAAAATTATTTTTATGTTACATTAAATTCTATTAAAGAACTCAAAATATGATAGAAAAAAAGCCATAAGCACCGACTGTCTTCAGCATTAAGGGTTGTATTCAGTTAAGTCTTACTCAGAATAGGCTCACTGAAATTAATGAACCTAAGTTAGTCATGTTCATTAAATTCAATGGGTCTACTCTGAGTAGGACTAGCATTGAATATAGGGTTGCCAGGTTCAGGGCCTGAGACTGATCCTGTATCTTTAGGAGAAGAGAAAGTCAGCCAAGTGCAGATGTTCTTGCAACACTGTAATGGGAAAACCCACAAGGTGGAATTCTCCCTCCCCCCTCCACAACTTTTAAAGATACAGAAGACCTCTTGGAGGCTGGGCCTAGGAACCAAGAGGTCTTCTGTATCTTTAAAAGTTGTGCAGAGGGAAGGGAGAATTCCACCTTGTGGGTTTTCCCATTACAGTGTTGCAAGAACACCTGCACTTGGCTGACTTTCTCTTCTCCTAAAGATACAGGATCAGTCTCAGGCCCTGAGCCTGGCAACCCTAATTGAATATCACCCTAAATGATGCTGTAAGATGCTACCAGGGGTGATGCAACCTGGGGTTGGTTCAGACATTTGGATAGGCAGCAATACTACCCTCAGGAATGACAAGTTCATCCTTGCTAATCATTGTCCTATGGAGAGTGATGTCTAAGAGATGATCTACATGTTACTCTTACCATATGAATGTAACCAGCCCTGCTTGTTGAAAATCCTCAAGGCTCCTCAACCTACAGATAAAGAAACCTAGAGCAGATCAAAATCCCACATGCAGGGAAGGAAGAGACTCTCAGTTAACTTTCTTTGTCTATTTTTTATTTCTCAAGAAGCAAAGTTGCGTCACTCCCATGTGACGAGCCTGACTCTGTTATTAAATAAAGGATTACATGGAAACATCTCTTCATTAACTTGGGGCTGCATCAAATGATTTTCCTAAAAGCCCCTCAAAGATATAGATGATGATGATAATGATGTCACTTTTTTGGAAAAAGCAACTTTTTATCAATAATATTTGCTTCCATTTTTTGCCTTTTCTCCTGCTGATTAATCACAATTAGGGATTATTTCTCCTTCCTAAAGTGATCCCAACCAATCAGTGAAGATGTAGTGAATGCAATGTTATTACACTGCAGGATCTGCAGAGACTTTGCTCCCTTAGGCAAAGTACAAGATGTTGCCCCCCATTCCACGTACAGAAGTTGGCTGCACTAGCAGCTAAACCTTATTCCAATACTGGCAATGGAACAGCATCCTTCACCACACCTGAGGGCAGCATGCTACCTTAGGGAATCCAGGGAAGGTATCACAGCACACACAGCTACAAAAGCTTGGTGCTTCTCCCCTACTCCCAGCTTTGACTGCATGAGGTGGCTGCCCAATACTGCCTAATGGTTGGGCCAGTCAGATAATGCCAACCAGATTTGGCTACATGCTGACATCATTGAGGGCAAGCAAGACAATTTAGTGAATGAAAAATAGGTGATTTTAACCTGTCCGTGATCATGTAATGAAAATTATGATAGCACTGAGGGTAAGTAAAGTCTATTTAGGGCATTGCTTCTCCATACTTTTGTCACCTTTCACAACAATTCCTGAAAACCTTCTGGAAGGGAAATAACATTTGATACTGATGAAAATGTTTATGTAAATTGTCCCCCTTTTGACTGTAAGGGATTATCATGCACATTGTTTGCAATGTGAACAGTTTAAACAAACAACAAACAGATAGACCAAACATCAGATGTTGCTTGCTTTATAAAAGAAGAGGAGGAAGGTATAAAAAAGAATATTGGCAATGGATTATCTCACTGAACACCATAACATGGCAATGGGCCAATTATCCTTTCATACTATAAAAGTCTGGAGTAATGTTATAAATGTTTTCATGTGTCAAAGATAAACATTTGCGCAATATATTTGCTGTCATTAATCATTTTCAAAAATTGTGGACTGCTTTTCCTTCTCCTGATCTCGGAGAACCATTTTAAGGAATCTTTTGAGACCTGAAAATTCCTACATACCATTTTCAACATACAATGTACATGTCGATTAAATGGTTGTCATGAGTGTGTGTGTGTATTTTGCCATTACAATTCAGCTGTGTCACAAACCGGCACTGAAGTGTGCCTGATTTCTCTTTAGCATTCATCAAAACCCAGCACAGTCAACAGCAGAGGCTCAACAACTGCATTCTCATCATGGCTAGGCGACATCTGAATCAGGCAGGAGTTGGTATCCTTTTCCAGACTGAGGACCATGTTCCCATCTGAGCAGCCTTCAAGGTGCCACATGCCAATCCTGGATGGAGCTAGAAGGAAGAGAAGGTGAAGCATTGGATGTTAATTTCAACTTTGCACAGAAAGTTTGTTTCCACACACACTCATACACCCCTCTAAATTCTCCATCTGGGCAAGCAATATCAGAGTTCAAGCCGAGAGAAAACACTCAGAGGGTGGAGCAGTGCCAGTGTGGGGTGTGGTCGGGGTAAAAAAAGGGATTGCACAGAGCTCCAAAAGGACCTCTCCAACAAAGTGAATGGGCATTAAAATGGCAAATGCTATTCATTGTAAACAAGTGTAAAGTTATTGGAGCAAAACATCTTAATTTCACATATATGCTCATGGGGTCTGAACTGGCAGTGACTGACCAGGAACAAGACCTTGGGGTCATAGTGGATAGCTCGATGAAGATGTCGACCCAGTGTGTGGCTAGAGGTCATTAGGAAATGCATTGGCAACAAAATTGCTGATATCATAATGCCATTATATAAATCTATGGTGCAGCTGCATTTGGAATACTGTGTACAATTCTGGTCTCCTCACCTCAGAAAGGATATTGTAGAGCTGAAAATGGTTCAGAAAGGCCAACCCAGATGATCAAGGGGATGGAGTGACTCCCCTATGAGGAAAGATTGCAGCATTTGAGACTTTTTAGTTTAGTGAGTAAGAGGTGACATGACAGAAGTGTATAAAATTATGCAGCATGGAGAAGGTGGATAGAGAAAAGCTTTTCTCCCTCTCTCACAACATTAGAATTCATGGACATCCAGTGAAGCTGAATGTTGGAAGATTCAGGACAGACTCCTTCACACAGCACATAGTTCAACTGTGGAACATGCTCCCACAAGAGGCAGTGGTGGCCAGGGGTGTCACTACCGGGGTGCGGGGGGTGCGGATCGCACCCGGGTGACACCATGAGAGGGGTGACACCCAGAGCTGCCCTGCCCCACGCCGTTGCCCGGCAAAGGAGCCAAAAAGCGCTCCGGGTCCTCCTTGGAGGCACGCAGGCGGGCAGGCGAGACTGGGAGCAGCGTCGGTGGGGCGAGGGAGGCGTGCCTGCTTCTCTGGCTGGGTGCCCCTCCGGCGCTCACCCTCCCAGGGTCATGGATGGGGGTGGCTGGCTTCGTGCACGCACGCGCGCTCAGCACAAGATTTGGGGGCTCGCCAAGCCCCCCCCGGCACCTGGTCCAGTGCATGCCGAAAGCAGGTGCCCGCTCGCTGGTGGTGAAGCCTGGACGGGCCTTCCACCATCAGCTTGGAGTGTGTGCGCGCGCACGCGTGCATGAGACCAGCCACCCCTGTCCATGCCCCTGGGAGGGCACACGCCGGAGGTCCAGCTCCCCCCCACACTCCCGCTAGTGATGCCGCTGGTGGTGGCCACCCACTTGGATGCCTTTAAAAGAGGATTAGACAAATCCACAGAGGATAATCCTATCAGTGGCTACTAGCCAGGATGGTTAATTCTAAATACTAGTATTTAGCTTCTAAATACTAGTTGCTGGAAACCGCAGGAGAGAAGAGTGCTCTTTGCACTCAGGTCCTGCTTGCGGGTTTCCCATGGGCATCTGGTTAGCCACAGTGTGAACAGGATGCTGGGCTGGGCCACTGGTCTGATCCAGCAGGCTCTTCTTACGTTCTTATGAGAGGGGGTGTGGTCTGGGAAGAGTACCAAGGGCCAGATAGAGAAGCTTGAAGGGCCCCAGTCAGTCCCTGGGCCTGAGTCCCCATTCCTAAGCAAGAGGCATTTCCCCAAGCAAGAGGCATCGCTGGACTTCAATAACACATCCCAGCCAGGAGAGTATGAAGTAGGGCTGGTGAGTGGTATGACCTGGGGAGAGGGGGATATTGATGAGGAGGGGGGTGCCCTGGGGAAAATCCCAAGGGCCACACAGAGAAGCCTGGGGGACCACCTATGGCCCCCAGGCCTAAGGTTCCCCATCCCTGGGATAAGGTGAGATAGCCTTTCACTGTCAGTTAGGGTGCCCAAAGCATCTGCCCAACTATCAGGAACCACTAGGGCCCAAACCAGGAACACACAGACGTCGGGCTACTACCTCATAAAGTCAGTCACCAAGACCACAGCAGGGAATATTCCATGGGACATGAGATGTTCCTGAGTTATGGATCTCTGTGATATAAGCAACCAGTTGACCAGTCCTTTCCCTCTGCCATCTTTCCTTTTTGTCTGTTTGAAAAATCCAAGCTTGGGCTTTAATAAAAAAAAAAGAATCCTGAGCCATGCTGCAGTTAATAACTCTACATTTGGTGGAAATCTTGCAGCAGCAACAGCCAGTGTAACGTAGTGGTTAGAGTGTCAGACTGGAACCTGGGAGACCAGGATTCAAATCCCTGCTTGGCCATGAAGCTCACTTGGTGACCTTGAGCAAAGTCGCTGTCTCTCAGCCTAACCTACCACACAGGATTGTTATGAGGATAAAATCAGGAGAGAGAAACATGATCATATGCTACTTCGAGCTCCTTTTGGAGGAAAGGTGGGATATAAATATAATAATAAATAAAATAAATAAACTCATAGTCATCAACAACCACTTGTGCTGTGAGTAGAAAGAAATGAAGACGGAAAGAGGCTGTGTGTTAATGCAGTTCTCTACAGAAGTTCCACCAAGTCATCTCTAGTGGAACTCATCCTCTGGAGTAACAGAAAACTTGTCAGGCAGCCACAGCTGAGACCACCAGTCCAAAGGAAGCTGCATTGAACTCTGTGTGTTGTGGCTTGAGAAAGGTCTCCTAATCAGTCTGCATTGCACAAATGCCTGACTTATCACTGAGTACTGCAGGCCAATTCAGCTCTTTTCATAGCACGGTCTGGCCTTCATCAGGCAGTATTGTTTATTGTTGTTGGAACTTGGAACAAACACCCAGCACCCTTCAAAGAAACACTGATAATATGAAAACAAATACACTGAATGAGAGAGAGAGCTGAGAGGAAAGAACCTTCTTTAAAACAAGAGATTGACTCCTCCAAAGATTCCGTAACTCTGCATTTCCCCACAAAACTGGCACAATTTGTACATTCATTCACTGCTGGAGTTTCCATCTACAACAGGGATAGGAAGCTGTGGTCCTCCAGATGTTGTTGGACTCCATCGATTATCACCCCTGACTGTTGACCATGCTGGCTGGGGCTGATGGGAGTCTAACAATATCTGGAGAGCCATCCCCATTCCTGATTTACAGTAGCATCTTAGATTGGTAGAAGACTATGTATTTTGTTTTCTTCAGGAATACTAACAATGGCACAGTTCTTTTCAGGGTCCAGCTCTGAGTTGTTTCCCAAATGCATGCTCATTACTTGATGTTCATCACTTTTTATGTGTGGCAGCTGAATGTGTGAACTATGGCTTGGCTGAAATTCTCCTCTCAGTTTCCCCACAAAATTCTCCCACCATGAAAATGGGAACTGCTTTTTTTTGCTACTTGGCGGGGGGGGGGGAGGGGATTTTTCAGATGGGGATTGCCATTTGGCCTTGCAAGGTTGCCAAGGGGTTTCCAGGGTTTTTTCTTCCCTTTAAAGCATTTTTGTAAGCCCTGTAGTGCTCATAGTGATGCAAGTACTCTCTGCAGCAGGTGTGGGTAACCTTTGACCCTCTGGATGTTGCTGAAGTACAACACCCATCATCCTTGGCCATTGGCCATCCTTGCTGGGTGGATGGGAGTGGTAGTTCAGCACAATCTGGAAGGCCAATGGTTCTCCATCCCTGAACTACAGCTTCTGACCTGCTACACTTCCTGGAATGCATTACACAGCAAGATGTGATGTTAATCGCTTCCTGGAAGTATGCAGGAACCTGTGGAGAGAACCTTGCACTGCATCCCACAGGTCACCTTTCCAGAGTGCTTTGGGAGACACAATGTGATGTGACGTGACATAGCATTGCTCCCAAAGCACTCCAGGAAATGCAGCCAGTGGCACACTGTGGAGAGTCTCATGCCACTTCCTGCAGTCTTGGATGTCATGGGAGTAATGGGATGCTATATGACATGATGCAGCATCACTCCCAAAGCATTCCTGGATATGTGGCTAGTGGGAAGCTGCAGAGAGAGCTTTGTGACTCTGTAAACAGTCCAGGTCTTTTTCTTTAAAATGCAAGAAAAAATGGAATACCTTCAGATACCTTGTAAGGTTAAGTAAAGTATGCAGGAACACACACAGTCTCTCAAAAATATTTTGCCCCTCCCCCAACTACAGTTCTTTCAGGTGGGCTATGTTCCACCCTACTCACCCAACAAGTAGTCAAAAGAAAGCTAGCTGAAATGTTCAGCTCAGATCTTGTGTGAACTGATCCTAGTTTTAAAGTGTTGGGTTTTAAATGATGTGAACTGACCAGGGAATTCTCCTTTCCAGACAAGAAGAAAACCCAGTGTATACATTACAGCTTTGTCACCATTTTCAAAAGAATGCCTTCTGGTTTTCCAGGGATATGAGAGTGGAAATGGGAGCCTGATTTAGTATACCTGGCTCTTTCCTTCCCCACCCACCCCAAACAATAGTTCAGTGTGATTTCTGATTGCTTGAGAATACTATATTTAAGCATCCCAGCTGCAGCACACACACTTGGATCAGGGCCAGGTTGTGTATACATGGAAAACTAGCCCTAGATTTTTTTTTTTTAAAGCTATCTGTTCTGTTAATTTGGTGACTAAGAGCCCTCTTTTAGAATTTTTCACCATTTTTTCTCTCACCAAAAACCATACTGTGTGTGACAATGTAAACGTAGAAAAGGTTGGATATTTCAGATCCTTAAGTTTCCTGGGGGAGGAAAAAATGTATTTTTCTTTCCCTTACAAAAAGAGATATGATTACCAAGCACTCCATGCTGTTTGACATTCTCCCTGCCAGTGTTTTCTGTGACAGTTGATGGCTGCAATTTGCAGGGCATTTTGAGATGCAATGTGAGGGGCCTATTATGGTGTCTGGCCTTATTAAGGCTTCTCAGAAAAATGAACATGATAGATGTCTTCATAATGGGCCTAAATGGGGTATAATTCCATTCGGCCTTTATGTGAAGACCACTAAGAGTGAGTGAACTCATTTAAACCTCTCATAAAGAAGAGGTGTTGGTGTGTAATAACCTTAATGGAAGACAGATAATGAACAATGTTGCACCATGCGCCTGAGCTATCCATGGTTTACCTCGACCATAAAGGCTACCCAATAAACAGCATGCACGCCAATAGTCCCCATTTACCAGGGACAGTACTAATTTTCTGATAGCTTTCTTTTTAAATCACTATCCCTATTTTGTCTTTTGGGGGGAAGACTTTGGTGCTCCTTTTTTTTAAAAAAAAGTGTTATAGCATACATACTTGCAGACCAGGATTGTTGAGGTTTCACTCCTCCTCCCCCAATGAGATCTCTCCAAGCTAAATCTTTGAATAGAGGTTGGATACAATCTTGCTGCCGATCCCAGAAAATATTTTTCATGATAAGGGCTGCTACAAATTGCCCCCAAAGAGTCAATGCATCACTCATGAAGAGGACAAAAGAGGACACAGATCTGCAAAAGCTAATTTATAGTGATGCAAATTTAGAAATACTGACTGTAATTTAAATAGAAATGCAGTATGTCTCAACATAGTGGGGATGACTGTGACCTGGTAATCTGTGTGCCTGCTCAGTCTGCTGTACAGATGCCAAGTGTTGATGGGCAACTTCCAGGCCTCTGCTCTCCCTTCTTATGGTTATTTATTCGTATGGTTATTTATACTGAACAGCCCTTCAAGCAGAGGACTGCCCCCTGACAGCCTTTCAAATTCCAGATGGTCTGCTTTAAAGTAGGACACATGGCCACCCTAGCCATCATGGTCCACTCCAAGCAATAGGCTTTGCATTCATAGCAACTCAGTTTAGTTTTTATTCTGGTTCACTTTTGCTCCGTGGAAACTTGATGCTTGGTTCTGATGACTGGAAATGGTTAAGGTGGGTATTTAAGTTAGCTACCCTTACCTTACTGGTGTATTAGTTAAAAAGCAAACGCTGCCAAACAAACAGTTCCAAGGAGCTCTTGGTTGAGCACAGGGCATTCCAGTCCCTGTTGGGTATATATAAGCATAAGTGGTCCAGACAATAACCTGCATAGAATAGAAATAATGCAGACATTCCACTGGATATTACAGAACACAATGAAAGGAATACTTTGGCCTTGAATCAACAAATTCTTAAAGGTTAAAAAAAGCTCTACTGCTTTGGGTTAAAGAAATGTAAATTAATTAAGCTTGTGATTTATTTTTTGTTCTCACGTGCCCACACTTTAAAAATATAAGCCTAATCATTCATCACCCTTATTGCATTTTACAAGTAGGTATTAACTGTATGGTACATTGGTGGTTAAAATGCCCATTTTTAAAAGTTTATCAAAGGTTCACTATAATGGGGATTTTCTTGTTTCCTGATTTATTTTTAAACCATATGGGCCACCTCTCCATAATATTATGCAACAAATGGTTTATTAAGCCAAAAGTGGTTTGATCCTGAATAAAGTAATGCAGATTTAATAGTGAAACTGTTGATGTACACTAGCAGAGCAATCCTAACTATAGAAAACTGCCATGCTGGCTTAAGTTAGCCCTCTTCCAAACTCTATTCAGGAGGAATTTGGAGGAATTTGACTTACTCCACCTTTTTTGCTGGCTAAGTTCCGCCAGGTTGCTAGGTCACATGACCAGGGTGAAAGGGGTTTGGCATAGTTATAAGTCTCTCCTTCTTCAGTCCTGTTGCCACCACACCCCTTTCTTGGAATTTACACTGGTATAAATTCCTCTAGCTGAACCCTGCCTGAGCCAAATGAGCCCTGGTTGACCCAGGATGAGGGAATTACACTGCCATATCTCTGGCTTAGCTGGGATGACGGACTTATGTTGTCATAACCCTGGCTTCAGTGGGAAAAGCCCAAGATCTGCCAAATCCAAACTCTCTCATCTTGGCAGATCTTGCGTATGGATTGCACTGTTACAGATTATCCACATGGCCATTTGTTAGCTAAAGGCTGTAATCCTAACCCCGCTTGTCTGGGAGGAAGCCCTATTCAAATTCAATAGGATATACTTCTGAGTAGACATGGTTAGTATGAAATACAAGCACTGTTTTAATCTGAGAAAAGTTGGAAGAGTTTTTCCTTATGACAAAAGTATGGGTATTTTTTACCTCCGATTGGTAGGCAGTGAAGTTAATAAAGTTGAGTCAAGAGCCAGATCCATTCTACAAGCAATCAGACGCTTCTCTACTCTGCTTGTAAAAGACTTATTTTTCAAAGGCATCTTTCTGAAACTAAAGGCAGTGCTGTTTCAAGTTTTACTCTGTCACACATTTTTGCCTTCACAGAAAATAAAAAAAATTCAACCATAATATATGTTCTATTTACTATAGACAGAGCTCCTAAAATATTATCAGGCTATAAAGATCTCCAATATTATCAGGAGATCATGATCAAGGAGAAGCCCTGCAGGTGTTGTTGATGTACAACTCCCATCATCCCTTCCACCTCCGCCTTCTGCCTCTGCCTCCAACTCCCTGCTGTGGTTGACTCTGCTGTCTGAGCGAAGGGGCCCGCTTCACAAGGCTGGCTCTTACTTGGCCTGGGGGAGGTGTGCCGGGCAAGCACCACCGAGGACACTTAAGCAACTCCAGCTGCCTCTCTGCTCCTCACAGTCAAGGCCAAGGGAGCCTGACATGAATCAACAGCAGCAGCAGCAGCAGCAGCAGAAGCTTGGAGAGCAGCAGCTGAGTGAGCCCGAGCAGATGGAAATGGAAGAGTTAGGAAATATAGAATATGTCAGTGTTGGCGGCCTCCTCCTGCTCCTCCTCAGGTCCAGCATTGGTGCGTCTTCAGGGCCGCGACCTGGAGTTCGTGATGGGGCAGGCGTCGGTGACAATGGGCCACAGCTCTTCGCAGGACTCAGTGGACTTCAGCAGGGGCCACTCCAACTTCATCTTGCGCCACCACCTGGAGCTCGCCTTCCATGCTCCGCACTTCTACCAACGCTGCCTCAGCAAGAACGGCATCCTTGTCGATGGCACCTTCCAGTGCAGGGGCGGCCCGGGTCTCCAGCTGCCCCTGCATTCTTCTGTTCACCATTTTTGGTATCCCCTGGGAAGCTTGTGAGACTTTGGAGGATTTGTGTGTGTTGGACCCTGCATGAGAGCCAGGGTGGATGGGTGGTGAGAGCCAGGAGGTTGAGAGAAGTTAAATGGAGAAGGCAATTGTTTTAATATTTATTTGTTAATTTGTATTATGTATGCATTTGTATTGTGCTTTATTGTATATTTTTATATTTGCTGTTGTTTTATCTTCTGTACACTGCTTAGAGATTTTTATATATATTAAGCGGTATAGAAATGGTTTAAGTAAATAAATAAATAAAAATAATGACCCTCCTTGCCACTTACATAGACGTGGGCACTGCAGGCATGGCAAACACAAACATGTTATAGAGCATAGGAAAGCTGAGAGCCAGTGTGGTGTAGTGGTTAGAGTGCTGCACCAGAACCTGAGAGACCAGGTTTCAAATCCCTACTTGGCCATGAAGACTTGAGTTTTCACCTGTCACCATCTGTCAGCCTAACCTCCCTCACAGGGTTGTTTTGGGGATAAAATTGGGAGGGGAGAATGGTGCATGCCACATTGAACTCCTTTGAGGAAATGTAGAATGATGATTATTATGATTATGAAGATAAGAAGAGATCATCATAAAAAGTCTATTTGTCTAATTAGCACTGAACGCATGTGTTTTCAAGGGAGAGGGGTCCTCATTTTGGTATGAAATTTATCCTGGCTTGTGGTGTGTGTGAGAGAGAGAGAGAAAAAGAGGGCATCAGAGAATGTTCCCTCAAGTATATATTTTTCTCATGCATATGCCACAGGAGAAATATGATGAGATAATTGCCTACAGTCAAAAACTAGAAGTGCCTTAAAATTTGCAGGGGAGTTATCATTCATAATTATATTGCAACAGGTTAGATTGTTCCCACTGATAATTTCCAGATCCCTGCAGTGCATCTGGGTTTAAAAATAATTTGCATAGTGCAAAATGTATGAGAACAAGATGAGGCAAGCAATGTTTACTCGAATTCACCTACAGTGGGGCTTGTTGCTATCAGTGAAGCATCTGTGTAGCTTTGCAATTCCTTATCTCCTTCACTCTCATGAAATCCTTGGGGTAGATTGCTATATTTGCACTTTATGGAGGCTGAGGGGCAATGGGTTGTCCACCTATTGTGTGTGCGGCTGAGCAGTGATTCACTGGAAAGGCTGGAATGATCTGCTATGAGCCCTTTGCATAAGTTGCCATCAAGATGTGGAAATAGCTTCTCCATGGGTTCTTCACATGCTGCTATGGAAGTCAAGATTCATATGGGGAGGGCCCATTGTGAGAGTTCTCATTTAGTTGGGGTTATGATCAGGTGGTAAAGATGCATATCATCAGGACCAGACTTGGTGGGTGAGCTGGGAGGTCACCCAAGTTGCTGATCTGAGAGGGGTGCCAAGCTGATCTGAGGGGGTGCCATGCTGAGCTATACCCCAGTTCTGAGCCCTTGACAGCTTTTTAGAAAACATGTTCGCAAATACCACAGTCAAAACACTTATATATGGTCCACTGTGGTAGGTGATATGATGGTATCAGCCTCACTTGTGCTACAAAAGTGGTTGGCATACAAGGTGTTACTAGGCTTGGTCATGTGGTTACTAGGCCACGTGGATGGGTGAGAATCCCAATTCAGTTCGCATTTCAAGCAAAATTTATCAAATTCGTAATTTCCGAAACAATATAAGATCCAAAACACAGCCATCCTTCAAAATTCACATTTATTACAATTTTGGGATGCAGTTTGCCAACTAAGCAACATTTACAAAAATGCATATATTAGGGGAAAGTGTGCATAAAAATGAATACATGAGTGAAAATAACATGCAAAAAGGCATGATGTGAAGAGAAATGGCTTGCAAAAATGTGTACCTTTGTCAAAACTGCCTACAAAAAATGTTTTTATTTGGAGAAATTCGCACTAAAATGGTGGAGACTTCTTTTATGAGCATTTTTCTTTTAAAAAAATCCGCAGATCATTGTAGAAATGTAGAGAACTGAATTTGACATTGGAAAAATGAGAAACTGAGAGAAACGAAACAGACAGACCTTTCCATCCCTAGTGGTTACTAGAGCTCTAATTTAGGGCAATCTACAATGTTTTTTTTAAAGCAGCAAGGGAAGAAGACTGAAGAAGCTACAGCCTGAGAAATTGTAATATATGGTAATAATATCCCTTTAAGACCATTTATACTACTCCAAGAGGGCCTACTTCTTGTGGCTGAGGAAGGAGTGTTGGAGCTCAGAGAGGAGAGTTTGCAGCAGGAGCCATTTTGTGTGTGCACTGAACATATGTTTATTATTTATTTATTTATTTATTTATTTATTATAGATTTATATCCTGCCCTTTCTCCCAGTAGGTGGCAAACAAAAGCACTAAAAACACTTTGAAACATCATAAAAACAGACTTTAAAATATCATAAAACAAAACAACCATTAAAAATATATTAAAACAAAACATCTTTAAAAACATTTTTTTTAAAAAAAAGCTTTAAAAACATCTTTTTAAAAAAATGGTTTGAAAACATATTAAAAAGCAGTTCCAACACAGATGTAGACTGGGATAAGGTCTCTACTTAAAAAGCTTGTTGAAAGAGGAAGGTTTTCAGTAGGCCAACAAAGATAACAGAAATGGCACCTGTCTAATATTTAAGAGGAGGGAATTCCAAAGGGTAGGTGCCACTACACTAAAGGTCCACTTCCTATGTTGTGCAGAACAGACCTCCTGATAAGATGGTGTCTGCAGGAGGCCCTCACCTGCAGAGCACAATGATCAAGTGGGTATATAAGGGGAAGGCAACCTTTCAGGTGTCCTAGTCCCAGACTTATAGGGCTTTCTATACCAAAACCAGAACCTTGAACTTAGCCAGTGCAATTCTTTCAGCAGTGTGGCGACATGTTGGCGATACCCTGCCCCAGTGAGCAGTCTTGCCACCACAATTTGCACCAGCTGCAGCTTCTGAACCAACCTCAATATGCTAATTTGAGGCTTAAGCTGGTTGTAAAATGTTTCCTGGGTAGGGTGGAAAGGAGCGGCCTACTTATTAGCTAGGCCTGCAGCCCAACTGCCAGGGAATCTAAGCCAGTCATAATCTTTCTTTATGTCTGAGCAGCAATAGAGGTAAGATTAGTCAGGCTGGCTTATGATTGGCCCAGCCCAAGTAGTCCTGTTCATAGAGTGTGTTGTAAGGAAAAAAGGAACAGGGAAGGCTTTATGGAGGGATTCTGTGGCAAAGCCGGCAGCCTGTTCTTGCTACAGAAGGAACTCCAGGACCACTGGAGAAAGAATTCAAGTAGCGACTGAGTGAACACCACCTAAGATTTCCAGGCAAGATGCCACTGGAGAGTAATATGACAGCCCTGCATATCACAAGGCTTACCAAATATTAGCATGCCTAGAAACAATGGAGAAACAGGCCCTTTCCCTTTGCAGTCATGTGTTAATGACCTTATTTCCCAGTTTGTTCTAGAAAGATTTTCTTTTCTTTTTATAACAACTGAACTGGTGAACATGGCAAATGTGGCATGTAACATGGAGGAAAGCAATTTTTAAATTTCAGAGGTAACCACTAGAAATCTTGAGTTGTTGTATCCAGCTATGTGCTGTTCAGAGTAGACCCATTAAAATGAATGGGCCTAAGTTAGTCATGTCCATTAATTTCATTGGGTCTGCTCTGAGTACAACCAACAACAGATACAACCTCTTAAGATTATAATAATATAGTCAGATTTAATATAGTCAGATTTCTGTGAAAAGGCATGATCCTAAAGAGGCATCTTCTTGGGCTATGGATCAGATTCTTCACCATGGACCAAATGCAATGCTGACTCCTTAGCTTCTGTCCTTTTGCAGCTGACATTTATTTTTTATTTGTTGTTGTTCACATTTTATTGAAAATGTTTTGGTTTTTTTAATGTACAAACAATTCCCCTTTCCCTGCCCCTCTTCCCCCTCGCCCATTTACCTCCCTGCCTCCCACTCCTCTTTTACATGTAAGTATGAATACATACTATTCAGAGAAGAGAAAACAGAATATATGTCAAGATCCTGATTTATAGATGAAATTCTCATGGCCCCCTTCTCTGGCATGATCCAAATGTCATCTAAATAGGACATAGCTCCAAAATCTCACCCCACACACTTTCAAAATTGTCTATGTCCCTGATTGCATGGGTTTTTCATTCTTAATTTATGGAGGAAGGGGAAGAGACCATGACTGTTAGCCTATGGCAATCTTCAATTATCATTAAGTTATCGTTTAAAAAGAGGGGTTAATTTTCCAAATCTTCAGCTATATCATGGGGCAGCCGTCCCTAACCTGGTGCCCCCCAGATGTTTTGGACTTAGAGATGGGGGAGAAATTGGATTCAGTCCCCATTTAAAGGCGAACCTACCTAATTCACACATTTTGGAACAGTACATGAACTGAAATACAGCAACCCTTTAAAATTCACAGGTTTCCAAATTTTGCAATACAGTTCTACAGCCAAGAAATGTGTGCAAAAATGCATATATTAGGGCAAAGTGTGCACATTAAGGTATAGGGCAGTATTCAAGTACTGGGCTGCCCTGGGCTCCTACTGGGAAGAAGGGCGGGATATAAATTTAATGAATAAGTACATTTTTGCACAAGAATTAACGCTAGGACAAGGGGATCCCCTCCCTCTCCAACCCCCATGCCATCCCCAAATCTGTTCTGGAGAGGAGAAATCTGTTCTGTTCAAGGAGAGGAGAGGGGGAGATCATTCCATTGTGTGAGGATAAATCCTTGTAATAACAAAATGATGTGCTTAGCTCTTTGTTGATACAACCCATATATCAGTGAAAATAAAATACCAGGATCATTATATTAAGGAACATTGCTTTGCAAAAATGTGTATATTGGTCAAAATTGTATACAAACCTGCATATATTAGGTGAAATTCACACTTAAATGCTGGTGAATTTTCATGAGGACTTTTGAAATAAAAAAATTGCACACTGATGTGGTAATGTGGAGAAGTGAACTTAAGAATGGGAAAATGACAAACTGAAATTGACAGATTTACCCGTGGCTTTTTAGACTACTGGTCCCATCAGCCATTAAATTACTCTCAGCATCTTCTCTGAAAGCAGCCTATATCTGAGTTGAAGGTACTCCAGAGTTTCCACTCCCCAGTGCTGAAATAGCCACTGAGGCTGATAGTGAAATAGAAGTCACATGTAAAGTCCTTCTACTATCATAGGAGTATATGTGTGCCTGGAAATCCAGGTCATCTTTTTATGCATTTGTTGGAACTGCACAGCGAGACCATTCTCCTCATTGTGAGGCTCCAGAGTGAAATACAGCATCCATCTGACATGAATGCCAAATGTATCACTAGCTCTGCATACACCTTTGGTGCTTTTATATTTTTAATACATTCAATCGATAATGTTAAAAAAAAGTCAAGGTTGCTTCAGTATTCTGCTTCAGGGAGGTAATTGTATGCAGGACATGGCCTGAGGCTGCAAAAAGGAAGCTAAATGAATAATATTTCTTAAAACTATTTCTGATTTTTCTGTCTTGAACAAAATAAAAGCAAGTTGCTTGGTCTCCTGACTTCCTTCAATTGTTCCAATCCCCCCCCTTTTAAGTGGAGAATTCCAGCACACTCCAGAAGGAAATTCAGCATGAACAATGTGCTAATGTCACCTTATCTCCAGTACAGAGAAGGAAAAGCAAAATACACCATCATATTCCAGCTGTCTCCTCTTAATATGCCAATTTCTCCTAAAAACATTATTTGGAGGTCTTCTATGGAATAAAGTCTATAGTCTACACCATTTTGTTAGCTCGTGCTTCTTATCCAATTCGTGTATCTGTCTAAGAAAAGTGGGAGATACACTTTCCTTTGTAATAATAACAACAATGACAATAATAATAATACCAAATCCAGGATTTGGTATTGGCCATGTTATCTCCTCTTGGCCACCCTGAGGCTTCAAGCCCAACCTCAACTTTTTCCAAGTGATGGAGACAACAGCAATCTATTATAATATGATCAATGTCTGTGAAGCTTGGTGCCTGTGAAGGAAATTCCCTGCACAAGATCATTGTGAAGATAAAATGCAATGAGAATACATTATTCATCCAATGCCTATCATACCATGTAAAAAAGTTTTTTTTAAAACAACTTGATATTCAGTGTTTAGTAATGGGTGGTATTTATCTAGGGGGGGGATTGATCCTTTCCTGCCCACCCACACTTTTCTTTAAATTGCTCCTACCTGTACTTGATTGGAATTTAGCATGAGCCACATTCTAATTAGTGCAGTGTGTAATCCCGCCTCCAATTTCTTGGACATTTTCTTCTCCTGTGACAGAGGCTTCTGCCTCTCTCTCTTTTTTTTTTTTTGGTCTATTCCTAGAGCACTTTAGAATTTCTTTAGAATTTCAGTGGGTGCACGAATTTGAGCTTTACTTGATCATTGTGAGGTGACAGAGGGCATTTCTTTCCAGTAAATATTGATTCAGCACTCTGCAGCCTCCCCAGCTGCATACACTTCCTGATCTGAGAAAAAGAGCCATGGGAGGAGTTACCTCCTGATATCTTCTCTTGGGCTTTGATTGAACCGCGGGCACCCAAGAAGGCTGCAGGGTGCAGACCAATGGTGAGATGATTTGTAGAATGAAAGAAAGGCCACACACAAGCAACCCACAGCCACTTCAAAGATAAGGCAAGGGCAACAGAACCCCTGCACCCCACCCATGAGAATTTCACCAACATTTTCTCTGATAATTTTCAAATGTGATGACTTTCCTCATTAATTGATGAAGAATGGTAAAAATGCCTGCTTTGCCCCTCACTAAGCAAGTCAATTTCTCTCCATATATCTTGAGCGGTGATTCCATGATCAGTAGTAGGCAGTATATTTTAGCCCATTAGTCATCATCCTGAGCTCTGATACTCTTACACAACGCTAAATATAGGTATGTGAAGGGACTGTCCTGCTATTGCCAAAACAGTAGAAGCAGAACCGCTTTTCAGCTCCCTAGCAGAGGTGTGAAGGCCCAGAAAGAAACCAGAAGAAATGGGGGGGGAAATGGTTTCCTTTTTTCCAAAGCTGTTTTGTTTTTCCAAAAAATTGAAAAAAATGGGAAAAAATGGATTATGAAATATTTTCTATTAGAATGACAAATAAAATGTTTAAGACAATGTGTTCATATATTTACTGCCCCCAAATGATTTCAAAAATCAAGGAAGAATGATTTCAAAAACGGGTATATTTTTAAGCAAGACTATTTATTTATTTATTATCATTATTTTTACCCCACCCTGGAACTCACGGCGGCTTCCAGATAAAAGCACACATATAATTAAAAACTTACAAAAGTCTAGATTAAAATCAAATTAAACTATTTACAGTATTAAAACCATTCATACATACAGTTAAAATAATTCAAACTCAGTTTAAAATAATACAGTTAGGCAACAGCAATGCAGCACCCTTCAAGCCCTGTCCTTAACAGCCTTCAGTTCCAAAGGCTTGTTGAAATAAAAAAGTCTTTGCTTGCCGACGGAAGGACTGCAAGGAGGGGGCCATTCTTGCTTCCCTAGGAAGGGAGTTCCAAAGCCTCAGGGCAGCCACCGAAAAGGCCCTATCTTGTGTCCCCACTAGTCGTGCTTGTGAGGACGTAGGTATTGAGAGAAGGGCCTCTCCTGAGGATCTCAGGGCCCAGGCAGGCTCATATAGGGAGATACGGTCTGACAGATAGCCTGTGTACAGTATCAGATCATTACAGTTCCTGTACACTGAGGACAAGCAATCCGGAGTTGTACACTGAGAGTACAGCTTTCAAATGCAAGAGCAAGATGCCTGTGTGCCCCTAGGAGGCACTGCCATTGACACAAGAGAAGAAAGAAGGATTCTGATGGGCTTCCTATTGTTGGCATAGTTGTTTATGTCCTCTTGACTAGGCCGCAAAAGACTGGGAGTGGGAGAAAGTACAGAGTAACACAAAAAACTGTGGGCTCATCCATTCATCCATATAATATGTAATGTAAGCCCCTTGTGCCTGCATTAATTCATCCTCATCCATATGATGTTCTTCTCCAGTCACTGCTTTCTCACACTTTCCCCTCTCTAGATCACTATTTATTTACTAAATCCCAGAAAAGTTGTCAATTTTAAATAAACATTGTCCAATACTTGGTAAAGAAAAATCAGGCCATATAGACCCTACTCTACATGACTACTTTACCATTCCATCATTCTGATAAAAATGGTGGGATCAGGTTAGTTTGATCAGGAGACCTTTAAAAAAAAAATCATGTGCTTAATTGAAGCTACACTTTACCAGCAGCCTAATAAGAAAGAACGACTCTCCTCACTGTAAGAGCCAGTGCAGTGCAATACAGTATTTGCCTATTTTTTAATGTGCAAAAGACTTTCAACTTTCACATGTCTATATTTATTTGGCAGACGGCAGATCCTACAAGGGAATCAAATGCCTCCCTGACAAGAAAGCAGTTCATTTCTGCTGGGAAACTGTCAGGCATCCTTCACGTCCAGTAAATAAACTGATGATCTGCTTCATTTCCCAAGAGGAATGAGCTGCCCATGGCAGCCAGACAAGTAGCAGGGAGGAAAAAGGCATTGCCTTCTAGCAAATCTTAATTTGCCAGGTGGCAAAAAAGAAAAAAAAAGGAGGAGGGAAGATGTAGAAAGCACAGATGCCGAAGATGAGAGCCTCACTTTCTAAATGCACCCAATGATGGGAAACATCCAAATAACTAGCTCTACTCACTGATGAAAACACATTTCCATTTTTTAATAATCTGTTTTTAAAATAAGTAATCTATAGAACTAGCAAATTCCATTGAAATAACTGTACACATTACCAATTAGGGCAGACTCCACATTTGAAGGGGCCCTTGGCATAATGTTGTCTGGTGGGCATCCTCCTACATTGGTGCCCATCAGTGGTCACTGGTGGGATTATCTGGTGTGCAGTAGCACAAGCACTCCCATGAGGAGAGGGGGCTGTCCAGTTAGAACTTGGAATGTCTTCTGTCTGAAACCCTGGATAATGCTGAGCTGGATGGCCCTTTGATCTGACTTGCTATAAGGCATATTCCTATGTTGCTAAGGGCAATGGCGGGGCGGGGCAGCCCCATTTAGGTGTGAATTTCAAGGCTCAAGGCTCTTTCCAGGTCTTCTCCAAACCATAGCATCAGTCCCAGTGGTTGTATTTAATATTTCAATAGCGGGAATATTCTTGCAAATTCTATGTGGGTTTTTTAAAAAATAAAATAACAAAGCATTTTATGTTTGCAAAACACAGCTCTAATTCCTTCATGTCTCCATCCTTGCAACATCGATCATGACAATGAAGGGTGCCGGCAATGTGAGGTGGGGTGGGGGATGCCCATGGTGTCAAAGGATGAAATACTCCAAACCACAATCTTGTTTAGACAAGATTATACTACCAGTGCTGACACCCTTTTTGCGAGAGGAATTCCACTGGTGCAGCAACACCATGTTTAGGAATGAAACAGCAAAGTCATTTATCAAGTCTGGAGCCTGGAGCCTTTATGATTTGCTTCACATCCGCTTGCTGGGCAGTGATATCGGAATAAAGCCCTCGCTGATAACGCTGTCATAAACACATCCACCATACCAGGTCCAGGGCATTTTCAGACCACTATGGTAACTTGCCGGAGCCAATATCAGCCCTTACAATCCATTCAGTTGCTCTAAATACCATAGCTGGAGAACATTTGGAATACATATATTGCTCTGAAGCTATCTCCAGTTGTGAGCAGAATATAAAACAAAGCATTAGATAATAATCTGGCATCCTGCATTAATACCATACTTTTAATCATCTCTTCAACAAACTGTGGTGTATATCCAGCCGTTTCCAATTGGGTCAGTGAGTGGAAAGTTTATTTTAAATAGGAACTAGTTCCAGTTCAAGTTCATTCTATTCCCAAAAAAGGAACTAGTTCAAGTTTGTCTTTTTACATATTACTAGATAGTGGTCGCTCTGGTAAAGGAATAGTCTCTAACCTATATAAAATATTACTAGAAATTGATATGGGAAAACTGACAGGTCTGAAAAACCAATGGGAAAAAGATCTGGGATATCAGCTAGAAACATCTGAATGGTCTTCAATCTTTCATTCTAAACACAGCAAAACAATTTCTGCAACACATAAAGAAACTATGCTGAAAACAATTCACAGATGGTATTATACACCAGTACAACTCTCTCATATATCTTCATCAACATCTCCCTTATGTTGGAGAGGTTGCAATCAGAAAGGAACATACTTCCACCTATGGTGGAGTTGCCCACAGATCAAAAAATTTTGGACTTCAGTACATACCGAACTTAACAACATTACGAAAGAAAAAATACACTTAACACCGGAACTATTTTTATTATCTTTATTCAAAGATGAAAACAAAACATTAAAATCAAAACATCTGCTATGTAAACTACTCATAGCAGCGAGACTAACAATATTACAATACTGGAAAAATCAAGATGGACTTAACTTGCAGATTTGGTTCAACAAAATATGGACGATAGCTATATTGGACAAAATCACGCTGCATCTTCGATTTCTAAGAGGTGCTGCAAAACCGGAATTGTTCACGTCAGTATGGTGGAACTACATGGAATACACCTCACAACGAGACCTACATACCCAGCTTTCTTCATCTGCAAAAACTATCCGGTTTTCCGAAACGAATAATAATACTCCTACCATTTTAAACCATCTCATGTTCATATTGTATTTCATTTTCATTCACTACAATAATCACCTGTATACCAATACTTACCAATATACTTTCCATAACATAGCACATAAACCGAATCAAAACAGGAATTGGCTCTAAAGTGGGGGGAGGGGGGAGGGTATTAAAGTTAAATTGATGTCTTTTTGTATCATTATATTATTCATGTTAAATTACTATGAAATCAATAAAAACAATTAAAAAAAAGTTTGTCTTCTTACAGAATGAGTAAGTTCATTCCAAATTTGGAGGCAGCAAGGGAAGGAGGAGTACACTGGTACCTAGGGTGTTGCATAACAAGGCATTCGCCTACATGGTAGATGCAAACAGTGCCTGGAAAATGTAGTTTTCCAGAGGGGCTACACTTGGCTATGCAGAACACTAGGCACTGCCAAGGCAGTAGAGGAAGATCTCCCTTCCTTCCTTCTTCTAGCTTGCCTCCCTTGCTGCTGGAGCATCAGCGCAGGAAGTCAGGTAGAGGTTAATGGAGGAGAGAATTGGGGAGGAGGCCTCAGTGGGTGAGGTACAGAAATCTAACCAGGGTGGGTGTGATCGTAGGATGAGGTAAGCTGAAGGCCAACTGGGATCAGAAATAAGCTGATCCAAGCAATTCCTCTATTTTAGGGCAACACTTGGTTGTTCTCCCAGTGTGACATAAGCCAAGGGAAGTGGGCCATTGTTCACGAAGCACATCATTAGCTCTCTCACTGAAATCAAAAGACCCTAAAAGTATTTAGGTGCAGTGGAGGCTGGTCCACTGGGGCATTACCCTGCCAGTCTCCATTTGCCCTAAGCCAGCCCACAGCTGCCTGCCTTCTTACTTATAACAACTCCAGGGGGTGGCTGCTCTGGCTGTCAGCCTCCTTCTCCTCCGAAGTCCCAGTGTTACCTTTGCAGAACTCAGCAAGGAGGAGGAGGAGGACAAAACTAGAATTAATTGGCTCTGCCTGTTATTGGCTCCAGCTCCACCTACTGTTGGGCTCCTTGACTTCTGCCCCACCAGTCTTAAGGAGCATCAGTCACCGCTGTTTAGGTGCATGCCCATTTTGTGTGTTTGTTTATCACTCAACCAAAAACACTCGGGAAGGAGAAACAAAAATACGACAATAAATATATAAATACTTAATTTTTTTATTATGTTAGGTAATTGCCTCTTTATTTTATTTGGAGTCATTGTCTGTTCCACAGCACAGTGATAGTGTAGTAGTAAATGTATGGTTGAATGTATGAGTGTGGATAGTTTATGATTTAATTTAAAATTTATAATGTACATTGGAATGTATGAGCGTGGACAGTGTATGACTTAAATTATTTTTATTTTTACTGCGGTCTTAAAGGAGTGGCTGGCAGTCTCCGGGGTGTACGGGGTGGGTCTTTGCTTTTATTATTGTTTTAGGATAGGCCTGTCCATTAGGCAGCAGGGATAGGGGCATGTGTAAACCAAGGGGGGATGGAACAGAGAAGGATGGGAGCCAAGTTATACCAAGATTGGGCGGCAGGCGCTGGACTGATGCTAGGGGCAGACCACGTCAATTTAGAGGAACAGGGGATAGATGCGTAATACCCATTCCCTGTTCCGGGTCTGCCCAAAACCGGAAGTCAACTGGGGGAAGCAGGACTCCTACCGAGCTTCGACTGCTGCTGTGTAATGCCAGGTCTGTGACACAAAAAACATCTGTCATCCATGATATGATACTGGATGAGTGCGCAGACCTGGTGTGTATTACGGAGACCTGGCTGGACGAGGCCTCAGCTCCCATTCTTGAGGCCATGTGTCCGCCAGGTTTCCATTATGCGCAGCAACCGAGGGTAGGAAGGCAGGGAGGGGGAGTGGCAGTCATCTATCGGGAGTCCTTGATTTTCACCAGGCCTCCGCTCCCAAGGACCAAGTTTGTTGATTGCATGTACTGGAGGTTGGGCCCGAAGGGCAGTTTGGGGATCCTGCTTGTGTACCGCCTGCCCCGCTGCACGGCAGACTCCCTGACTGAGGTGCTGGAGGTGGTCTCGGATGTGCGAACATTGACCCCAGAACTATTAGTGTTGGGGGACTTTAACGTACATGCTGAGACCGCTCTCATCGAAGCCCCTCGGGATTTCCTGGAAACCATGGCTTCCTGGGAACTGCACCTTAGTAACACTGAGCCCACCCATGTCATGCCCTCGACCTTGTATTTGTCCTGGGAGGGGTGGGGAGTGTTCTGAAGTTGGGGGCTATTTCTTTCACCCCCGTGTCATGGTCAGATCACTATCTGGTGAACTTTGACTTCTCGATGCCACACACCCTCCGCAGGGGTAAAGGACCTATTAGAATGGTCCGCCCCAGGCGCCTGATGGATCCGGATGGATTCCTGACTGCGCTGGGGGAATTGGAACCTGCTGAAGGTCGCCCAGTCGAAACCCTGGTGATGACCAGCGCATTAGACCAGGTGGCTCTGAAACGTCCTCTCCCCCTGAACAGAACTCAGACAGCACCGTGGTATACACCCTGGTTGCGAAGTCTGAGACAGGAGATGAGACGACTAGAACGCCGGTGGCGGAAATCCCGCTCTGAAGATGCTCGGACACAGGTTAGAGCAGCAATAGCTGCCTACCAGGTGGCAATAAAGGCAACAAAGAAAGATTTCTTTGCTGCCTCTATTGCATCCGCAGAGTGGTGTCCCAGGAAGCTGTTCCAAGTGGTCCGAAGCCTGGTCGGTCCAGTTGCTCAGGAACCCTTGGAGCATTCTAAGGCTTCCTGTGACAAATTGGCAAGGCACTTTGCCGATAAAGTCAAACACCTGAAGAACTCGATTCCGTACACTGTGGATGCAGTAGAGGATCCAGAGTTGACCAGTTGCAATCCGGTTCAGTGGGATCGGTTTCGGCCTCTTCCTTCTGAGGATGTGGACAAGGTACTTTCAACGGTAAAGCCTACCACCTGCCTGATTGATCCTTGCCCATCATGGTTCCTTATGAACTGCAAGGAGAAATTGGGCGAAGGGATCAGGGCGGTGGTAAATGCATCCTTGAAGGAGGGTGTAATGCCACCGGCCCTCAAGGAGGCAATTATAAAACCCATCTTAAAAAAGTCCTCCTTGGATCCCCAAGTCTTGAACAACTTTCGCCCCATTTTGAACTTGCCATTTTTGGGCAAGATCATTGAGCGAGTGGTGGCTAGCCAGTTGTCAGCACACTTGGATGAAACGGATTATTTGGATCCATACCAATCGGGTTTCAGGACTGGACATGGTACTGAAACAGCCTTGGTCGCTCTGGTGGATGATATGAGGAGGGCATTAGACAGGGGAGAATTCACCTTTCTTGTCCTCCTGGATCTCTCAGCGGCTTTTGATACCGTCGACCACGGTATCCTGTTGGATCGCCTGGGGGGATTGGGAATAGGAGGCACTGTTTTACAGTGGTTCTGTTCCTTTCTCTCTGACAGGCACCAACAGGTAGCATTGGGGGATGAGGTTTCAGACCCTTGGCCCCTCACTTGTGGAGTGCCACATGGTTCTATCCTCTCTCCCATGCTATTTAACATCTATGTAAAACCGCTGGGAGCCATCATCAGGAGTTTTGGGCTGCGGTGTCACCAATATGCTGATGACACGCAGCTCTATCTCTCTTTTAAATCCTCACCGGAGTTGGCTGTGGAGACCTTGTCCAAGTGCCTGGAATCCGTGAGTGGGTGGATGGGAAGGAACAGGCTGAAGCTCAATCCTGATAAAACCGAGGTGCTGCTTGTGGGTGACAGGGGAAGGTTGGGTGTTGTTGACCTGAAGCTTAATGGGGTGAGACTTCCCCTGAAAGATCAGGTCTGCAGCCTCGGGGTTGTTCTTGATTCCAAGCTGTCCATGGAGGCTCAGATTTCGGCAGTGAGCCGGGCAGCTTGGTATCAACTACACCTCATACGGAGGCTGCAACCCTACCTCCCAATTCATCAGCTCCCATTGGTAGTACATGCCCTGGTCACCTCTCGATTAGACTACTGCAATGCGCTCTACGTGGGGTTACCCTTGAAAACAGTCCGGAAACTACAACTGGTGCAGAATGCGGCGGCTCGTTTGCTTACAAACAGCCGCCGCCGTGATCACATCACGCCAGTGTTATTTCATCTACATTGGCTTCCAGTTGTTTTCCGGGCCCAATTCAAGGTGTTGGTGTTAACCTTTAAATCCCTATACGGTCTCGGCCCAGTTTACCTGAAGGAGCACCTCCAGTACCACCAATTAAGCCGCCCGACTAGATCAGCCACACAGGGCCTTCTCTCAGTCCCACCAACGAAAGCAGCTAGGTTGGTGGGGACTAGACAGAGGGCATTCTCAGTGGCGGCCCCCACTCTCTAGAACTCCCTCCCGTTCGATCTCTGCCATGCCCCTTCCCTGGATACATTTCGCCGAGCCTTAAAAACCTGGCTCTTTGGACAGGCCTTCGAGAACCCCGGGGTGGGCTAATTTTTCTATGATTGTTTTAAATTGTTTATTGATTGCCCTACATTGTTCTATACTGCTGCTATTTAAAATGGTTATGGTTGACTGCATTGTATTTTATTCTGTATTTATATTGTATTTTATCAATTTCAATGCGTACGTCGCCTAGAGTGGCTTCGGCCAGATAGGCAACACAAAAATTAAATTTTACTTTACTTACTTTACTTTACAGTGTCCAAAAATAAGTCTCACTGTTACCATCATGATATATGAGTATATTTATGTTGAAAAATAAGATCTGGGCAAGCAGCTCAGAAAAATCTACAGGGATGTAAAAGATCCAAATGACCACAATTGCACCACTGCGAAGCTTTGGAAAAGATTTCAAAGACAGAATCCAAAACATCCTAGCATGGGATCATGTGACCATGTTTTTCACAAGCATGATTGCACTTACACTGTAATGGCCTTGTCATTCCAAGCTCCTGTTGAGCACTCAGTCACTGACAATTCTGTTGATGGGGCAGAAATGATGATACTCACAAATTACCTTATCATGATGTGTATAAAAAATCAGGGATCTGGATTCCTATCAGAGAGGAAGAACCACTAGGTTCTGTCCGGGAAAGCCAATTCTAATCTCCAAAATAATTATAGATCCAGAATGTATTCTGCAATATAGCTCAGATTCAGTGGTGCAGTTAGGTAATTTTATACTATGGACTTAAATGACTTATTCAGTAGGGGCAATGTGAACTCTGTAGATGGTAATATACAGTACTTCACTTATTTCAAAATATAGTAAGCCAGTACTGTTAAATTTGTTGGATCTCCTGCTTATTCTGCTAGGTGGGACCCTAGACATTTGCCTTAAAGTCCTACACTGTTGGCACAGTTACCCAGATTCCCAGATGATGTCAAGAATGCAATGGCGGCTGGTGGCTCCAGGTCAGTGGGGCAGTGGAATCCACTCTGGGTTTTAGTCTGAATTTACAAAAAGCGTCAAAGGTGCACCTTTGACAGCTCCTGGTAAGTTCAGACTAAAACCCAGATCAGATTCCACTGTGCCGCTGACATGGGGCCACCAGCCACCACTAAAAGAATGTGGACATGAGTAGTGAGGGCTAGCAATGTCTGAGAACTGCAGTGGGCCAAAGGTAGCTAACACTATGCTCTCCAGCACAAATTGTAGAACTACAACTCCCACCTTCCCCAACCACTGTTCATGCTGGCTAGATCTGATGGGAACTGTAATCCAACATCTGCAAGGCCCCATGTTGACTATCCCTGCACTAGGCCTTGCCTCACACACCTCTCTGGAACCATCTGGAACTAGGTAAAGCATTAACATTGGGTAAAAATCATCCCACCCCAGTGAGAACCCAGGATTTCAGGTCAGATTCTGATTGGGGCAAATTTCAATGCCATCCCAATTTTTTCAAGAGATGCTTCTAGCTCTTATGATCAAGAACATCCAGCCTCCTGGCATTACTTCTATTGTCTGCCAAAGACTAAAGACATTCAAAATTATCTGCAGAAACCTTAATCAACATGAAAAATGTGCATTTCTATAACTTAATCCAATTACAGAATTTGAGATGAAAAGTTGGGTATCCATATCACAATTATTATTTTTTTGAGGATGAATATTTGCCTCATTTTTAATGTTATATATGATAATGGGAGAGAGAACATTCCAATAGGTTATATTTTTTGCATAGGTTTTCAAAAAGCATTGAAGGTCCTGTAATATGTATATCTACTTCCAACATTACCTCCAAAAACTCCTGCGAGATTCAGTGGGGAATTTATGTGGGCAGCAGGTACAACTTTTCAGCTTATTATCCACTTATTGTTGCCTGAGGAGGACTGTGCGAAGGCTCACCCCCAGTGCGAGGATGGTCCATATTCATATTCAATTCTACTAGAGACTTAGCCTCATTGTAGAGAATGACTAGGCAGCATGCCACATTGTTCCATGCAAAAGATCTTTTCAAAATATAATGTGCTCCAAGGGAAAAAAAACACGAAGGGAAAGGTGATGCCGGGGTCAGACAAATGTAAAACAGTTCCACTGGGCAAAGAAGCAGCAGCAGGAATAAAACTGGTGTGAATTTATTTTCTTAGGCAGTTAATATAATTCAAGACCAAAAAAAAATTGTTCAGAGTCTGTCGCACATCTTAAAGATTGCTCTTCCGAGCTGAAGATGGGAGAATATGTGCGTATTTGCTGTTTCTCTAGCTGTCAAGGGCATATATATGTCAGTTTTCATTAGGAATAATTTCCCCAAGGACGTCTGGCTTTAGTTAACCTTTAGACCTTCCCCAACCCTCACCAATCTCTCTCTCTCTCTCTCTCTCTCTCTCTCTCTCTCTCTGTATCTATGTCTCCTTTTTTCTCTCCTTCCAAGGATCAGTATACCTGCTGAATGTCTCCAAACATGTAGGATGAACAAATAATCACTACTCCAATCTACCTTGTTATTCTCCATAAAGAACTTCGGGGTAATTTATATGGCTATTCTTTGAAGCAGGGGCCCCATCTGCACTATACACTTAAAGTATTATCAGACCACTTTAACAGTCATGGCTTCCCCTAAAGAATCCTGGGAACGATGGATTCCAGCCGCCCCGTCCATGCCCCTGGGAGGGTGTGTGCCGGAGGGGCACCCAGCCGGAGAAGGCCTGAGAATGCCGGCGCTCCTACCTCGCCCCGCTGACGCTGCTCCCGGTCTCGCCCGCCCGCCTGCCTCCGAGGAGGAGTTGGAGCAGCCTTGCCGGGCAGCGGGGCGGGGCGGCTCTGGGTGTCACCCCCCTCATGGTGACACCCAGGTGCAGGCCGCACCCTCCGCACCCCGGTAGTGAAACCCCTGGCTCTTCCCACCTACCCCAGATTTTCCAACCACACTACAGTTGTACAGGAGCACTACATGCTGCAATTAGGGATGGGGGAGATTGATTCTGTCCCTTATATTTCTCCCTTCCCCAAAATGTCACTGGTGCATAATGTGTTGCTGACTTCTCTTTGACATTATTATGTTTATACCTTTTAGAAACCAAAATGCATTCACTGGTCTTCTGCTAACACATTTTAAATAAATCTTACCAAATGGATTGTAGCCTTTTGGGTCTTGTTCACCCACTGGGGTAAATTAAGGACCTCACTTTTATGCCTCACTGCTGTTCTCAGCCTTTCTGCCCCTATCCTTGTGTGGCAAATTTACACATCACCAAAAAAGAGGAAATCCATCACCAAAAATGGGACTCAAAAGGACACAGATTCGCATGTGCTAATTTATATATATGGATGCAAAATCAGAAATAATTACTGTAATTTGAATAGAAATACGATTCATCTCACCATAGTGGGACCAGATGACCCATGTGGTGGCTAAAAGATGAAGGGCAATTTCAAGGTCCCCTTCTTATGGATCTTTATAATTAAACCAGTTTTGGACCAGGCAGTCCTTCAAATAGAGGACTGCAAAATTGGGTACATGGCCACCCTACCCTATCCACTCTGTAATGCTGGGAAAAATATAATGTTGATGAAAGGCTACTGAAATTATTACTGTGATAGAACATGCTATATAAACACTAAATATTTTCTCGGAGTCCTGAAAATCTTGTGCACTGAGCAATATGCCAAAATTTTAAAGAAACAAATCTTCATATAATGGAATCAGCTTTGCTCAATTGGCTGATATCAAACAGGCTAATGTTCTGAATATGTGGTGAGGAAAACCCCAGCATGTTACTGGCAATCTGGAAATATTTCACAGACCTGAGGGAAATATGAGGGTTCAAGACAAGACAAGACAAGACAAGACAAGGTATCTGTTCTTTGCTATTTGCTAATGACATTGCTCCCTCATTTTCTTGAAAACATTGTTGAAATGTAACTAATAATTTCAAGCTGGGATCATTCTTGGCATGTAAAATGACAGTGGTAAGTTTTTGATTTGTAGCCTTCTTCACACATTGGGAATATTTAATAATGGTAAGTACTATAGGGTTTAAAATAGTAAATATATTAAATATAAATGTATGCAAACATTACATTTCATTCCCTATTGCAGACCACAACAGGCTTAAAAAGTAAATCCAGGTGACCCTAATTTGCAGCACTACCAAATAACATTCATTCTCACCTACACACACACACAGAACTTAAGTAGGGATAGCAAAGTGGTGCCCTTCTGATGTTGCTGGATTCCAACTCACATCATCCCTGATCTTTGGCCATACTGGCTGTGGCTGATGGGAGTTTGAGTCCAACAACTGGAGAGCACCACATTGGCTACCCCTGAACTAAAGCTTTATATGGTTAATCTAATTCTTAAACCTGTTCACACCACCTGCAGCAGAGGCCAAAAATGGAGCATTCTGGGAATGCCCTGGGAGCATGATGGAGGCCAATGAATCCACAAGTCTCCAAGCCTTTTTGTTCCCACAAGTTGTCTCCAAACCAGTGGCAAAACTATACCAGCTGTGGAGCTGGAGCAATTTATCCCCCCTACACACACACACAATTAATGGGAAGGAAAAGGTTAAAAGGGGGGCAGGAAAATAATAATTAAAAACTGCTTCCCACACTTCTGCCCTAGCCTACAGGGCTTAGACCATATGGGAGTGCTAAATGATGTTTGCATTATAGTCAAAATATGTGTACAGCCTGTTTGCTGCTAAATGGTGCTTGAATATTCTGTCTTATTTAGTCACTCCCAAATACTCCAGAAGCCAAACTAAGCTTGTGCCTCCCCACTGACCAGGCTATGTTTTTCTTAGCTGAAACTTGCTCTTGTACATAATCTAGCACATTACTGAGAGTGTGGCTTTCGCTTCTAAATCCAGTGCAAGCTGTTTTCTCAACAGAAGATCATAAAGCCTGATACTCCAGTGATACCAGCTTGTGAATTTGAACCAGTAACTCATGGGATCAAGTGCTAGGGTCCAAGAATAGGTTTGGGGACCCAGTAAACTAGAACACGGTCCTTGCTTCATTGCAAAGATCTGATTCCAGCACCGGTATTGATATGCTGGTGCTTTCCTCTTCACTTTCCTGGAACATGCCCAGAGCAGGAACATAAAAAGTTCTCTTGCAGCAGCTCAGATGAAGAAAGGGCTGGTTCAGATGACACCCATCCCCCCTGATGAGCTCAATGGGTGGAGGGGAGCAAGCACACACAATTCTTCCTCCCTCACCCAGTCTGCTGTCCCCACCAGTACGTGCAGGGATGGAGAATCTGATTTTCCTCTACACACATACAAATTACATGGTTAATTTCGTGATGTAATTGAATGATCCATCTGTGCATGTACAGGCAGGGATGGTGGTAGTGAGGACATTGTGCCAGGCGAGAGGGGAAGAGCTGTGCAGGTTCCTTGGAGAGGACCAGTCAGCAGGGTGGTGAGAGATTTGGACAGTCCAAATGGACCCTATTTGCACACCTGTCCCTGTATTGTTTACTCTGTCACATGTTCTATCACTGAGCTACAGGACAGGGGAGAATGAGAGAGATGGGTTCGGCATCAACCCCAGTAAATGGTAACTTACAGACCATGTAAGCGGCTTTGAAACTGATCATTGGACCAGGAGTGCACAAGGTTTGTTTACTTGCTTGTTTGTTTTGGAGGTCTGGGAGAGCGGGGCTATGTTTTTGGCGGCTGCACACTTGGAAAGACAGGGTCTGATAGGAGAGGAAGTGAAAACTGCCAAATGTTCTACATAGCCAAACCACAGAAGCTTGGCTGAATTGAATCTACCTCAGTGGCTTCCAAACTGTGTTGCAGAGATTCTATGAGCTCCTTGGAAGCTTATCAGCTTATCCCTTGGTCAGAAGATCAGTGATGGCCAACAAGCTTTCCCCTTCTACAATTCAGCTTCTACTGTACCCTCCAAACACAGAAGAGTGCTAAAAAGAGTGGAACAAAGCAGAGAGAGCTAGGATCTAGAAGGGGAAGCAGTTGAGAAAGGAGGCAGGAATTCTCATTCCAATGCTGCATATTGCTAAGGGAAGACTTGTATGAGCATGCTTAGAAATGAATAAAAGATCTTACCTCCAACCTAAAGTCTGCAAGTCTTTTATGTTCATCAGAACCCTAGAACGCAGGTAGTCCAACATGGAGCCCCACAGATTTTGTTGGACTCCTTGGTATTGTATGAACCACTTTGGTATTTCTTTTTGAAATGAAAGAATCATCATCATCATCACAACTCCATTAAGGACCAGCCATCATAGCCAACAAAGGAGATGATGAGAGCTGTAGCCCAGTATCTCGAGTGCACCATGTCAGCTACCCCTGCCTCAGAACATGCTTCAAGGTCCTCATGTCATGTGGGAGTTCAGTGGCACACATACAGGGTTCCTTGGCAGACATGTTAATGTGAAAAGAGTGCCCTGAATGTAGAGAACTGAGACCCTGAAAGCCAGTGATTTACAGTATTACGTAAATTGACTGCTGTATGCAGTCAAACCTCATAAGGGAAGAAGACTTCACAACATCCAAGCAGTTACTATATTAATAAGTGGAGCAAGGGGCAATAGTCAGGCAGCCATGTGTGGACTTCACTATAGGTTTTGGAAGTTTCTAACTTCCCTTGCAAGTGACTTAGATCACTTGGCAGGGTGAGAAAGAAACTTCTCAAGGCATGAGCTGCTCATAATTTGGTTCATAAAACTTACTCATTTTGGAGACTACATTCCACTTTCAAGCTTTTCTAGGCTGGGAAAATATCCACATTTTCAAACAGTCATATTTCACCTGAATTAAGTGTTTTTTCCACCACAATGTTTAAACTGGGTTTGTTCACCAGAACCCTCTCCGGAGTCGCCATTTGGATGGAACATTCAATAATCTATGATTGTCTAATGCCCAACTCCATTTCAGGTTTGAAGAGGTATGTATGATTGTTGGCGTTAGGTTTGTATTTTTTTACAGTAGTTTGGCCTCAGACAGGCACCCAAATATTTACATTCAAAACTAATTTGTTTCATATTCCCATTCTTATTTGTATATACATAAGGTGCATTAAAATATTCCCTTCCATCCATAGAAGGTTTCCTACTAGAGAAAAAGAAAAACTCCTTCCCTTGGACTTTGATTCTTCCAGCAGAGGAAGGGAACTTTTATATCCAACCTAGAACACTTATTTTACAGGCTATAATTTTATATCTGTTCATCAGAGATGAAAAATATTGTGGTGGCGATTGTTGATACTGTTTGTCTGTTTTTTTAAATGATGTTTTTAAGGCTTTTTAAAGATGTGTTTGAGGTTGTTTTGTTTTAATGTATTTTAAGGTTTTTTATGATGATTTAAAGTGTTTTTAGCGTTTCTGTTTGCCGCCCTGGGCTCCTGCTGAGACGAAGGGTGGAATATAAATCAAATAAATAAATAAAATAGATGTTTTAAGGATTTGATTTTTGTCTACTAATTGTATTTTGTTATGCTTTCTGATATTGTAAGTTACCCTATGACCACAGGGAGAAAGGAGAGATATCAATATTAATGAAAAATAAGTATCATGGCAACCTTTCATGCCAATGTAACATTGCATTTCAATGGTTCAATAAGCACCACCATCATGTCTCCACAGGAGCAAAAATTTATATCTTGGTCCAGCTCATGCAGGAAATGCCATTGCAATGAAATGTACTACATATGATAATGTCATTTCACTCATGATTTCAATCCTGGCATTCCTGAAAAATGAAGCAACTTCTGGGGTCACACAAGCAACCCCAATGACCAAGTGTCACTCAGCATCCAACCCAATTAGGACATTGCTGGAAAGTGGCTCATCCACAATCCTTTCTTTTCAGTGAAATCCAATCTATTTTAAAAATAACTAATTTGACTTGTGAAACTTTTTTGTCCATATATCATATAATACATGTTGCAGCAAATGTTCAAGATGTGAAACTGTCAATGACTACATGGGAATGGAATCTCTTACAAGAGGCTCTGTTCATTGTCTCTTGCTGCTCCTTATTCCGGAGCTCCACCTCTGTCTTTCTTCAAACCCCAGCTCAAAAAAAAAAAACCCAACCATTTGTTACACAAAGCTTTTGGCTTAACCTCTGAGTCCTCATCCCTAACTGGAACAAGCCTGTGTACTTGTCAACTCTTGTTCATCCCTCATTACCCTTCCCTCTTGCGCCTTCCCTTCTGTTGTCTTCACCAACCCTTCACCCATCTAAACACACCCGCTGTTCTGCTGGTTCCAGTGCGTCTCCACCTCTCTCTTCTGAAAACGGGGGCACATGATGCTAGTCAAACTCCTCCCCTTTTTACTGTAAAACCTGGTGGGAGCAGCTTGACTGTTTTTTTTAAAAAAAAATCAGCTTCAAAGAGATTTTGCGGCTGATCATCAGATCAACCAGTTACCTCTCCAGGCTAATGGAAAGGCTTTGCTTTGGCAACTAGTATCTTCACAGCCTTAGACTGTTTGCTCCTCTTTTCTTTATGCTCCTAACCAAACACCATGTGTATTAGGACTGTACACATTCCCCCCCCCTTCGATCTGATTTGGATTCAAAACCCTGATTAAGCACGAGGCTGGAAGGGGGGAAGAAGGAAACCCACATAAGCTGCCTGCATGTTTCCTTCCCCCACTCCTTACTGCCAGACCATCACCACCACTTTGACATCCCCAGATTGCTCTAAGTAGACCCAATCCTACCCAGAGTGATCCAGGCTTCTCTCAACCCAATCTGGCCAAATCCCCAGGTTGACCCGAATCAGCTCAATTCAGTTCGAGATCTAGAATTCCGCTGGATCTGGTGCACAGCCCTAATGCCTACATTGATGTTGCCACATTTAAATAAATGACTGAAATAAATCCTATGGCTGGGAATTCCCAAGCACTGAGTTTTGTTGCAGGTCCACTGGTGATAGATCTGCAAGATCCAGACATTCCCAGCTTGGAAGGGGAAGAGATAAACAGAGAAACAGCTTGGCAGGAGGAGTGGCCTTAATTTTACCTTGTCCCTCTCCAATGGAGGCAGTGAATGGGGAATTGCTTACTCCAGCTCCCGTCCTGGCACAGATTCTTGCCATATGTGGCCATGTCCATACAATGAGAGGGGTGAGAAATTGGTGTAGGAATGTTGGAGCACAGGACGCTGTCTCATACCGAGTCGTGTCATCGGTCCATGTAGCTCAGTATTGTCTACACTGACTGGTAGTGGTTCTCAGGATTTCAGACAGGGGGTCTCTCTCAGATGGCATGGAATGAACCTGGGACCTTTTGCATGCAAAGCGGATGCTCTGCCAGTGAGCCACAATCCTTCCCCACTCCCCCATGCTGCACATGCCACACTGTATTTTTGGCTGCTTCATCACCTGCCATTCCAAGGAATGGTCCCACTGGTAGATATCTTGTTCCACCACTGTAGCTCTCATCCCACTGGTGGAATAGCACTTCCATCTCTTCCAAGAGATGAGGATCTCAGGGCAAGGATTGCCTCCTAAGTAACACTGGCATTCTGCTTCTGCAGAATGTCCAAAAGTTCAAATGTGGAGAGAAAAATTACATGAAGTGCAATACTTATTTGAGTAATTCCCCAACAATGTTATGACATTATGCACCAGCCATGTGTGATAATTAGAGCATAAGAGCCTGCTGGATCAGGCCAAAGGCCCATCTAGTCCACCATCCTTTTCTCACGGTGACCAACCAGATGTCTATGGGAAACCCACTATGAGGACCTGAACATGCTCAGAAGTGAGCTTCTTTTTTCTGAGACATTTTCTCAGAACTTTGTGTCTCATTTTCCCCTCTCCAAAATAGAAGACCACATTGTGGAAAATTCTCTTAATATTCTTCATATTCTTTTTGTGCTGGCCACCATTTTTCCTCCTACAATGCCTTCAAATGATGGTTGGTATGGGGTACTGTGGTGGGTGCAACATGGAAGTCAGGCTGCCAACGTAACTGCTGCAGCAAAAATAGCTGGGGGGGGAGCAGCAGTGTTATGTCAGCTGTTATTGAGCAACCCTGCCCCTAATAAATTGTTAAGAGAATCTCATCCTGATGAAATGAGACACACACACCCCATTTTCTGCAGGCAAACAGTGTGGAAAATTTTGGAAGGCCCTTTTCCTCCACTCTAAGAAAAGCTCTGGAGTTTGAATATAGACTGCGAAAGGTAGAAAATGCACTAGACAGCTACTCCTTAAATTGGTTGCAATTAAATAGTCAAGGATCCTTTTGTTATCTGGAAGGGTGCTGAAGGAATGTAACAAGCAACCAGATTTCACACTCCTTTGGCTTAATGGGGCCGCAGCCAATTTGATGGCAAGCGATGGGACTGCATTTGCAAGCATGTTTAGATACAATATTGATTTCTCTGCTCACTTAGAGCTTGTCCAGGACTGGGCCAGCTTGCAATAAACAAGCCTGCAAGAGCCCACACAGTTGTGGAGCAGGAATACATTATTTAACAGGAGCTAATCAATATAAAACGAGCATTCTCTTTGTTACAGGAGGCACTATTGACAGAATGCTTCTTCCGTTTAATTTTTTATTATTTAGCATTGATTGCTGAAACTCAGCAAACTCTGGGTGTTGCTTTACTTCCATCCACTCCCGTGTGCTGAGCCAGACCTGACCAGAAATCTAACTTTGCACACACATGAACACAAATTGCCTTCTCTCAAAAAGAACGTTAATCTCGAAGAGGGTGCAATCATGCTGGCTTCAAAATTAACAGGACTTAGGCGGTTGACCTCAATGGAAACAGGAACCCCAAGTTACTCCAGTTATGAATACCTCCTGAAAAGAGAGATGCATTACGATATGTATCTCAGATACCTCCCAATCTTTAGGAAATCAATATTTTCTTTGGCTGAAATGAATTAGCCATTCCTGAGGATACACACACAGACACCACTGGGATCAAATTCTATCACTCATCACGGAGCAAGGGAAAGAAGATGAGACAATATTGGGGAAAATATGTAGAAAACTTCCTTACACTGAGTCAGATCCTTTGTCCATCTAGGTCAGTACTGTCTACACTGATAGGCCATGGCTCTTCAGGGCTTCATATAGCGGTCTCTCCCTTCCCTACCTGGAAATTCCAGGGATTGAACCTGGGACCTTTTGCATGCAAAGCAAGCACTCTGCCATGGAGCCATGAACCTTTCCCCCAAACAAGATGAGTTGTTTCCACATTCTTTTCAGGCTTCTTGCTCTTTAAGACTGATGTCCTAGTTGACTGGAGGGTTGAAGATGCCCTCTCTCTGCACTGGGCATGCTTAGAACAGGACCAAACAAGGGAGAGATTGCTGGGGAGTTCCGAACCTGGCAACTGTGGGTAGGCAGACTTCAGGCTGGCTTTCTTTGAAGCTCTGTCTCTTCGTCTTTGCTTTCACTTAGGAACATAGGAAGCTGCCTCATACCAAGTCAGTCCATTGGTCCATCATGTGCATATCATCTAGAATGGGTCTCCAGGGTTTCAGGCAGGAGTCCTACCTGGAGATGCCAGGGATTGAACCTAGGACCTTCTGCACGCATAGCAGATGCTCTGCCACTGAACTATGGCTCTTCCCTTGCTGGAACATCTTCCTCTCTTCTCTATCCGGCCTCACACTGCAGGCAACGAATGCTTTATATAAGATGGCTGCCACAGATTGCTGTGCATGCGTTTGATGTTGCACAGCCAGAGTTTGCTCTTGGATGGTAATCCAGGGAAACAATCCTACCCTCTGGCTTGTCTTGGATTCTTCCAGTATTCTTCACAAGTATGGGCCACGAGGCAGAGCTAGTCTGGCTACAGGGGTGGTCTATTTTTCCAGCACAAATGTGCCTTAAAGATCCTTATTATATGCAAGAGGCAGCAGTGGCATTCCTGTCCTGACTCCCACCAACTCATTTAGCCTCGGGGCTCTTGGCTCAGTTGTTGTCAGTGGCTTAATCACAGTTTAGCACTGGAATACAGATCAGATTACAGTTCACACCGGTTTAGGATCGCTGCACGGCACTACTAGGCATGGCTCCACAGATGAAGACATGGCCATCGCACTTGACACACACCCCTGATTATTAAGAACAGGATGGGTGTGACTGCTTGCATGGTATTGGTCTCCCAGCTCAGGAATGGGCAAGCAGACAGGAACTCCTAACAGGCTCGCTCTCTGTGCACCTGGGCAGCCCCTGGTGTGTCCGTGGCTATAGAAGCAGAGACGACTCAGCCAGATCATCTGATGGCTCCACCTCTGGCTCCCTTTCCTGCACTGGAAGCAGGTGAGCAACAAGAGGCTGGCCAGGAGGTGGAACAAGATGGAGAAAGGGGATGGCTTCACAACTCAACCCCTTCATCCACATTGGCTGACACCTTGGGGAATGTGGCTATCGACAGGCAGATCGCTTCCCCTCCCTGCATCCTCACTCATCATTCCCTGACCACTGGGCCCCTCCCCTGGATTCCAACCCTCTCCCTCAGACCAGTCCTGCCAAGAGTTCTCCAAGGGTCTCATGGCAATTCATGCCATGCAGCAAGGTGGTTTGCTGCAGGAAACACCAGGGGTGGGCAGCAGGCAGATAAAGGCAGGAAGTGGGTCCTGAGCAGTGCAAGCAGATTTTCTTTAAGTGTTGATCCTAGCCGGTGGGGGGATGGGGGGGCTTCAAGTGGGGCCAGGGCTCCATTAGGTCTCTGCCTCAGGTAGCAAGGTGTCCTGCATCAGTGCTGTGTTGAGAAGCACAAATCAGACATCCGTGGGATGGTTTTGACTTTTCTGTAGACTTGAGATTCCACCCAGATGCCTGTTATGAATAGAAATTACTTTGAGGCAGGGGAGGAATGCATCTTTACCCCATATATTATAAGCAATAAAGCTGAATTATTTCCTAATGGAAAAGAAAATCACATTATTCATCCAAATCTGTACTTACTACAGGAGCTGGCTTTAAAAATACAGGAGGTAAGGGCAAAAAAGGGTGGGGAGACTTGATCTGACAATATTTACAGTGTCTTTTTCAAAATCTTTTTGCACATCCTACTGATCTAAGGGGACACACACACCAAAAACATTCTCTCCTAATGATTTTCCAGCTAGAATTTCTCTCCTCAAGCTTAATGGGTTGGCAGGGCCAAGACTTTGGAAGTACCCTAGCATTAATCAACAAAGGAGAGACTTTCCTTCTGCTTTTAAAAGCCCAGGCTGGAGCTGGCTGTCTATCCCATTATAAATTTTGAGCAAAATTGTTTAGTTTCTTTTTGGAAAGTTGGACTGTGAATTCCCTTCAGGGGAAAAGGTGACTCGCAAGTAGTGGTGGGATTTGATTCAGTTAGCATGAGACAGTGAAAGAAACCAAAAACTGACGATTGCTTATCCCTGCTTGCAAGTAGACTACTTAGTGAAATAGAGGTTTTTCTCTCTCAGATTTCACTACTGCCAGGTATATTGTTGGAACTGATTCACAGACAGCATTCATCACATTTACATTTGTAAATGTTTCTGTTTCACGTGCAGTTCTTTTTACAGAATTAGAAGAGACCTTGAAAATAATTTAGACCAACTCCCTGATCAATGCAATATCTTCAGTACAGGATACAACTCTGACAGATGGCAATTCAGGCTCTAGTTAAACATCTCCAGTTAAGGAGAGACCATCATTTCCTGAGACTGTCTATTCCATGTTGAACTGCTTGTATTAGAGATGTACTACAGATTTGATGAACCCCAACCCAAAGCAGCATGCATCATTCAACTTTTGGAACTGTCAGAGGCAAAGAAGGATCTTTAAAGTCAGCACAACTGGAGGCCCTTGAAGCACTTCAGGGTGCCTTAGTGATCCGGGCATTAAACAAAATGCTGCAGACAAGCATTTCTTCTATAAGTGAAAATAATGACTAGGCTTTCCATATAAGAAATAATGCCAGGGTAGGTTGAAGAAGGAAGGAAGAACAAATACTAGAGTGGGGAGGAGGTGGAGGGAGAGCTCTGTGACGGGTCAACCTTGTAATGTGAGAAAATTATTCTACCCAGAATGCAAATCACTTTTTAATCTCCCCCCAATCAAATTCAAAGGTGCCTAGAACAAAATAACCTGAACCTATTCATCTGCAATTTGGCAGGTTTCTTGCCCAGGGGCTCATCTCTCATGTCTGCAATTTTCAGAACAATTGTTTACAAAACACTAGGGGAGATTATTTTTTAAAAAGTGATTCTTTTTTTGAACCCACCCTTAAACTATAATGGATGTTCTTGAGGGAAAACCACTGCAGCTATCCTTCTGAAGCTTAACAGGATTCAAATTTCCTTGCCTTCAAATTTCATCCACTTTTGCCCCAAAGTTTTAAAAACATAGATTTTTTTTAAAAAAAACCTAAAAGCAAATATATTTGTATGTAATTTGGCAAGGTAGTTCCTTCCAATACTTAGAATAGAAAGGGAAAGAAAAATACTCCAGGTGAATGACTAGCTACAAAAATGGTGCTAACATGAAATTCTGGGACCACAGAAGATGGACTTCTGGCAAGTGATGGGTTGCACCTTACAAGGACTGGGAAGAATGTATTTGATCACAGCATGGAGAACTTCATCGGGAGAGCTTTAAACTGAATCCTAAGGGGGAAGGGAGACATAAACTTGGTGGTAACGACTGATGAAGCTTATGCTCTGTAATAGGAACTGAGAGAACGGCTTTGATGGAGCCCAATAATAGCCTTCATAACCATGTAGGAAGGAAGCCAGACCATAAATCACATGGTCTTCAATGTCTGTGTACTAATGCCCAGAGTATGGAAAACAAACAGGACAAACCTGAACTCTTAAAACAGGAGGGTAAATACAATGTGATAGGTATAACTGAAACTTGGTAGGATGACTCCCATGACTGGAATGCAGCAACTGAAGGATATAACTTGTTCAAAAAAAACAGAAGGAACAGAAAGACAGATGGAGTCGTGCTATTTGTTAAAAATATATATCCCTGCCCAGAAATACAGAAGGATGAGCTTGGTAGCTCCACCAAGAGTATCTGGATCGTGGTGGTTGGGGTCTCCTACTGACCACCCATTCAAGGAGAAGACGAGGATGAAATTTTTGCAAAGCAAATTGCCAATTTTCTGAGTAGTATTTTCTGGCATGAGTAGTAGTGATGGGGGACTTCAATTACCCCAATATCTGTTGGGAGACAAATTGTGCCAAACACGGTCCCTCCAAGAAATTCCTGACTTGCGTTGGAGATAATTTTCTCCTACAGAAAGTGGAGGAAAGAACTAGAGGATCAGTTATCCTTGACTTGACTCAAACCAATAGAGATGACAGTGGATGAAGTGGCAGTTATGGGAACTCTAGGGGGAAATGACCATGTTATACATGAGTTCTTGATTTTAAAGGAAGCAAGTTCTACGTGAGTTCTTGATTTTAAAGGAAGTTAAGAGTAGTCATATATGTACCCTGAACTTGGAAAACTGGTTTTAATAAACTCAGAACAATGATAAGTAAGGTTCCATGGCAAGTGACCCTGATGAGAAAAAGAGTCCAAGATGGGTGGGAGTTTCTAAAAAATGAAATTCTAAAGGCACAATGGCAAACAATTCCATCAAGAAAAAAAGGAGGAAGGCAGCAGAAGAAGCCAAAGACTTCACAGAAATCTTAGAGATGACCTGAAAACAAAAAAGGACGTATACAGAAAGTGGAAGGAAGGACAGGCCACAAAGTACAGACAGGTAGCACAGAATTGCAGGGATGACGTCAGGAAGGGTAAAACTAAGAATGAATTGAGGCTAGTGAGAGATGCTAAAAGCAACAAAAAAGCTTTCTTCAGGTACATCCATAGTAAAAGACAGAGAAAAGAGAGCTGGTGGTTCAGCTAAATGAGGATAGCAAAATGATAACGGATGACAAAGAAAAGGCAGAAGTGCTCGATTCCTATTTTGGTTCAGTCTTCTCCCAAATAGGGTGAATGACCCTCCTGGCAAATGTGACGCTGAAGGGGCAGGATTGCAACTTAAAATTGATAAATAAATGGTCAGGAATACCTAATCACTTTGAATGAATTCAGATCTGTAGGGCCCGATGAACTGCATCCTAGAGTACTGAAGAAAGTTGCTGAAGAACTCTCGGAACCACTCTCTATTACCTTTGCAAAATTGTGGAGAATCGGTGAAGTGCCAGATGACTGGAGGAGGGCTAATGTTGGAGGAGGGCTAATGATGACTGGAGGAGGGCTAATCTTCAGAAAGGGCAAAAAGGAGAAACCTGGGAACTGCAAACCAGTCAGCCTGACACTGATCTCTGAGAAAATTCTGGAGTAGATTATAAAGTGGTCAATCAGTAAGTACCTTGAAAACAATGCCATGATTACTACAAGTCAACATGGATTTATCAAAAACAAATCCTGCCACACAGAATAATGGGCTCAAGTTACAGGAAGCCAGATTTTGACTGAACATCAGGAAAAACCTTCTGATAGAGCAGTATGATAATGGAACCAATTACCTAGGGAGGTGGTGGGCTCTGCAACACTGGAGGCATTCAAGAGGCAGCTAGACAGCCACCTTTCGGGTATGCTTTAATTTGAATTCCTGCATTGAGCAGGGTGTTGTTCAATGGTCTTGCAGGCCCCTTCCAACTCTATTATTCCATGATTCCATTATTCTATAATGTATATCCATTCTGGAGGGGGTTTTATGCCTGCAAATTTTATCTACTTCTACTAAAAGGGAAAACTAAATTATATGTCTGGCTTTATTTTGGCTGACCAAAAAAAAGAACAAGTTTTCAGTTGGAGTCTAAAATCATATAGTGAGGGTGCCTGCCTAATATCACGAGGAAGGGAATTCCAAAGCATAGGTGCTGCCAAATTAAAAGATCAGCTTCTCACAATGTAAACATTATGTTGCACTTGTAAAAGTGCAAGTTCCACAGCCTGATATGGTTGAATATACAGTATGAGGCAAGGTGATCCTTGATGTAGACAAGGTCATTGCAGCCCTTTGCTTGAACACATGCCCATGCAAAAAGTCCTAGGTTCTATCTCTGGGCTCCCCAGTTGAAAGGGCCTAGTCGCTGCCTGAGACGCTGGAGGGACATTGCCAATCAGAGTAGACAAAGCTAGGCTAAATGGACAAATAGGTTTGATATAAGGCTACTTTCTGTGGTCCAACTACCAGCATTTTAAGGAGACACTTCCCAAAAGCAAAAATAAGGTAAATGAGACTCCATTTGCACTATGCATTTACAGCACTATTGTACCACTTTAAACCATCATGGCTTCCCCCAAAGAATCCTGGGAACTGTGGTTTGTTAAGGGTGCTGAGAGTTGTTAGGAGACCCCAATCCTCTCCCAGAGCTACAATTCTCAGAGTAGTTTAACCAGGGAGAGTTACTAGAAAATATGGGCTGTCCCTGGGGACAGTCAGAGTGTATGGAATCTTCTTGGATGTGAGCATTTAAAGATGAACAGAGCATTTTAACACTGCAACAAGATATAGCCAGGAATGTTGAGATTGATAGTTTCTTTAAAAATTAAAAGTATTTTAAGAGCTATTTGGTTAACAAAATAGATCATGTTACCCACCCAGCCTCAAGGACTTGGCTTCTTCTCCCTAACCACTGCTGTTAAATTATATGTTGTACACGGCACTTAAGATGGACATGGCTAAGCTATAGTAGCCAATCCGTTATAGTGGACAAAAACAGATCTCTGAAAACCAAGCTTGTTAAATTCAAGACATTCCTATAAGAGACAGAAAGTTTGACCACATAAGAACATGGCTTGGTTTTTTTTACTGTGGAGCACTAGCAGCCTTTTAGAGGGAAAAGATGGTCAGGAAACTTACAGAAATATAATTTTTAAAAAATATGCTCTTCATCACAGCCAAGCCTGAACTGAGCTGAAATAGGTGGTTAAACCATTAGTTAGTCTGCCCAACACACACTGCATACCAGATTTAATTGGAATGTCTTGCAAATTTCGGTGACTGCTTTTGCAGGAGAAAAAGAAAACAGCAACCAAGACTTGGAGAAGCGCTTAAAGGAGACATGCAAGGGTGAGAGCATAGAAACAGAGGAACCTGCCTTATACTAAGTCAGATCACTGGTCCACTTAGCTCAGTATTCTTGACACTGACTTTCCAGGATTTCAGGCAGGGTTCTCTGGAGATGCACAACCTGCATGCAAATAATGTACTCCACAACTGAGTAATGGCACCTTTCCAAACCACTTGAAATCAATCCTAGGAGTCCTGGTTTCCATGTATATGCAACGAAATACTTACCCCTTTGCCCTTATTCCCATCAAGAGCAGTAATTGGTATTTCCTATCAAAAATGTTTTTCTGCTTGGTGAGGGTAGTACAGCAGTGGAATGCCAGTGTCGTCATATCCTAGATCATCCGAGCAACAAGATCCACCATCATGAGTATTTTTTATTGGTTCCTGTAAGGCTGGGCTGGATCCAGAACTCCCATACCACTCCCACCCCACCCCATCCACTTTGACAGTGGGCAGGGCCGCCTACTTCACAATCACCTGGCGTCACCATGATGCCAGGTGAGTCAACATTAAAGGAAATAACGGGGAGCCTGTTCTGAGATGGGCAACAAACTGAGCATCCATCCTTGATCCTAACAAAGCTGAAATGGTGGTAGAACTTCTATTTGCCTCTTTACCCTTTGGATCTAGTTTAACAGGATAAGGGAACTTGACCCCATGCAGTCAAAATTAGACTGCAAGCCTTTTTTTAAAAACCTCCCAGGTAGCCCCTATAATCAATACATGCTTGGGTCCAAATACCTCTTATCATTGGTGAAGGATTCATAACTCTAGCCTTTTTCTTTTCTTTTCTTTAACAAGAGGGTGCTGATCATTTATAAATATATGACCTGGGAGAGTTTTGCCAAGATTCCTGTGGGAACTAGGAACACTGGAAATAACATTGAACAATATTTCTTGCACTATTTTCAGCTTGCGTTTCAAACCTGTAGTCAAACCGCATACTTTTGTTCCATAATTTATGGAGTTCAGAATTCATGGATAACATGTAATGCCTATTTTTTTTAAAAAAAAGAAGGGGAAAAGCAGTATGGGAAGAACTGGCAAGGAGTAAAGACGAGTGAATTCCAGGCATTGTCTGACAGTCTGCATTATTCAGTTATGAAACAAACAGCTGAAGAAATAATGAGCATTATTGATATCTCATCTGGCCTTAGTATTGGTGAGATGTTCTTTAATAAGCATGTATTGAAGATCAGCAGATACAATTAAAGACTGCAGTCCTATGTATGCTTATCTGGAAGTAAGTCTCATTGAATTCATCAATGAGACTTAATTCTGAGTAGGAGATGTCGAAGACTGCACTGTAAATGCCAGGAAAGAATAAACTGAAGGGGGTTCCTCTGCCTTATCCAAGGCCTTCCCAATCTCTCACATGGATCTGGAGGGCAGAGGAGTGCTATTGACAGACAGTGACTGATCCAGGGTCACCCAGTGAGCTTCAAGGTTGAGTGAGGATTTGAACTCAGGTCTTCAAGGTCCAAGTCCAAAACTCCAAGTCCAAGGTCCAAGTCCAAAAAAGAGCACTGGCTCTTGGACTTCTCTTCCCTTTTTCCCATTTTTAAAGAACTATTTCAGGAAGGATATTAATGGGGCTGACTTACACCAGCTTCTAGACTGGTATAAATTTCTCCTAGGTTTGGGGTTATCTTGGGGGTCTGGGAAGGCATAGGATCCTTTGTCTCCTCCAAATCTTCCCATGGTCCTCCCTCCAACACACTCCCATTTTTGCCCTGTGATATCAGAGCTCTAGCGAACTTCCCAGGAGGATCCCTCCACCTGTGCAGCTCTGAGACGGGCTCCCGTCTTGGATGAAACTTTTTCAGCCTTAAATCCAGTCAGAAGGGGTTTTTTTGACTGGGGATAATTTCTTCAGGATAAGGAAGAAACGTGAGATTTCCCACACAGCTTTGTTGTGGTTGTGGGAGACTGGAATTCGTCAGAATCGTCTGTGAAAGAAGGTCTTCCAGCAGCTCGGACAGAGCGAGGTTTTATAGCCAGCTCAGCTGAATAAGTGACCCGTTTTTTTTTCCTTTTTTAAAAAAACGGACTAACAGGCAAGCATCCTGTCTATGCTTATCACTTTCTTATCTATACAGCTAAAGAGATTTGTCAAAGGATCGGCAATTAAGAAAACTTGGGTGAGCCAAAACTTTCCTTCTTTTTTACTCACAGAACTAAGGGGGAGGAAAATAAAAATAGCCTATCTTTTTCCTATTGCAAAAAGCTGACATGGAAAATGGCATTGTAAAGATTACAACGGATGAGGGGTTTCTGATTGGAAGAGAAAAGAAAAATCTTTTTGATTTATAAGACTTTTGTGTAATATATGTCTGGAACTATTTTTTCTGATCTACTTTTTCTTTTCTTTTTTTTGACGAATCTGCTCATTCTCGTTGCTACTAGTCATTAGGACGCTGTGAACTAAAGCTGTTTTTGCACCTCTGGGCATATAAGAGATAAGCGCTGTCTAGAGTGTGACGCCAGTTGGTTTGAAAGATTAACTCCTTTATAACTGGATAAAGAAATAAACTGCTCTTTGCTTGGGACATTGAAAATTGAAGGAGTTTAGTTCCTTTGGCTTTAAGAATGACAATTAAGAAGATCATGGATGTACAAGAAGGGACTTTATCTTTAGACATGTTTCAGAAAATAATGAATGGGATTAAGTCAATAAAACAAGAATTGAGAAATAATAGACAAGCGTGGAGAATTGAATTTGATGAAATGAGACAGGAGCTGAAAGAAATTCAGGATTCTATGAGAAAGGAGAATAAAGATAGATCTGGAAAACAAAAAAAGGATGAAAGAGAAATTAAAGGCAAGGTTCAAATTATGGAGATTGGATTAAATATGGACATGGAAAAAGATTTGGATTTCCTGGTTGTGACGGATCCTGGAGACAAATATTATGGTTTGGAAATCAGCACTGTCCCTGAAGGAATTGAAGAGATTGGAGATAAAGATATTATCAGTTCAAAAAAATTCCTGGACTGGAAGGATTTGATAGAACTTGAAATGGAGAAAGTTAACAGAATTAATCCCTGTTTTGTGTTAATGGAAAAATCTTCAAGAGATGTGCTAGTGTATCATGTAAAAAAGAGGAACAGAGATGCGGCTTTGCAACAATACTTCAGTGATACGTTCGGAATTGATGGCAAGAAAATATCTGTGATAAAGGAAATTCCTATCAGACTTTTATTATATGACTATGACAGCAAGATTATTGGGTGCATAAAGATGGAAGATGGAAGATGGAACCAATATGGATAATGGAAGAAGAGCGATTTGAAATTACTGGACTTAGTAGACTTTATGAGTTGGATTAATTGACATGTTTATTTAGAAAAAAAATTGATGGACATATATCTCAAAGATTGGAAACTTCTCTTTGACTTTTTGTGGAAGAATGAAATGATATGATGTTAATGAAATTTGAAACCAATTAAGATAACCGCTGGAGGAAGGTGATTTTATAATCTATTAAGAGACAGGCTTGTTATATATTATAGATTTATAGCTGAACTACGACAAATCGGAAGTCATTTTTTTTTATTTTTTTTTATTGTATTAGTTATTGATTTGTGTTTTTTTTCTTTTTGTATTGTTTTGGTTTTGAAAATCTGAATAAAAATTAATTGGAAAAAAAAGATATCAGAGCTCTAGCATCGGTGGGGTCAGGACCCTGGAAGCTGCCACATTGTTGGGGAGGAATAATCTGACATCAGACCTCTGATGTCTGACCTTAGAGAAGGAGATCTGATGTATCCTATCATTTATTATTACGTTTATATCCCATTTTGTCTCCAACAAGCTCAAAGGGGCATACATGGGTCTCCCCACCGCACTCCCATTTTATCCTCACAACAACCCCATGAAGAAGGTTAAGCGGTGAGGTTAGATTAGGATTGTGACTGGCCCAAGATCACCCAGTGAGTTTCATGGCTGAGCAGAGGCTTGAACGCCAGTCTCCCAGGTCTAAGACTCTAACTCACACTGGCCCTGGGGACCATAGAACAGCAGCCTAAGCATAATAAATGTCACTGGAAGGAAATCACTCTATGGGTAGAGACACAGTTACTGTTGTGCCGGGTCCAGTCTCTCTTTTCTGAAAATGGGGGTGCACAATACCAGTCAAACTCCACCCCTTTCTACTCCAAAACCTTGGTCAGATCAGCTCAAGTGCATTGTTTTTTAATTTAGGCTACTAGCATGCTAGACGCCTACAGCAAAGCATTTCCATTGGCCACACCTGGAGGGCAAAGGGGTTGATCTATTGATCAGTTGTGAAATCTCTTTAAAGTAATTTTTTTGAAAAATTCACTCCAGCTAATCCCACCAGGTTTTACAGTAAAAAGGAGCGAGGTTAGACTAGTGTTGTGCCAGTTTTCAGAAAACAGAGGGAGAGACACATGGGAATGGGCAGAACAGTGAGTTTGTCTCTACCGTCAGCTTCACACAGATGTTGCAACTGATTGGCAGATCAACCCATTTGTCTGCCAGGTGTGGCCAATGGAAACTCTTTGCTGCAGGCTCAGGCAGCGACAGTGATTGGCCCAACACTTTGCTATAGGCAGCCTGAAAGGTCTGGAGTCAGCAGTGGGGCAGGGAGGTGTGGCCAGGAGAGGGCAGAGTTACTCCAAAATGCAGCCAGAAAAACCTTTGTCTCTGCTTTTGAAGTGACTCGAGTGCTCAGCACAGCAGAGTGCTCTCTCTCTTGCTCTTGCTCTGTCATTAACAGAGCTTCCTTTGAGCCAGGATACCCTGGGGTTCAGCCCCAGAACCAGTGCGTAGGGTTACCAAGATTATTATTTTTATTTTTATTTTAAGATCTTTCTCAGAGGATCCAGAGGATGGGACCAGTGATAGAATTTGGCAGGTCAGATTATTCTAGGTCTGGGCAGACCAAAGAGGAATTTCATAGGGTGTGGGTGCAGATGCTACTTTAGGGAAGGGCAGTGGCAGGAAAAGAACAAATCATTATTGGGCCAGCTCTGAAGCTTATTAGCTTTTCAATCACAGCTTCTGATTACCTTCTCCCAGAACACAATTTTACAGGCATGAACCTCGGTGACCTCAGTTAAACCCTACACATAAGCAAAACCCATCGGTGCCCAGAATAAATTTTATTGGGTCACAACTACATTCCAGGTGGAGACAGCTATGTTGGGGAGAAAGCATAGTTCCTGGTTTAATGGGCCATAACCACCTCATCAAAATAGTAGTCAGAAGATATTCTTCAAGATGCTCCCGTCTCTATCTAGAGCAGTGATTTTTTTTCTCAGTCTCACACAAAGATCCCATCCACAACATACATTTAAAGCACATTTATACCACAGTTGTGGCTTCTCCCAGAGAATCCTGGAGGTGTAGTCAGCTGAGTTCTACTCAGAACAGACCTGAACAGGGTACCATCTTGTCCCTGATTCTGTTTACCATCTATATGAAGCCCTCGGGAACAGTCATCAGATTTGAGGTGAGGTGTTAGCAGCATGCTGATTATACCCAGCTTTATTTCTCTGTAACATCTGAATCGGGAGAGGTTGTGCAAGACCTTGACCACTGCCTTCACTCGGTGGTGGGCAGGATGAGAGCCAATAAACTGTGTCTGAATCCTAGCAAGATGGAGGCGCTGTGGGTTGGTGGTTCCTGAGTTTGGATTATTGGTCAGTTGCCTGTTTTGGATGGGGTTGTGCTCCCTCTGAAAGAGCAGGTTTGTAGTCTGGGGGATGCTCCTGGATCCATCTTTGTTGCTAGAGGCCCAGCTGACCTCAGTGGCTAGGAGTGCCTTTTACCAGCTTCAGCTAGTAAGACAGCTGTGGCTGTTTCTGGACCAGTATAGCCTGACCACTGTTGTCCATGCAGAGCTTGGAAAAGTTACTTTTTTGAACTACAACTCCCATCAGCCCCAGCCAGCCTGGCCACTGGATTGGGTTGTAGTTCAAAAAAGTAACTTTTCCAAGCTCTGTGTCCATGTACTGGTAACCTCCAGGTTGGATTACTGTAATGTGCTCTATGTGGAGCTGCCCTTGAGGTTGGTCCGGAAGCTGCAGCAACTGCTCACTAGGGCAGGGTATCACCAACTTGTCACCCCACTGCTGAAACAATTGCACTGGCTGCGCATTAGCTACTGGTCTATGTTCAGGGTTCTGGTTTTGCTGTCCAAAGCCCTATACAGCTTGGGACCAGGATATCTAAAAGATCATCTTACCCCTTATATACCCAGCTGATCACTATGCTCTGCAGGTGAGGGCCTCCTTCAGATACCATCTTAAAGGAGGTCCGTTCCGCACAACATAGGACGTGGACCTTTAGTGTAGTGGCATCTACCTTTGGAATTGCTGATGTTGTTGTTATCTGCCTTCAAGTCAATTACGACTTATGGCAACCCTATGAATCAGTGACCTCCAATAGCATCTGTTGTGAACCACCCTGTTCAGGTCTTGTAAGTTCAGGTCTGTGGCTTCCTTTATGGAATCAATCCATCTCGTTTGGTCTTCCTCGTTTTTTTACTCCCTTCTATTTTTCCCAGCATTATTGTATTTTCTGACGAATCATGTCTTCTCATGAAATGTCCAAAGTATGATAACCTCAGTTTCATCATTTTAGCGTCTAGTGATAGTCCTTTGTCTAATTGTTTAATTTGTTCTAACACCCAATTATTTGTCTTTTTCGCAGTCCATGGTATGTGCAAAGCTCTCCTCCAACACCACATTTCAAATGAGTTGATTTTTCTCTTATCCACTGTTTTCACTGTCCAACTTTCACATCCATACATAGAGATCAGGAATACCATGGTCTGAATGATCCTGACTTTAGTGTTCAGTGATACATCTTTGCATTTGAGGACCTTTTCTAGTTCCCTCATAGCTGCCCTCCCCAGTCTTAGCCGTCTTCTGATTTCTTGACTATTGTCTCCATTTTGGTTAATGACTGTGCTGAGGTATTGGAATTCCCTCCCCTTAAATATTAGACTGGCACCATCTCTGTTACCTTTTCAGCACCTACTGAAGACCTTCCTCTTTCAACAGCCTTTTAAGTAGAGACTTTATTTCAGTGAGCGTCTGTTTTGGAATTGCTTTTTACGATATTTTTAATGTTTTTTCTAAAATATGTTTTTAAAGATGTTTTGTTTTAATATGTTGTTAAAGATGTTTTGTTTTAACATATTTTAATGTCTGTTTCTATGATGTTTTCTGGTGTTTTTAGTGTTTTCGTTTGGCACCCTGGGCTCCTACTGGGAGGAAGGGCAGGATATAAATTTAATAAATGAATAAATTAGTCAAGTTGGTTTAAGAAAGCCCCGGATCACTGCGGGTTGGGTCAGGTGACCCAGAGTGATCCAGGGGGGTCATCAGGGGGTAGGACATCACGCAGGAAGAAGGGAAGGCATCGGGCAGGAAAATCCATAACAAGGCTGATCATTATCCGACCACCGGCTGTGTCTTTCTGAGAGAAGCTAGGACGGGGGGTGGCTGCCTTTTGATGCAGGATGTGGAGTGCTCCTTTCCAGCCAAACCTCCTTTCCAGCCCAACACTGCCTGACTCTCCTTTGACACACCCCACTCCTGGGGCACCACCCTGCAGGACTGATGCCTCTGCTCGACAGCTGTTGAGCGGAGTCATTGATCCTGCCGGGTGCAGGGTGCTCCTTCACAAATGTGCCTTCCCCATGGGGAAGCCTCTTGTGAAGGAGCACCCGGCAGAACTGAACCCCCTTGCTCTTGCTTGGGGGGAGAGGAGATGCAACATCTCCTTTCCCTGGCCCCCTCCCAGCTGTATGTTTAATTAGAATTTATAAAAAAGTAATTAAATGTCAGCCCTGCCCCTCCCAAAAAAACTAATTCAGGAGCAGGGGCTGATGGGAGTTGTAGTGCACATCATCTGGAGGGCACCAGGTTGGAAAAGGCTGGTCTATTACACATTGTTGACTGTGTGAATTTGCTTCTAAATATTTGTATTCCATCTTCCACAGAATACATTTTCTTGTTAAAGCTGCAAGGCCTCAGTGATAGAAGAGACCAATATGGATTTACTCTCCAAACTAAAAACAATAATCCACCAGCTGTGTGTCCTGAAATCTCAAAAACTGGCATTCAGCTTTTCAGCAGGAGCTCAACAACATCCACAGCCATCAATAACAATAAATTAGGGTTTTTTAAAAAAAAAAACGTGTAGGGTTGTGAGCTGGAGCCTGGGCTTCCCGGAGTGGAGCAGCCTACAGTTTCCACTCAGATGTCTATGGCAAAGAGGATTGATGCATGCGTCTCACTCGTGTAATCACTCTGTGTGAGGTCTGGAAAGCTGAGAGGAGAGGGGGAAAGATCCTTTGAGCATTGCCCAATGCAAAGAGCATCGGCTGAAATCCAGAGCAGGCTGTTGAAAAACTGTGTTGCTGTAAACACTCTTGGAGTAGTCCATTAAGATACCATGTGACTGTGTTTCTTTGTTGCTGCAAGTCAAGTTGTCACCTGGCTGCTGTTTGACTGGCCTGGCCAGGGTGTTTGTTTGCTTGCTTGCTTCCTCATTTGTTTAAAAAAAGAAAAATTCCAAAGCTGATGTTTTTAATGGCATATTCCCAAGAGCTGTTTTTTTTAAGGAAAATCAAGCAGTAACTCTCTATATAAATATAAGAATATTCTATGTTTTTAAATTATTATTATTATTATTATTATTAACAAGGGTGCCGCAGGGTACCATCTTGTCCCCTATGCTGTTTAACATCTATATGAAGCCCTTGGGAGCAGTCATCAGGAGATTTGGGGGAAGGTGTCAGCAGTATGCTGATGATACCCAGCTCTATTTCTCTGTAACATCTGAATCGAGAGAGGCCGTGCAAGCCCTGGACCACTGCCTGGACTCGGTGGTGGGCTGGATGAGAGCCAATAAACTGAATCTGAATCCTAGCAAGATGGAGGCACTGTGGGTTTGTGGTTCCCGACTTTGGATAATTGGTCAGTTGCCTGCTTTGGATGGGGTCCTACTCCCTCTGAAAGAGCAGGTCCATAGCCTAGGGGTGCTCCTGGATCCATCTTTGTTGCTAGAGGCCCAGGTGACCACCATGGCTAGGAGTGCCTTTTACCAGCTTTGGCTGGTGAGACAGCTGCGGCCGTTTCTGGACCAGGATAGCCTGACCACTGTTGTCCATGCACTGGTAACCTCCAGGCTGGATTACTGTAATACACTCTATGTGGAGCTGCCCTTGAGGTTGGTCCAGAAGCTGCAGTTGGTGCAAAATGCAGCAGTGAGATTGCTTACTGGGGCAGGGTATTGCCAACATGTCACCCCGCCGCTGAAAGAATTGCACTGGCTGTGCATTTGCTACCAGGCCAAGTTCAAGTTTCTAGTTTTGGTGTACAAAGCCCTATACAGCTCGGGACCAGGGTACCTGAAAGACCGTCTTACCCCTTATATACCCAGTCGATCACTGCACTCTGCAGGTGAGGGCCTCCTGCAGATACCATCTTATCAGGAAGTCCGTTCTGCACAACATAGGAAATGGACCTTTAGTGTGGCAGCACCTCCCCTGTGGAATTCCCTCCCCTTAAATATTAGGCAGGCGCCATCTCTGTTATCTTTTCGGCACCTATTGAAGACTTTCCTCTTTCAACAAGCCTTTTAGGTTGAGACCTATCCCAGTCTGCGTCTGTGTTAGAGTTGCTTAATATGTTTTTTATAATGTTTTAACCCTTTTTTAAAGTTGTTTTTTAAAATGTTTTTAACGCTGTTTCGTTTTAATGTATTTTAAGATCTGTTTTTATGATGTTTTAAAGTGTTTTTAGCGCTTTGTTTGCCGCCCTGGGCTCCTGCTGGTAGAAAGGGTGGGATACAAATTAAATAATAAACAAATAAACAAATAAATAAATAAATAAAAGAGTCGAGCCTCATGAGGCACTATATTTCTGCAGCATGATTTTATGAACCCTAATGCATAAGTGGTTTTATACATTTATATGCATTGCAGTATATATCTGTTTATGTGCTGGTTACCCACATATAATATGTGTATAATATTATACATATAATAATGTGTGTTATAATACTGTTTATATTTTTAGTGGAACCAGTAAACAAAAAACTTGCTTCTCATTGAAATAAAAGAGCGAGCAAAATTAGAAAAAAAATCTTTGCATATAAATCAAGATTTTCAGAAAATTCCATACCATCTTATGCCCTGCCTTATTCACCTTACTTCTAAATAGCTCCAAAAGTTGTAAGCTTTCCACATAGGTGGGATCCTCCAGCGCTTTGATCATTTTAGTTGCAATTTTATACACCTTTTCCAAGTCTGCACATTTTATATGAATTGGCCAAAATCACATAATCTCCCACACAAAACTCAAGAATTACTCTGTCCCAGTAATCAAACACCTGCTTTGCATGCTGCCAGTCAGTGCAGACAATACTGAACTAGAGAAGGACTAATGCTCTTACCTGGCATAAGGCAGTTCCCTGAGCTTCAGTGAAAGAGAGTTTTGTCCTCCTCTCATCATGGCCGTTACCTTTATTATCTCTGTGCTTGGTCCCGTGTTAGAGACCACGTTCTCCAATACAAACCTGTCTTCTTGTTAAGATCTTCAGCAGAAGCTTTACTGTGTCCTTCCACCATCAGAAGGATGTTGCACTCGGGACCTGCCTGCTGGCTTCTCTTAGGCATCTGGCTGGCCACTACAAGAAAGGATATTGGACTAGATGGGCCATTAGTCTGATCCATCAGGACTCTTCTTAGGTTCTTAAGTGTGGCTGGTGGTGTCACAGGACAGCGCTTCCTTGGCAGTGCTGCCTAGGCTGTGGTATGCTCTCCTACTTGGAGGCTCAAGTGATGCTCTCTACAGGCCTCTACTGGCTCCCCTTCCCAATCAGGCATTAGAGGAGTTCAGCAGCATCTGGATCCACATCTAGTGGATCTATTTAGTTGGATACCACCCCACATTGTATGAGGAGTGGTTGAGAGACCTGACAGCGGTCTTCCAATATCTGAAGGGGTGTCACACAAAACATGGAGCAGGCTCAGTCTCTGTTGCTCCAAAGGGCAGGACTAGAACCAACTGTGGGAAATTGCAGGGAAGCAGATATGCAGATTTTGGCTAAACACTGGGGGGGAGGACTTCCTAATGATATGATGACACTGGGAAAGACTACCTCAAAAGGTGGTGGGATCTCCTTCACTGGAGGCGTTTAAGTGGAGGATGAAGGACAATCTCTCAGGGGTGCTGTAGTTATATCCTGCGTTGTAAATCCTGCATTGAGCAAGAGCCAGGTGACGTCCAAGGTCAATTCCAATCCAACTCTGTAATTCTCTGATACTTTTATTTTAGGTTCAGGAGAGACAAAATGGTAGCTCTTTCCCCTGTGCCTAATCAACACAATGGAATTCACTGTCACGAGATGTGCTGATGACCAATAGGCTGGGAGGACTGAAACGAAGGATTATTAGTACAGATTAGTACAGAGATGTGTTTGTTTTCCAAGCATGGACTGAGGGGTTTCTTTGAGCATAGTGAAATCATTTAAATATGCATTTCTCTACTTTTAAGCTGAGGTGCTACAGCCGCAGCATGTTCATTCGGAACATGCTGATCCGTTCTTATTGCAGGCCATGTATGAAGTACAATGTGTGCTGGAAGGCTCTTCTGCATGTCTGACCTCACACAGAGGTCTGGAATGTGGTCAGTGAGTGAAACGGGGGGGGCTATGGAACTTTTCCTTATATTAAGGTAAATATCAAACTCGCCACTTACATTAAAGCAAAGGCTTTTTAAAGAAGAAGGAAGCCAGTCACTTGCCCCATGTCTGCATTTACATCTGCATGTACATTTCAGTGCTGTAAATTTGGGATTGGAGAGTCTTAATTTAAAATCTCCTAGGTAATTCAGTCACATCTGGGCCCCAGTTCGGATGAAGCCTTTGTCCTGTAGTTTATATAGCATCATATTTAATCTAGTACTGGCTGCTTTAATTGTTATTCTCCCTATTCGCTGTTTAGAATTTCTTTAGATGGTCGAATATGCATGCAGTACCATTAGCTCACCGGCTCTTTTCCTTCAGCAATTTGTCCCATGGACTCTGAGTCATTTTTCCCAAACTGATGTGATTCCCTGTCACTGAGATGAGGAATTTGGCAGGGTGAGAACTGGAAGCCTCTGTTTGCTCTTGAACAACTCGTTTTTCTTTGAGTGAGAAAAAAATTCAGCTGCAAAGCTTGTGACACCAGAATGACAATCTGTAATAAGGTCATCCAGGTCCCAGTAGACGTAGCTTTAAAAGATGCAATTGCAATCTACAAACTAGTAAAGATGACGTATTGGCTCTTAAAACCAAATGCACCCCCTTCAATTCGGCCCCATTTTGACCTAACCAGTATAAATATGTTTTTAGAATGTAGACAACAGCCTCCTCCACTAACAGGGAAGCATGAAAATAGAAATTTAAAGTGGTAGCAGCAGATACTTCTGGCCGTGCATCCAACATTACAGAGGACATTCCTCTATTTCAGGAGTGGGGGGAACTTTGGGCCCCCAGGTGTTACTGAACTACAACCGTCCTCTTCCTTGGCCATTGGCCATGCTTGCTGGGGCTGATGCAAGTTGTAGTTCAGCAACATCTGGAAGGCCAAAGGTTCCCCACTCCTGCTGTGTCTGTCTGGTCCAAGTTAGGAACAATTGAATTAAAAATTGTACATATTAGGAGAAATTCACACCAAAAAGCTGATGAAATTTCATGAGGACTTTAAAATCAAAAACAGATATGGAAATACAGATAATGGAGTTTAAAACTAGAAAAACGAGAAACTGAAATCAACAGAAATGGACAGATTTGCCCATCCCTGTGCTATGGTGAGATTATTTATTTCTTTTGCATTTGATACCAGCTTTAGTGTTCCAAGAGGCTCTCTAAGCAAGTTTCAAAATATGCTCATCATTTTTAAAAATTGCATTAATATTTGGTATGTATGAGGTTAGGGTTTCCATGTCTCCAGTTTTTGCCTGGAGACTACAATTATTTGGGGTCCTCTCTGGGTGAATCACCTTAATCTCTGGACTCATAGCTTTCATTTTTAAAAAAAGTTTCTAGGTGGTCTGGTTCAAAAGATACAAACCAAAATGTCAGTTGCCGCCCCACCCACAACTTCTGTTAGTACCAGCTGTTCTAATCCCTTCCCTTTCAGGTTTTTAGCCAATAAGTGAGGTCAGGATTGCGATTGACAAGATTTGTTGACCTCCAGGCAATACATTAGCCCCATTTCAAGTTTTGAGAACAGTTTCCTTTTCCTGCTTGTCTCACATCAGAAATTCAGTAAATATATAGATTTCAGCAGCATAAAGAGTACCTTCTCTGTACAGGATTGGGACTTGCTTCTGAATAAACATGCATAGGATTGCACTACAACAGAAGATCACAGCAGAATCTTGGTGGGCATACACAGTAAACAATTTTAGTTATAATTATAATAAAAATGCACATGATAATAATAATAATAATAAACTTTATTTCTACCCCGCCCTTTTTCCAATAGGACTCAGAGCGGCTTACAACTAAAAACAACACCATTAAAACATACAGAGTATATTATTAAAAAAGAATAAAACTATGAGAAAAATTAAAACCATAAAATATAGGTTAAAAACAGCGGACAATTTAAAATAATAAAATCATATAATGTAATCACCAAACCTATGACACTTAATCCTGGTCGTTCTCTATCCCAAATGCCCGTTGAAATAAAACAGTCTTTACTTGTCGCTGGAAAGACATGAGAAAACATGATTCACTAGAAAAGACAATAATGCTGGGAAAAACAGAAGGGAGTAGAAAAAGAGGAAGACCAAACAAGAGATGGGTTGATTCCATAAAGGAAGCCACAGACCTGAACGTACAAGATATGAACAGGGTGGTTCATGACTTGCTCTTGGAGGTTACTGATTTATAGGGTCATCATAAGTCGTAATTGACTTGAAGGCACATAACAACAGGTTTTTTAATTACAATACTTGCAAAAATAGCATATTATACATTTTATCTTTCAAATAATGTTTGAGCAGAAGTTTTAAAAAATGTACATACTGCAGTGTTATACTTTTCTGATTAAGGAGTCAACCAAGCTGTTGATGAGGGCAGTTTATTTGTCTTATTCATAATCTCTTTTGAAAACCTTCCTAATATGAAGCTTTTCTGGGAGTAAAGCTGTAGCGCTAATTCCACAAATCTGGAATTAACCCCTTTGAATTCAGTAGGACTTGCTTTTGAGTAAACATGGTTAGGATTGTGCTGAAAATCAATGGGACTTTTGAGTGAACATAGAAAAGGATTGCGTTGTAAATCTTTTTTCCCCCTCCAATCCTTAAAAAAAAAAAAGCAGTTAGGCAGGGCTTACTTAAGTGTCACTGCTTTTATTTGGCAGGAAACTAATACTTTTTTTAAAAAAAGTGTTCTACAATGGCCAACTGGTTTTGACAATAAACTATTATATGGGATGGATGTATTTTTACATCTCCATTGTGTGTGTACATGGAATATTTCAACAACACTGTGAGGTAGGGTTGGAAACCAAGGCAGCTCACAACAAGAAATAAAGCCATTTAAATCCAGTAACCATAAAACAAGTATAAAAATCTTAAAGTGGCATGATTCTGAATTTTAGATTGGGTGAGTGAAGTTTCTTATCACTGAATTGCAGTCCCATGCATGCTTTCCTGTGTGAGTAAGCCCCATTGAATACATTGGGCCTTCCAAGTAAACATGCAGAGGATTGCACTATAAATATTTTTACACATTGTGTAAATAATAAACAACTTTGACATTCATGCTTATATAAATATTTCTTCATACTATGTTTTGATATGTATTTGATTTCACACTATGGTTGTACATTATTATTTACAAATTATTATTTCCTCTACATTTTAACTGTGCCCATCTTCCTTGGGGTGGTCATGGCCCCCTTCTGTTGTTTTCACCCCGAGGCGCAGATTAGGCTGAGAGATGGTGTGTAGCCCATGGTCACCCAGTAAACTTTTTAGCTTATTTCAATTTTAAAATTTTATTAAAATGATTTATATGCAGGCAAAGTGTATGAAGTAATGTAGATCTACACAATACATTTAAAGCACATCCAACTCACATTTAAAGCACATGACTTCCCCCAAAGAATGCTAGGAAGTGTAGTTTCCCCCTCACAGTTATAATTCCCACCACCCTTAACAAATTACAATTCCCAGGATTCTGTAGTGCGATTCATGTGCTTCAACTGTATGTTGAATGTGCTTTAAATGCATGGTGTGGATCTGCCCCAGCATGCTCTGTATTCATTGGTGAACTGATAATAACAATTTAAAAAGATACTGTTTTTACAAGGCTGTAGCTTAGTGGTAGGGTACATGTTTTGCATGCAAAGGTCCAAAATTCAATCTCTAGAAGAGACTATTGCCTGGAATCCTGGAGAGCCAATGCTAGTGCATGTCATCAGTACTGAGCTAGAAGTTATCAAATGGCCTGACTCGGTATAAAAGAGGAAAGAGACCCAAAGGCCACAGTGACACTGAAATTTGTTTATGTATTTTATTTACAACATTTATATACCACTTTATTATAAAAAAGCAACCTCAAAGCAGTTTATAGAAGGAATTAAAACAATAATATTATTGGCAAAAACAGTGAAAGACAGGTATTTAAAAACATTCAACATAATAAAACTAACAATGAGTTAAAAACAGATAAAAAACATAATAGCTTCTACACGTCTGGGTAGGCTTGCCTAAACAAAAATGTTTTTAACAAGTACCAAAATGAGTATAATGAAGCAAGGATAGGTGCTGCCACACTAAAGGACTCATTTCTTAACCTGTAACATGGACAGGACACATTGCACTTGGCCTGGTAGCAAATCAGCAACCAGTGCCAATGTCAGAGCAGAGTTATTATGTGCTGATATGGTCTCACTTGAGAGCCAGCATGGTATAGTGGTTAGGATGTTAGACTATGACCCGGGAGACTAGGGTTCGAATCCCCACACAGCCATGAAACTCACTGGGTGACCTTGGGCCAGTCACTATCTCTCAGCCTCAGAGGAAGGCAATGGTAAACCCCTCTGAATACCGCTTACCATGAAAACCCTATTCATGGGGTTGCCATAAGTCATGAAGGCAGTCCATTTCATTTTCATGGTCTCACTCATGTCAGAAATTGTGCCACAGCATTCTGTACTAACTGCAGCCCCCGGGTCAGATTGTACTGCATGGGGATTTCTGTGACCTTGGCTGACTGGCTGCCAGGATTTTTTTAGTTTTGGTTAGGAACACTGACTGGTTGTGGGATGCTGAGTTTTCTGTCTTACGCATAGACAGGTATGGTACTGTATTTAGGAAATCATCACTGTCTTTTTTTTCTTTTTCTGTTTGCATTTCATTTACCTCTCACCTTACTCCCTTACTTCCATAGAAGCAACAACAGTGCTTCCATGTGCTCAGCTCAACCCCTTAAACCCACTGATGATGCACCTTGTTAGTTGCAGAGCTTGGAAAAGTAACTTTTTTGAACTACAACTCCCACCAACCCACACCAGTGACCATGCTGGCTGGGGCTGATGGGAGTTGTAGTTCAAAAAAGTAACTTTTCCAAGCTCTGGTTAGTTGCATGAAGGTTTGTTTCTTGCCCAATAGTGGTAAAAGAGAATTCACATACTGGGAAGTATGGCTTCAGTTGATATTGTTCCCAGTCTACTGACTGTGATGGGAGACCAAACCACATGTGCTTTCTCTCTGTCAGTTATTACTCACTGGAATTGGGTTGGGTGTCAAAGTGAATTTATAGCAGCCCTCAGGGTAGGCAGGATAGAGTAGAGAATCTTCTTAAATCTTACTCATTTCTCAAACCTCTCTCTGCAGGGAAGGGTCAAGTCTGCAACGTGGCTGGGTGGTTCCCAGGTCCAGAAATTGGGAAATCAGCATGTTCTAGATGGAGCTGCATTCCCTCTTAAAGAGACCCAGCCAAATTTTGTGGCAGGTGCAGACCCCTAGTATTAACATGTTTTTCATATAGTTTATAGTTATTAGTTATGACTGCTGATATTCTTAGTATGCAGCTACTAAATGTTATTAAAATGTCATGTTGACATAGATTACAACTTATTTTATATCACAATGTTTTTTTAAAAAAAATCTACCATTCTATATCAGAATTTTGGGCCCCTCCAGACTGGTGGTTTTTTGCAGATGTATTGTGTGACATGACACTAATGTAATAATAGTGCATTAGCGGTGGATTTATAGTGTCCACATATCATTCTGCTTTATTAGCTGTTATGCGACGCCAGTTATTGCCGTGTGGAGGGGCACTCTTGCGCCACATATAGCACCAAAAAAAAAGCAGGGCAGAACATAAACCAGAACATTTGTGGTATGGAAAGTTGCAGGATTTCAGCAAGAAGTTACAGGACATAAACTGATTGGAAACAAAAAAGAATGTCTACCCTGAAACTTTTGCAGGCACAAAATGAGTACAAATTGTTACGAATGCACAATAAAAATGATGTTTGGAGGAGTTTGTTATGTGTCAAAACCATACTTACTTGGTGTCTTCTACTCTGAAGATTTGGACTAAAACCCAGAGTGGATTCCAGTGCCCCACTTCCTAGTACTGATGCCTAGTACCTGCCCTCCCTTTAAATATGGGTGCCATTTTTATTTCCCACAATGTTCCCAATGAAGCATTGCTCCAGGAAATCAAACTGACAGTTAGACCAAGCCGCATAGTGCTGATGTCCTCCGCTGCCAAGTAACCCCACCACTGATCAAAGAGGGGACCCAAGAGAGGGAACTTTACCCAGACCCCTTCCAACCTGAGTGAACGCCAGTTCTGGGTTAGAGCTTAAGCTCACATTTGCTGATGAGTTGCATGTAAATGACCATACCAAATAAGCAAAATGGGGTGGGAGGGTTTTTTGTGTGTTCCAAAGCCCTCAGCTCATGATTCAGTAGATCTGCAGATGGACCCAACATACAGTGGCTGTGATTGGAGGACAATAAGTACAGCCTGAAAAATAAATTGTATAGCAACTCCTTTTCAGCAGTCAAGCAGAAAATAGTAGGCTGGTATAGAATAGAAATAGTAAGTGGTAGGCATCTGTGGGTTTGGAAGCAGAGAGATCACCTGATAGGACTGGGCAAGACACTCCATTCCAAACCCAAACTCCAGCTATGTAATTATGTTTAGATTTGGCTTTTTATGGCCTGTAGTATTTTGCTTGGCTTCAGGACTGTTTGGGAGTTAGGACTTTCTTGAGCTGCCTATTTACTGATGATGTTCATAGCTGCCAAAACCATTACAAGGAGCCCTCATGATTACGAAGATCTTTGAAAACCCATTAGAGAGTGATGTGATTTTAGTTGATGCAATAAAATGTTGCTCATCACAATAAATGAAAATAAGCTCATTAAGACATTTGGAGGGAAAATAGTAATCAACCGACTAGCTTCCGGCTGACAGTCTCATCGTGTTCAGCAGGGTGTGAATCAAGCAATATTACAGGATACATTTCAAGCCATGGGCAAGTAACAGAGGGGATCGATCCTGTGACATGATTCCTGGTTCTTGGAGAAGGTCAGGGAAAGATGTATAAAGGGGCAGTTGATGTTTCTACTCTAAAATGGATGCTTGTCTTTTTCTTATTGAGCTCTTGCATTCAGCCAGGATGTCTGCAAAGCAAATGTGTGCAGCTGCTTTCAGATTATGAGGGGCATCCAACTAAGTCATTCTCAGATTAGACTCAATGAACAACTGACTAATTTAAGTTCACTGATGTCAGTGGGTCTATTCTGAGTATATCTTAGCTGGATACAACCCTATGTTTCTGACTGCCACTACAAACCGCTTCTCTCTCATTCTGAGATTGCTTCCAAAGTATGGAGATGAACTCCCATAAGGCTATATGGTTTACCATCCATGCTTTGGCTTGCTCCATGTTGAAATACTGGTCACTCTTGTAAGGTGAGCTTCATGTCTCGTTCTAAGAGTGAAATATTCCCTGTTTCACTGTGTTGTAGTAGTTAGAGTGTCGGATTAGAACCAGGGAGATCAGGGTTCAAATCCCTACTCAGCCATAATGTTCACTAGGTGATCTTGGGCTAATCACCAAACTCTGAGCCTAACCAATCTCCGAGGAATGTTATGAGGATAATATGAAGAGGCAGGGAGCCATGTATGCCACCTTGAGCTCCTTGGAGGAAAGATGGGCATATAAATGCAATAATAAAGAAATAAACAGTTTTTTAATATGCTTTCTTCTGGTGTTTGTTGATAAAATACAAAAGGGGCTGTAGAAATGTGTGGGACTATCTATGCCTTCTTGTGATGCCATGCATGCTTGCAATGCTTCAAGGCAACATGCAAATGCCTGAGTGTGAAGAGGCCACCTTCATTGCATGGAGGGTTTCTAATACAGGGAAGAGAACCCCAGTTATTGTGCAACTGTTTCAGGACATTGTTGGTACATACAGCAGCATCACAGAGGCAGAACTCACTTTACATGTTCCTGCAGGCCATTTTGTGTGTGAAGGCCTGAAGAGAGCTAATGGGTGTGCTAAATTTCAACTTTTGGCCTGTTGTCAAAAGTTGACATCCCCCTTCAAGCATCTTTATTCATAAAGAAGAAAAAGAAAGTTAAAAAGAAAGCCTCTTCTGTGGTTTCCACTCTGTCTGCTTTGTGCACGCTTCTTTCTTTTTTCGGGGGATAGTCTAGATTACCTTTAGGTGTGTTATCTGAATGTTCAGTGAGCAATCTTTATCACAGTCTGCATCACATCACATTACACTTTTACAAATGTGTCACTGTCCTGGTACATGAGTAAAGCCTGAGGTGGAGTCTGTGGGCCCCTATGGCTTTGTGCCAAAATTATAATGATTTTAAAATAGGATGGGACTATTATACAACTCTCCCTTCATAATCATTGCTATAAATTTTTCTAAGACCAGTGTGGCAATAGACTTCCATGCTCTGGACTTCCATGCTATGGAGCACTATGTAACAGTGTACAAAGTCCTCCAAAACTAGCTCAAGCAAAAACCAGATGCTTTGTAATATTGATGCTGAACATCCCTCATTCCTCATTAAAAAGTTGTGTCAGAGTTTCCATCAAGAAGCTCCATTTGCAGGAGGCTCTGCAGAGGTCCTAAATATTTTTCTGGAACAAACTCTAACCTAAATACTGTTGAGCCAAGAACAATATTTTTGCTCAGAAAATGAAGTAAAATTGATTATAATGCATGAACTATATTTAAAAACATTATCTATTTGGTCATTCACTTATTCTCACATTTTCATACAGAAAAGCAAGGCCTATGGCAGGCTTTCCCAACCTGGTGTTCTCCAGATATTACTGGACTACAGCTCCCATCTTCCCTGAACATTGCCCATGCTGGCTGGGGCTGAATGGTGTTGCTGTGCAGAACATCTGGTTGGGGAAGGCTGGCTTATAGCAAAGGTATGTAATCTGTGGCCTTCCAGATGTTACTGGATCATGACTCCCATCAGCCCGAGTTAGTATGGCCATGGTCAGGGCTGATGGGTGTTGTAGTCTAACAACATCTGGAGGGCCTAGGTTGTCTATCCCTGAGTTAGGATCTTTGTGGATTTATGGGTGTAGAGTTTAATAGGACTATTCCAGAATAAAACATGACTATGTAGAGCCTTTGTTGATGTTTTTATGTGACCTCTGAAAGGGTAGAACTTGAATTGTAGATGGAACTAAAAAATGTCCAGGCACTGAAAGAAAAGGGATTATCAAAAAGGCTTAATGAATATTTTGTCGAAAGCTTTTCCATTCCCCATTAGAAGTACTTTGCTTGTGGCTCCCTTTAAAATCAAACGTGACAGCTGAAAATTAATATTCAAAGGAAACATGTCTCCAAATGTGTGAGTTCCACCACTGACATTTGTACAGGAAATGGAGTCTTCATTTTTACGAGTTGTCTGTACGTGACTTCTGCTGATTGGCAATGCTGAGGTGAGGGGAAACTATCTCCCTTTTATTCAAAATAGACAATGATTAAAGTGAGCTATTAAAAGTAGAGTGAATTTGGAAAAGTAATGTGGACAGCATATGGCTTGTGATAACAAGCTCCTGAAATCCAAGCAAAAAAACAGTAGGTTTCCCTCACACATTTGCATCTATAATGTTAAATAGCTATTGGATATTCAGAAACCCACAGGCCAATCACAAGTAGCCATATCTCTAAATAAAGCACAAGAGAGAGAGAGGCCCCATCTGCACTATAAATTTAAAGCAATATCATACCACTTTGGATTCTCCCAAAGAATCCTGGTAAGGGTGCTGGGAGTTGTTAGGAGACCCCTGTTCCCTTCACAGAGCTACAATTCTCATGGTGGCTTAACAATCAATCCCTCTTCCCAGGGAATTCTGGGAATTGTAGCTCTATGAGGGGCAACTCACAGCACCCTTAACAAACCACAGTTCCCAGGCTTCTCTGGGGGAAGCCATGACCTCTTTACTCTGGCCTTTGACACCTGAAATGTATATTTGTAGGACCCACCCTGTTTTGTGGTTTAAGGTTGTTTTTTATTGTTTTTAATACTGCATTTTAAAATTGTTGTAACCCACCCCGAGACCTTTGGGTGGGTAATAAATGTATTTGATGATGATGATGATGATGATGATGATGATGATGAATGTATTACACTGCTTTAAATATATAGTGCAGATGGGGCCACAGAAGAACAGAAATTTCACAATCCACAGTGAACTCTTGAAACATCAGCTCAGCCTCTTGGGAGCCATACACCTGCTCATTAGCCATACCTATTGCTGCCAGTGTCGTGTCCTGGTAAATCCAAGGCTGGCCCTGCCATTAGGCAAAGTGAGACAGCTGCCTCAGACGACAGATGCTGGGGCTGTTGGGGGTTCTGGTGAACTGAGCTTTGTGTGTAACATAGCCTGCCCTAAGTTAGTTTGCTGTTCTCAGGGGGGGTGGAGGATACTATCCCAGCACTAGTGTTGGAGAACCTCTGGCAGCAAAAATCTTGGGCTAGCCCTGGGTAACTCTACCCATCAGCTATTCCGAAGCCCTTCATTGGCCTGTCCTTTTAGTTGATTCATGGGACTTCTCTATTGGGAGTACATGTGTGGTATATTGAATTTACCTTTCATGGGCTTGTAATGGAACGATCTAGTTTTCCCCTCTGATGCTTACCTAGTGTGGTTGAGTCCCGCTGGGTGTAGCTTGTGTTTGGTCTGTCTAGGCATGGGCAAAAATTCCACTGAATTCAGATTTAGTGCTGGTTTTTCAATGGTCCACATATTCTCCATCTTTGTGGACTGATCTTATTTGCTCTGAACTTCAGCAGCTTTTCCCCCAATACCAGATTTCCCCCCCTCAAATATTCCCTCGTATATACCATTCTTTTATTGATTTACTCACAGCATAGCATAGCAGTATAGTGCTCTCACTCGCTCGCTCTTCTGCCATCCCCCTCCACTCAAATAATCTAAGCTCCAAGCAGGGACAGCGAACAAAGAACAAACTCACATCAATACTGCCTGTTAGGTTGACGGAATGCTTTCAAAGTGGTGCCAGCCAACAGATCCCATCCCTAGCTCTGTCACTTTCAGTTTGATTTTTGGGGTGAACAGAAGGCCTTATGAGCTGCTTTGCCATGCTGCAAGAGAACAGAAACTTTTCGGTGCATGGCAGCCTGAGGCTACAATCTTCTGCATACTTTTCCGGGAGTAAGTCCCTTTAAACACAGTGGGACTTGCTTATGGGTAAACATGTATCGGATTGCACTGTAAGCGATTGGGGATCAATTTCAGTTTTTCTATCAGTTTTAGTTTTCCTCACTTTCTCATTTTTCCACTCTTAAATTTGGTTCTCATCAGTTTGCCTTTTTAAAAAAGTCTTCATGAAAATACACTTAAGTGCAAATTTCTCCTAATATAGGCAAGCTCATATGCAATTTTGACAAAGATACACATTTTTTCCAAAACCATTCCCCCAAATATCTGCATTTATATGCACACTTTACCATAGTATCTAACTTTTTCTATGCGATACTTGGCTGGAGAACTGTATTGCAAAATTTGGAGAAGTGTGAATTTCAAAGGATAGCTGTGTTTTGGTAGGTTCACCTTTTAATGTGAACTGAAGTGAATTTCACCCCCATCCCTAGCTACACCCACCCATCTTCCCAAGGGGACTTTCATTACAGGCTCAGGAAGAGTGTGGTGGACCTGCTATTCCATCTCCTCTTCTGCTTCTGAAAGAACAGCTGCCCTGTACAATAAGAGATGTGGTGTCCCTAAATTTGTCTCTCAATAAGTTCTGTCTAGGAATGAATGATGCTTGCATTTTTTTTCTTTAAGGAGGAAAAGAACAAGAATCCAAGATTTGATTAATATATTTTTCTTCCTCCTCCCCCAACTAAAAAGGGAGCTGTACTTTCTAAGGCGAACCTCTTTCCTTTTATTTTGTTTTATTTTGGGTAAGAATTCCCAAGCGTTTCCAGTCTATTCAAAGCCAGAAGTATCACTTTACACAATTTTTCATTGTACTCAGGGGAAGTCTATGGAAATTTTACAGCAATAAGTTACAAATGGGAATCTGGAACGATGCCAGTCTGGATCCTTCTCATGCCCTTATAGAATTTTTTTTCTTCTTCAGCACTTAGCCCATTCCATAACTTATAAAATATTTATCCAGCTTGCCTATTATATTTGCTTTGGAGAAACAAAATGTATTCAGTGGGACCCAATAACAATGAGTGGGGATATTCCCTTCACATTTCAAGGGGAGGGGAAAACTGGAAGAGATATTTAAACACTGTTCCAAATTCCATTTGTTTCATTGCCCTGCTGCCCTTTCATTTCAGTTTTTCTTCATTTCTTGCCCATTGGAGAAAATTGCTGTGTTAGGGATGGGAGAGAAATTGGATTCAGTTCACATTTAAAGACAAATTTATTGAATTTGCACTTTCTGAAACAATACGATAACCAAAAGAAGCCATCCTTTGACATTCACACTTACCTGAATTTTGCAACACACTTCTCCCACCAAGCAGTGCTTACAAAAACACATATGTTAGGGGGAAATGTGCACAAAATGAATATATTGGTGAATGTAACATACAAAAATGCAATATAGTAGGATAAATTGCTTGCAAAAAATGTGTACATGAGTCGAAACTGCATATAGAAATGCATTTATTAGGAGAAATTTGCACTAAAATGCTGGAAGAATTTTCATGAAGATTTTTTTTTAAAAAAATTGCAAACTGCTACAGAAATGTGAAGAACCAAATTTAAGATTAGAAAAATGAGAACTGAGAGAACCAGAACTGACAGATCCTTCTATCTTTTGCTACAGTACATTGGCGTTACAGGTAAAGATGGGAGAGAAGTTTGATTCCGCTGACATTTAATGGTGACCCTACCTAATTTGCCATTTCTGGAACAATGTCGCAAACTGAAACGCAGCCACCAGCTGAAATTTGCATTTTTCTGAATTTTGCAATGCAGTTTTCCAGATAAGTAATGTATATAAAAAGACATAGGCTGGGCAATATGTGCAGGATAATGCATACTGTAGTGAAAATAACATTAAAATGCATTATAGTACAGATAATTACTTGCAAAAATGGGTATATTGGAGGAAAAATACATCAAAATATGCATATTAGGAGATATGCACAACAAAAAGCTGGTGAATTTTCATGAGGAGGTTTTTTAAAAAAAAAATAAAACAAACTGATGTGGAAATGTTGAGAGCTGAACTTATGACTGGAAAAATAAGAAAGTAAGAGAAAGTGAAATTGACAGATTTGCCCATCCCAAATTGCTGGAATTCACTTTGATTGCAAGTACTTGGAGCCAACTGCAATCAGATATGGAGAAATGTTGATATAGTAAATAAGAGCCTCATTTAGTTATACTTTTTTTCCTTTATGTTTGCTACTGAGAGGACCGAGTAGCTGCATTACTCCCAAAGCAGGGGAGCAAATGTTGCTTTGAGAGGTTACCATTCCTGTCTTAAGCTGCAGTCCTAACCCCACTTAATGCAAATAGTCCCCACTGGATACGATAGGACTTATTTCTGAGTAGACCTGGTTGGGATTGCACTAATATTCTCTTATAAATGACTTTTTGAACTGCCCTTCCTGCACACGTGTGTGTGTGTGTGTGTGTGTGTGTGTGTGTGTGTGTATAAGCATTCATGTGAACACTGGAGCACCATGAATAGTTATAGAGCTCCCATTTATGGAGCTCCTTCCCAGGGGATATTCAATTTGCTCCTGTGGGTGTTATATTTAAATGCCAGCTGAAAACATTATCATTTATCCAGGTATTTGGTCCATGATTTGTTTTACATTCGGCATGCAGCTGCCTTTACTCTTGCTGAACTGCTATATATTTAATGTAACATAATGATTATATGGTTCTGTTTATTTAAGAGGGTTGTTTTAATGATTTACAATGTGAAGCTGCCCTGCGCTGGATCAGAGGAAGGGCAGGGGATAAAAGCATCTACTAAATAAATATATGTATCTTGCCCTTTAGCAAAGTTCTCAGAGCAGTTTAGAAGCATCTGATCAGTGCGAGTGCATCTATCAATCGATCTCTAGCAGGAATGAAGAACCTCAGGCTCAAAGGCCAAATGTGGCCCTCCAGGCCCCTTTCTCTGGCCCTCAGGACTTTTCCCAGACCACACCCCCTTTCCAGCCACACCCCCTCTCTTCAGGCAACACCTCTCACTGCCCCTGGCTTGCACCTTCCTTAGCTGGCTGGAAGGTGTTCCTGGACTCTGCTTCTTGCTTGCCTGGATGGAGGACAGAGAGATGTATGTGTGTAGAAACTGGATTACTGGATAGACCAAGATGATATTCTGGCTGTAACGGGGCTTGCTGTTGTTTTATTGTTTTGTTTTTATTGTATGATATATTCATTTGTGATTTTAACATGTTGGAAGTTGCTTGGAGACCTTCTGTAACAAGTGACTAAGAAAGCTTAATAATAATAATAATAATAATAATAATAATAATAATACTTGTCAAAGGTAAAATTCACATTTCTTGCCCTGCCCAGCATGCCTCTGGTCCCACCCAGCATTAGCATGTGGCCCCTGAAAGGTTGTCTAGGAGAAAATGTAGCCCTCAATTTGAAAATGGTTCCCTATCCCTGATCTATAGATAGGCAGATTGGTCTAGTGGTGGCTGGTGGCTGCATGTCAGTGAGGCACTGGAATTCGCTCTGCATTTTAGTCTGAACTTTCAAGGAGATGTCCAAGGTGCTGAACCTATTTTGGATGTCCAGATTAAAACCCGGAGCAGATTCCACTGCTCCACTGACATGGAGCCACCAGCCGCCACTGGATAGGTAAATGTAGATAGATATAGGTATAGACATATATAGATAGATATAGAGAGATGAGACAAATGAACAATAAATCATATAAAGACATGAAACATATGCTGTGTAGGAGGCAGAGATGACAACCCACCAGATTTGGTTGTCTAGAGGAGTGATAATGGAGAGGTTGGGGTCAGGGAGTGATGCATGGTACGATAACAAGGATGTTATGATCTTGTTATTATTTTCATCTGGAGGGCATTTGTCTAATGGGCAGGGACAACTTTGCTGTCCAAAATGGGGGCCACCACCCAGAAGTGAGCCATAGTTTTGTTTCAGCTGGGCCTTGCACCCAAGCTCCTGATACCCTTCCCCCTGATCCCCTTGCTGGCTGCTGATCAGTTGTGATGTGGGGGAGCCATCAGAAGGAGTGTCATCTCAGAGATGATGCAACTCCCAGTTGAGGTTCTCAACTACACAAACCAATAGGTGGTCACATCTACAGTCACTGCTTTCACCCAATGAGACCTCTGGTGCTCAGATGGGCAGATCCTACAGCCACTTGGATGGGTTGCTTCATGTGGCCAGTCAGGGGGCAGTTCGATTCACATGCCAGGGCCAGACTCCAAGCTGCCCCACCAACAACAACCCAAGAAACATGACTCAATGGTTGCTACTCAACCACTGCCCCAAAAGGACCGGCAGCTGCACTGCTCTGCAGGTAAAACAAAGCACGGGGCAGTTTGTGGCTTTCTGAAGCAGAACTAATTGGGAGGGCTGTGAAGAGGAGGCAGAACTTCCCACCCCAGAAAAGCAGAACAAGAAGAGGGGCATCGCGACAAAAAGAGAAAGGCCACAGTGGACGAAGCAGCCAGAAACAGCCAGAAAAGCAAGGGCAGAAACAGCCCAGGAACACAAGGCACTGAGGGAGCAGCATCTACGCCTCCTCCAGACTGGTGTGCGGGTTTTGCAGGTGTATTCTGCAACACGTCATTGACACAATCACAACTCCAATAAGTGTGAATTTTGAATGCTTGGCTATATTTCGCTTCTCACATGGTTTTGGAAAGTACAGACTTGATCACTTCACCTTTAAGTGTGAACTGAAACAAATTTCCTCCCCATCTCTATGCTCAAGTGGACCCTGCGGGTATGAAGTTTAAGAACCTCTGCTCTAAGAGTACTGAACTCCAGCAACACAGCACTAGAAAGACATCTACAAATATGGGGTTGGCTCTATACCACAGCCAGAACTTTCTGCTCCTGGCCACAAATATCCACCAGTTGTTCCACTTGGGGTACCCACGCTACAGGTCATCCCCCCCCAATGTCTCAACAAAACTAACACTAACTTTTTAAAAAGTATTGTGTTGCATTGCTAAGTTATAGGGATGGGGAGAAATTTAATTCAGTTCTCATTTCAAGCCAAATCAATCAAATTCTCACTTTCCAAAACCATATGAGAACCGAAACACAGCCATCCTTTGAAATTCACATATATCTGAATTTTACAATGCAGTTCTCCAGCCAAAGTTTACAAAATGCATATATATGGGGAAGATATGTTTATTAGGAAAAATCCTCACTAAAATGCTGAAGAATTTTCATGAGGATTATTTTTTTTAAAGTTGCAAATTGCTATAAAAATGTAGAGAACTGAATTTCAAATTGGAAAAATGAGAAACTAAGAGGACCAAAATTGGCAGATCTTTCCATCTCTACTAAGTTATAAAGTAGCGGCGTGCATGGGCCTTAAGATTCACTCCAACACATACGTGGAGGTCTACATGAGAATGCACCACATGTGCACCCCTGTAGCAGCAACCGAAGATTCTTTGACACTGAGGGGAATGGAGTGTGTGGAATTCTTTGAGCACACTGTCGCCCCCACATGAACACTGGCCAAGGTGAACATTCCTTGCAGTAAAAGTGATTCACAGAAGTCATTCACAAACAATAACTCATTTGTGACACTTTAATTTAAAGGTTAACAGCCAGAAGCGTAGCCTCAGGTTCTGTGTTCCTTTTGTAACAGTTGATCACTAACGCTTAAGACTATTCTGGGAGCTACATTTCCTGCATTCCTCATAAAGCTGTAAGTGTTGCTGCTATCATCAGCAATTGGAGGGGAATGTTAGTTGACAGAAAAACTAAAGAACTGCAGTCTCTAGTAATATTGTCCATAGTGTCCATAGATTGTAATGTTTATCGCGTCTGTACAAATATTTTGTGACTGATCTGGGGTTTCCAACCATTGGGGAAATTAATTGTTTGTTTGTTTTAAACTGGGTATTGTTATTTTTCTCCAGCAACTATTTCAAGTGCTTTCTGGGGCGAGTTGCAGGCATTCATTTCTCACGATCATTTAGTAGAAAGATGTGAACTTTTAACCTCCCACCCTCTCAGCATAGGACCCTATTCATAAACACATACATAGAGAGAGAGCTTACACACAAGCAAATGTAATACATAGTTTGGGCTGTATGGCCAAGAGCAATTATATTTTATTCCCTGCTCAGGAGAACAACTTGTCAAGTCTGAAGGAGAGAAAAAAACACCCTGCAGGCAATTAGTGCAGACTTGTTTTAAGAAAATGCCTTCTTTTAAAAATAAAACTCATGATCGTTCTTCCATTTCGGAATCAAGACATAATATACAGAGAGTACACTTTACACAAAATTAAGGACTGTAGTCCTCAGCTCCAGAGCAATCAGATTAATCTGAATGGAGCTGCCTATTTCCCTTTGGTGCTGTGATCCAAAGCATTTAGATCCAAGTTAGGGATAGAGGAGACAAGTAGTTCAGTTTGTATTTAAAGGCGAGCTTACTTAATTCTCACTTTCTGACATAATATGTGAACCAAAACATGGCTAATCTTTGAAATTCTCACTTCTCTGAATTGCAATGCAGTTCTCTAGCCAAGTAATGTATATAAAAATGTCCTTACCAGGGCAAAACATGCATAAATAATGCATTATATATTAGGGGGGCAATGCTTGTATCTATTAGGCAAAATTGCATTGAAATGTGTATATTGGGAGAAATTTGCACTAAAATACTGATGAATTTTCATGAGGACTTTTTTTGTATGGAAATGTGGAGAACTGAATTTAAGACTGGGAAAATGAGATGCTGAGCGAAACTGAAACTGAGAGATTCGCTCATCCCCAATCCAGGAGCACCATTTATGTTTTCAGTATGTGGGAGTGGGAAGAACTACAGAGATTTCAAAAGGGGGACAGTCCGGCTGCATAAAAAGGTTCAAAGGATCATTTGGCTACCTTGAAGATTAAATTGTGAAACAGCAGTGTATCCTATGATGTGTGTGTGTTTTAATATCTCATAATAGCTATAGCAATAGGACAAACAACGAACCTTTTTTTAAAAGAAAAGGATTTGCATTATCGGCATGCAAACATAATGCATAGAGCAATTTAATTGTCTATGGCAGGGGTAGCCAATGTGGCACCTGCCATATGTTGCTGGACTCCAACTCTCGTCATCCTTGATCTTTGGCCATGCTGACTGGGGCTCATGGGAGGGGGAGTCCAACAACAGCCTTGGCTGTCCCTGGTTCAGAGCTTGGAAAAGTTACTTTTTAAAACTACAACTCCCATCAGCCCCAGCCAGCATGGCCACTGGATTGGGCTGATGGGAGTTGTAGTTCAAAAAAGTAACTTTTCCAAGTTCTGCCCTGGTTTGTAGCAATAGTGACTCAGTGTGTACAGTCATTCATTTGGACAGTAGAAAAGCTGCTGCTCAGGCATAGTCACATAAGGTGTGACACCTGAAAGGGCTGTAGCTCAGTGGTAGACCATCTGCCTTGCCTGCAGAATGTCCCAGGTTCAATCCCCAGCATCTCCAGGTAGGGCTGGGAGGGACTTCTGCCTGAAACCCCACAGAGCCATTGCCATTCAGTAGACAATACTGAACTAGATGGACCAATGGTATAGAGCAGTATAAAGCAGTTTCCCATGCTGCTAAACATGCGGGTGTGGCTGTTTCCCAACTCTCCCAAAATGGCATCCCAGATTTCACCAGGCTTGCCTTGAAAATTCATCTTAGTGTCCCATCATAATCAGTGAAACATGCATTCATCTTCAGTGCCCCATGGATTTTAGTGGGACTTTAGCCTTCTGAACTTAACTTTCTCTGGTATAATGGCAAAGCTTCTGGTTGGAGGAGAACTGTCTGGTAGTCAAATTACACTTTGAGAGATACCATATGGTGCCATCCTTCTGGGAACTGTGCCATCTCAGTATGCAAGTGAGGGAACTGCAGGCTTGAATGCATCCCATGTAAAAAGAAATTTCTTGAATTGATCATAGGAAATTAGCATCTTACACATATGGATCTATGTGCACCTAGGTCTGGTGCATGCTCATGGTGATAGAAGGGGCACATAGGTCCACGCTCAACTCCACATTCATTGTTATTCTTCGCAAACCATGGGAAACGAGCATACGCATTCACATATCACATTTTAAATATTTGAGGTCAAAATCCAAATCCTGGTTGAAATCTCAAGAGATTTTGAAATTTTCCAGGATTTCATCACATTTATAAGGACTCCTCCTCTTTAAGAACATGAGAACAGCATTGCTGGATCAGGCCAAAAGCTCACCTAGCCTAGCATGCTGTTCTCACAGTGGCCAGCCAGATGCCTATGGGAAGCCCGCAAGCGGGACCAGAGTGCAATAAGGCTCTCCTCACTTGCAATTTCCAGCAAGTGGTATTCAGAGACACGCTGCCTCCAAAAATAGAGGCAGAACATAGCAGTTGTGGCTAGTAACCACTGATAATTCTGTTGTACATCCATATTCCTAGCACTGCTCATCAGCTCTGACTTAATAGTCCAATCAGTAAAGGTGAGAACAGCCATGTTTAACTTTTTTTTTTTTAAGTCCTTATCTGGATTATAAAATTTCCCAGCTGGAAGTAGAGTAGGGTTCAAGGTTTTCTTGCATTTCACTTTCTGACAGCTATCAGAATTGATTGAGCTACTGGGTGAAAGAATGACTCATGGCTTCATGCAAACAACATGAAAGGCTAAAGCTACAGAGTGGCTTCATAAATCATGATAAGATTCTGCAGAGGCCAGTTCGCAGAGTTGCCACAGCTAATATTCATTGGAGTTTCTGGTAAACAGAGTTCTTAACAAACAGGACTCTGTTGATAATATTTAATATCATCTTATATTTCACTTTTATTAGGTGTTATTTTCAAAAGGCTTTGTCAACACATACACACACACAGTCCAAAACAGTGTTTCACTTTGTGAGGAGTACTACATAACATAAAGTTATAAGTAAGTTCACTGAAATTATTTTCTCTCTCTTCAATGGATTCAAACCAGAGAAAGTTAAATGTGCATAAATTCAATCCATGGGACATTAAAATGCATGAATACCTCATTCACAATGGGCCTTTATGACCAGCCACCACTTCCTCCGCTATGTCAATATCCTGCTTCCAACAATGGCCAGCCAAATACTTCCAGCTGGATAGCTGTGTGTCCTCCTTTACAGAGGACAGTCCTTTGCTCTTCCTATTTAAAGGGCTCTCCAGTCCCAATCCAGTTTAAAGATAAACCTAAGAAGAGAGAGCAGTTTGCCTGACATTGCCCATCAGCTGTAGGCACCTGGGCAGCAGAATGAACAGGCACACAGATCACCTGGTCAGTCATCCTCATTAAGGCACCATATTGTGCATTTTGCCATTTCATTGGTTGTATTAATTTCGCCTTCTTTCAGTACATATAGTGACATTGTGTTTTGAAAACTGTCTGTTGCCTCCCTCCCTCTCAGCTGTTGCTTTGGGGTCTAAATAAAGGAAAGGCAGAGAATGGAATCTAACATTATGTATGAATCAATGCAAAGATTCTTTTTTCTCTACTACAGAGAAATGTTCTGGGAGAAAGGGCTATCGCTCCATGACAGAGCACATGCTTTGCCCGCATAAGATTCCATTTTCAATCCCTGGCATCTCCAGGTAGGGCTGAAGAAATTTCCCATCTGAAACTCTGGGGAGCTGCTGCCAATCACTGTAGACACCATTGAGCTAGATGGACTAATGATCAAAAGATGATCAAAAGTATACAGTAGCTTCCTATGTTCCTGTCTGCTAATCTGGCCCTAATCTTGATCCACCAGAAAGCGACACTGCATCTGAGCGCCTTTCATTATTTCCTGTCTGTGCACTGTATCCTCCATCATTGTTTATTTTTGAACAATGATAAGGCTGCTCATATTTTAAGGCAGACTTGCAAAATGTCACTGTTACAAAGTTCCCTAGATGTTCTACTTTCAAGGATTCACTTCCTCATTTAAATGCATTTGTTTCATACCGATCACTCTGCTGTGGTGCCAGAAATCCTCACTCTTAGCAGACATAATTTGTTGAGTGCACACATTCCTTTGATCATTATTGTTCGGTGGGTGAAGAGGAAATGTCTGGACCAAGGGCAGGCAGAAGGTTGTTTGAGATCTACTAGTAGATCACAGGATGGTTTCCAGTGAATCAGCACGGGTGAATCCCAACTGTTTAGCAATAGCAACAAATAGCAACTCTTTATTCCACCTAAATAAGGCAACTGAAAAGAAGAAAACAAAGCATTTGAGGGAAAGGCTAGCAAGCTCATTTTGCTTCTCATATCAAAGAAAAATTCCTAGGCTAGAATGTGTTCAGAGGCACCCTCTTATTTCCTTCTAACTGGGTAGTCTTTTGCACCTGGCTCTGGTTGGTAGACCTTGAGGCTTGTGGTTTGGGGCTTAGCAAGCCTGATGTCTGCCCACACCAGCTCAGTATTGTCTACACTGGCTGGCTGCAGCTTTCCAGGTTTTCCTGTAGAGAACCTTTCCCAGCTCTGCCCAGAGATGCAAGGGAAGCAAGGGATTGAACCTAGGCCCTTCTGGATGAAAAGCAGGTGCTCTACCACTTGTGCTATGGTCTATCTCTTATTCACAGAAGGAAAGAGTACCTAGTCATAGGATTAGTCTAATCTGTTCTCATAAACTACACACAATAAGTAGAAAGGAGAGACAAGGGGAAGCAGCAAGCATTAAACTCTCCTTCCAATGCCAGTTAAAGGATTCAGTCCCAGTTGCTGGGATCCATCATGGAACTCTGTTCCCAACAGGAAATGTTGCACAGAAATTTAATGCTTCCTACTGGTCATCCACATCCTGGCTCAAGCCATTCACTTCCATTTGGGCCAAAACCCATCCCATTCATCTTCTGGCTAGCGAGCCAACCTTGGTTCCTGCCGTGAATCAGTTTGGTCTCGTTCTTATAAACAACCATGGAAGCTTTTCCAAAACCATACTCCAGATTCCATCATCCATGCCAGCTTCTAATATTTTGCAGGGTATATCAAATCCTTTGCTTTAGCTCAGGTTCTTTTCTGAGGATGGCTTTCAACCTCAAATTGCTCCCTGCAGAACAGCCCCTGATCAGCTTGGGGTTCAACTGTAAGAATTGAGTTACCCACCTTAGACTATTATAACTGTGCTATTATAACTGTGTCTCTTGACTCCATTAAATGTCCTGGCAACTCTCTCTGAAACATTGCTAGTTCAAGTAGCTTTGGGTAGATTTTCCCCATTATTAAACTCAGTATTTCATTGGTTTATGTTCTGCTCCCTATGATCTGTGGTATTCTTTTTTTTTCTCTTTCCATTTGTGAGGAGCAGAGTGAAACCAAGCAATATGATAGATTTCTGCCAGAATGTGGTATAATCCCCAGATGACATTTCTGGGCTTGTATTCTGTTCCCCTAGTTTCCCAGCTGTTCCTGCCTGCCAGTTCTCCAGACATTTCATAAAGTCCATCAGTCATCCAGGAGACCACTGGTATTATGAGTGCCACATGTCAATGGAGTTCATTCTGAAATAGCTTTTTTGTTATTAATTTGCTACTCTCTGGCTATTTTTCTCCTCCTTTGGGGGGAAAAATAGCTCACAGCACTGGATGTGACCTTCTGACTTTTGTAGATAAGATTGTATGTTGGTTCAGACACTTTTTTAAAAAAATGCTACAGAGTTCAAAGTTGGAACAGAATGCACTAGCTTTCAAGATCACACTGAACTCTTTGTCAGATAGGTTCTGAGTATCAGGAGATCTGTTCTGTGCAATATAGGAAGTAGGTTTTTAGTACAGTGGCACCTACTTTTGGAATTCCCTCCTCTTAAATGTTAGATAGGTGCTGTCTCTCTTGTCTTTTTCGGCACCTCCTGAAGACCTTTCCCTTCAAACAAACCTTTTAGTGGATATCTTTCCCAGTCTGCATCTGTATTAGAATTGCTTTTAGATATTTTAAGTGTTGTACTATTCGTGTGTTTGCTGCCCTAGACTCCTTTGGATCATCATAATCATCATCTGTGGCTTTTTTAAAAAAATCCACATGAAAAATTGCTTTTTAATATGTATTTTTGAATGTTTTCTTTTTCAAAATGCACCTTTCAAAATGTATTGTAAAACTATGCATTTTAGATTCATTGCAGATGCCAAGAATTGTGTGTCGACATTCAGAGGAGTGTGCAACACACTGGACAGCAACGTGCCAATCTGCACATTAGTCTGGAAGGTGCAGATCAGGTGAGTTCCTCCTTGGAACCATGAGTTCTATTATGGAAAATGGCAGGGAAAAAAGTAATCATAATTTAGCAGCTGGCTTCAACAAGTGGAGGGTGGGGGTTGATTGTGTTTATAAGTGAAAGCAATTAAAATACATTCCAGTGTCTAATAACACAAATACTAATTTCAAAACAAAAATATCAAAACACCCAGCCTACTTACTTAGAATTGAATTCCATTTAAACCAACAAGATCTGTTACTGGGGGGGGGGAATGGGGACAAAATGTCCTGTGACCATCTTGGGTTGGCAAAAGAAAATTTAGGCAGCATTCGCATATACCAGAGTAAGTTCCATTGAACTTAATAGGACATGCTTCTGAGTAGACATGCATAAGATGCCTACTGGATGCACAAGGTGTCTTATTATGATCATGGCAAAATAAACACGGACAAGGAAATGTACAAGCTCCATCCTTAAGACCAGAGCTTGGAAAAGTTACTTTTTTTGAACTACAACTCCCATCAGCCCCAGCCAGCATGGTCACTGGATTGGGCTGATGGGAGTTGTAGTTCAAAAAAAGTAACTTTTCCAAGCTCTGCTTAAGACTTGGAAACTTTTGTTTTTAAAAAGTGGAATTTGCTCTAAGACAGCAAAGTACATCTATCAAGGTGATACCTTTGATACCGTTATGCCTGTGCCCTTCTGCACAGCTGCAGCTAATTTCTGTCAATTCCATTCCATTTGGTGTTCTGCACCATCTTGATCATTACTGCTTTCCTTTTTGAAATGTTTAATATGAATATTAGATAAACAAAAAATCAGTGAGGCATTTCCAAGTCAGGGTTGGCTGGGCTGAAAGGAACAAGGTGCCCATATTGTAGGGGTGAGGAACCTCTAGCCCTCCAGATGCTGTTGGACTGCAGTTCCCAACATCCCTGACGACAGGCCATGCTGGCTGGAACAGATGGAAGTTGGAGTCCAACAGCATCTGGAGAGCCACAGTCTTTGACACATTGTAATGCCCAGAACTTTTTGCAAAAAATGTTGCAAGAGAGAAATTCAATTTTGTGCACATTTAAAGGGGAATCTGCCTACTTCACAAAACAATACATGAATTGAATACATGACTCCATTAAAATTCCTGCTTCTATGAATTTGCCATGCAGTTCTCCAGCCAAGTGACATGCCCAAAAATACATATTCTGGAGCAAAGTGGGCATAAAAATGCATATATCCATGAAAATAACTTACAAAAATGCATCATATTGGGGGAAATTGCTTTGCAGAAATGTGTACATTAGCTGCACTTGCATGCAAACATGTGTACATTATGACAAATCCACACTAAAATTCTGATGACTTTTCATGAGAACTTTTTTAAAAAAATGACATCTGGAGAACTGAACTTAAAAATGCAAAAATGAGAAACTACAATTGGAAATTGCTATTTAGTGATTTCTTATGAGTTGTGGTGTTTTTAAGGTTTGTATTATTTTATGGATTCTTTTTCTCTTATTTGATGTTGTTGTAAACGGCCCTGGGGGAAATGCAAAGAGCAGTATATACATTCTCTAAATAGATAAATAATTTCAGGTTGGTCCTCTATCTCCTCACCTTTCTGTTAGCCCCTCTGTAGGGACTCTAAGGTAGGGGTGCGGATTCTCCAGCCTACAGTTCAATCATGGCCCACCAGGAGGTCCAAGCTGGCCCATGAGACTATTTACCCCAAACCATGTCCACTTGTCTATCACGTCACATCACTGGGCGATGTCAATTGATGGGCATGCATTCTCATCAGCTTGTGAATGCACAGGCAAAGCAGACCCCTGAAGCTAGCAGGATTGAACCCTCCACTTATCAGCTGGTGAGCAGAAAGTTCAATCCTGCTGGGTGCTGCTTCACCAGCACCTTCCCTGTGAGGAAGGCGCTGGTGATGCAGACCTTTCCCCCCCCCATCCCTGCAGGTCAACTTTAACAGGTGGTCAGAACCACCCACCTATTAGTCACCTGGTGTCACCATAATATCAGATGATTGACAGGTGGGCAGCCCCACCCACCTGTCAGTTGGCCCATGGGACTGGGGAAAATAATGTTCTGGTCTGCTGGGCCAAGAAGGTTCCCCACACCTGCTATAAGGGGTGGTGCTGTTTCATTCAGACACCACAAATCTTAATTGTGTGAACTTTCCTTAAACCCACAAAGTGAACAATGAAACTGAGCCTTCCTGATGCCAGTGAAGGAATTACTGGCAACGGAATGAGGTCAGGATTTTACCTTCTAAGCTTTGCACACTATGAACTTCCAGGATTCGGACTGTGATTATGTTGGTATTGCCATGACAGAGCCAGGGGCAGACGCTACGGCGGAGATGTGAACTGACTTTTTAATGTTCTGTGGGTTTGAAATTAGAGATAGTATAGGAGGGGGGGGCAAAAAGCTTGCAGCTGGAGCATGTCGACTCTCTGTGGGAGGTCAGAGGGAAAAAAGCTCATGGAGCAGAAGGCAATGGCTTTGCAGGAAACAGCAGCTCTTTCTCTGTTAGCTCTCACCACCCCGCCTTGAATAATGATTGTCTCACTCAGAAAATACAGACATTGATAAAGTAGGTTCCAAAAATATTATCTTACCCAAATTTTAACACAGATAATAACCACTAGTATGGGCTGGTTCCAGATAAAGATGTTGCCAAATTTCATTTTTTTTCTAGCTTGGAAATACAACTACTGGCAGCTCATAATACTCGCCTCAAAGACAAGGTGAGCATTACAGCCCTCAAAGTTATCCTCCGGCTTGGACTATAAAATGTACAAGCTCCTTACATTCCGTTATGTCTGGTTGTCCTAGAAACAAAAATAGGGAGATGGCCATCTTTGATTTAAGAAATGGAAAATGAGTTCCATGTTGGAGGTTGCACTTAAAGGTAAGTCCTAGTTGTGAATAGGTTGGTCAAAGATAGACGTTATTGCATGTAACCTGGCCTTTTGATTTGCCAGAAATTCTGATTTTAAAAATCCTTCCTGGAAGGTCTCAGGCTTGTATAGACTTTTGGTAATATATAGTGCCAGTTAGTGTAATCCAGTTATATTATTGACCACAGAGGTGTGAGGCCTCCATGAAGATGTGCACACTGGTCGCACTACCATGCCCTCCTTGGTCCCTACGTAGTAGCTCTTATTTATTAAATTTATATCTCTCCTCCCAAAAGAAGCTATGGCATCTGGAAAGAGTAGTGTGAACTTCCACACATGCTACTGCATGTAGCAGGCCCCCCTAAAGACATCCTTTTTATTGTGGATTCCATGATGATTTGCGCTCATGATGGTATTGGGGCAGTCATACACAATTCGGCTTTCAATACTGTTTTAGCTTGCAAAACTGTTGGAGTGGGCATACAGCTTCATTTCCAGTCACAGCATGTCCATAACCTCCTACTGAAATCCTGTAACTTTGCATGCCTCAAATGTTCCCGGGTCTGTTTTCGCCCTGCTTTTGTTGCAGTATACTACAAGAGTGTCCCTACAGATGGCAATAATGCAGTGACATTAAGGAAGCACCACAGCACAACTAACAAAGCAGAACGGTGTGTGGACAGTCCAGTATAAATCCATCACTAATGCACCATCATTGCATCAATGACATGTTGCAGAATACAGTCGCAAAAAACCCACAAAACCAGTCTGGAAGGACCCTAGATATTAATAATTCTCACTACCAAATGTTTTCTCCAGGGCATATGAGAACACTGGGAAGTTACCACAACTCCAGCACATCTGTTAATATATTCATTCATTCATTCATTCTTACATTTCTATCCCCTTTCCTCCAAGGAACTCAAGGTGGTCCACATGGTCCTCTCTATTCTATCCTCACAACAACCCTGTGAGGTAGGTCAGGCTGAGAGTCTGTGACTGGCCCAAGGTCACCCAGCAAGCTTCATGGCTTCATGGATTTGAACTCTGGTGTCTTGGGTCCTAGTCCGACACTCTAACCACTATGCTCCACTAGTATATCACTATATATTATATCACTCTAATCCTCATGAATCAGGTGTTGCGGTAAACTGGGTAGTCAGAACAGGTTACACTGAAGCACTGTTAGGAACATGCATTTCACATCTGGGCTTCATTAAAGCAATTATATATAGTCATATGGCTATCCAGCATTTGTTCCGAATTGTAGCTGAACCATTCCATTGCCAATCTGTCCAGTTTCTATTTATCACCCTTTAACACAACAACCCTGTGAGTTAGGCTAGGCAAAGAGCTAATGACTAATAAAGGTCACCCAATAAGTTTGGCCAAGCAATTATTTTAACCCAGAGGGTGCTTGCCTGACTCAGAGTAGACCCAATAAAGTTAATAGACATGACTAACTTAGGTTCATTAATTTCAATGGGTCCATTCTGAGCCAGACTTAATTGACGACAACCAGGTGGTCTTAAGTCCAACACTCTAACAACCACACCATATTGACTCTTATGATGATGTCAACTCCATTGCTTGCACTAGCAAAGAAGATATTTATGGCTGCAACTGAAAAGATCTGCAAGTCTCTGGGGAGCATGAGAAGCACTGTGAGAGCAGGGGTTGCCCTGTTATTTTCAGGATCGGTATGCTGTACGCACGTATGCCTATTGCACCTAAGAATATTTTGTGACATTGAAGAGAACCCAAGGAGCTCCATAGATGCATCAGAGTCCATAGATGCATTGGACCAGGGCCAGCCCTTTCGTTAGACAGAGTGAGGCAGTTGCCTCTGGTGGCAGATGATGGGGGCAGAGCAGTTGCTACCTCTCAGGCCTTCCCCCTCATCCCCTCCCAGATAGTCTTCCAGATACTCTCCCCACAACCATTCCTATCCTACTGAGCACGTGCCCTGGTTAATGCCTGCAAGTTGCTGCCCTGAGCTGGCTGGTTGTCTCACTGTCTTGCCTAGTCATCTTCTCTCAACGAAAAGCCCCTGAGCAGGCAGAGGAATAGCCAGGCCAGGCCAAAACTCCAGCAAGCAGCCTGCATGCACACACACTACTCTGCTTCAGCAACACATATTGGCACCACCATTGCTGCGGTGCAGCATTTGATTAAGCCACTGTGGCATAGCGGTTAGTGTCAGGCTAGGACCTGAGAGGCCAGGATTCAAATCCTGACTCAGCCATGAAGCTCGCTGGGTGACCTTGGGCCAGTCACAGTCTCTCAGCCTAACCTGCCTCATAGGGTTGTTGTGAGGATAAAAGGGAGAGGTAGGAGAACCATGTATGCCACCTTGAGCACCTTGGAGGAAAGGTGGGATATAAATGTAATAATAAATGAATAAATAATTAAGCGGGTAGCAAGCAGGCAGCAAGCGGCTGCAAAGGGATGGAGATCAGGGCTGTGTAACCCCTAGAGATTATGGATTACTGGTTAAGCCCAGTGGATGGGGAAACCTTAAGAAAGGGTCTGTACTTGTGAGTTTTAGATCAGAAAGAGAGAAAGAGCTGGAGAGAAAAGGAGTTTTTATTGCCAGGGAGCAAGAATTGGGCCCTCGTCACCTTGGATTAGGGCTTTAAAGGTTTGTGTATGGGAGCCCCTGATATTCCTATCCTGAACTTTTCTGCAAGCACCTTCTGTGCTGGTGCCTTGTTGGATGCATGGAACTTTGGGAATTATTATGTTCCCAAATTACATTGTTTTATTACATGTTTTATTCCATGGGAAGTGTTGTATTGTGGATGCCATTTTTGCTACCTGTTGTTAACTTTCAAAATCTTATAGAACTGTAATTGTGTTTGCATAGAACCCAAGAGATTCATACATGTGCACCACATGGCCTGCGCTGTGCCCTCTGCGCTAGCCTGCTGCCCTCCGGTGTTGTGGAGGATGCTCTCCTGTCACCAGTGCTGAAATTCAGCTTCCAGCCCAGTCAGCTTCCAGACACAGAAATGAGGGTGGGGAGGCACAGTGATGCAGCTCGGTACTGATGTAATAGTCTTACAAGGGCCTCCCCTTTAGACAGCCATGTGTAAAGGACGCAGTTAGCATCTCACTTCACATCCACTGCCATTCCATGCTTTTTATGTTTCTACGTTTCTGATATGTTAGAGCAAAAACATTATTTTTTACCAAAAAAAGCAATCTTTGTTTTCCATCCTTAATTTTAAAAAGAAGAAATACTCTGAGCATGTGCAGTTTCACATTTTAAACTCACTTTAATCATAGCACCATCATGACTTCAGGGATAAAATGAGGTTTCCTTCTGCTGCCCTGATGCTAAAGACTTTTACTTGGGAATAAGTTAATTTGTTACAGAAAAGAATAATGTGTTTCTAAAGAAAAAACAATAAAATGAGCATCTGCAGCTATGGATGTGACCAGGTTGCTGATCCCTGACCGTAAAGTTTTTTTTAAAAAAAATAATAAAAAGGGAGGAAGGAAGGAAGGATGTTGTGGTTACCAGAGTCAGGCCCAGGTGCTGATGCTTGCCACCACCACCCCATCATCTGAATGGTCATTCCGCCCCCCCCCAGCCCTAAGATCCAGCTCTAGCTGTACCGTTGCAGGAGGGGCATCATCTTTACTTCACCTTAGACAGTAATAAGTCTTTGTCCAGCCTTACATCAAACTGAAGCCATTGGATGAGGGCAATTAAGTTCAGATAAACTTTGCCATACAGAAGCGTCTTGCAGAAAGTCTGAAGCAATTATCCTTATAATTATCCTGCAAGATTTGTCTCCCCACATGGAAAGAAAACAGTCATTTTGCTCAACCAAATTTGGATTTTGTTTGCTACCGATGACATTTAGATTAACGACACTAAGCAAAAGCATATGCTTTCCTTCATCTTGAAACAAATGTAAGTCATAAGTTAATCATACATAACTGATATTGCACTCATTTGTACATATTTGGGACTTAGAACATTAGAAAATTCATGTTAGCTTAAATCTCTTTTGGAAGGCCTTTCGGAATATCTTCAAGAAAGATACTGTTGGCCCTTATTTGTTTGGACCACCCAGTGCAGCCCTGCTATATCTTTCATACTATTCGAATTTAAACTCCTACCTCAAATGATATTTATGCTGGAATGACAGTTAAGCAAGCAAGACTGTGGCAAATATGTGCTCCATTGTCAGGGTGGTCTAGTTTCCTAATCACCCCTGGCTGGCTGTGATACTGTCTGAGGATGTTCCATGTTTTCAGTTACTCAGTGGAGGAAGAAGTAGACAGTATATTTATCAAATCTGTGGAGGAATGCCTGCAAAGCTTTAGACTGGTAGGATCATCTTGAAGAGCTACCCTCGATATAGATCAATGTACAAAATCTAGGCTGGTATATGCCACAAGTGAAGAGTGAGTGTGAACAATGGACATCTTTGCTAGAGAGATTGCTCTCCTCACAGACCTTCAATCAGAGTGGCTGACTGTTAAACCACTCTGGCCACTGGAGCTCTCTCAGTGGAACAGGAGTCTCCTCCCAGCACCCTTCACAAACTACACTTCCCAGGATTCTCTGAGGGAAGCCATGACTGTCTCAAGTGAAAAGTCTGCTGTGAGTGTGGCCCCCTGATTAGGCAAGCCCAGCAGCTGTGAGCCTGACAGTTGGTTCTTACTGAGTATGCCCGACTTTATAACTGGGTTCCAGCCAAAATTTCTTAAATTAATTAAAAACCAGCCAGGCATTTTTTTTAACTTTTAAACTGCAGAAGATGAAGGTCAGAGTATGGGGCAAGGTCAGTAACAGGATTACAGGTACTCTGTGAACATGGCTGATTTTTAATGAATTTCAACAGATTATAAGAACTCTGACAGAAAAAAGTCCAAAAGGGCTCTGGTTTCCCCCCCCCACTCTTTTTAGACTTTGAACTCTTGATTCTCTCCGACTGTTTTGTGTATCACCATGAAATTGAGAGGGTTGTTAAGCAAGCGTTTCTGAGTTCAGGACTATAAGTTTTGTAAGGTTTTGTTTTGAAATGAGCTTATGGGCAGCATCAGAATGGCATGGGGGGTATTTTCAATTTAACATTGCAGAATGTGAAAAATCCATGCTGGCTATAGTATACAGCCACTCTTGTGGCTGTATAATCAATGTACAAAATCTAGGCTGGGATATGCCACACGTGAAGAGTGAATGTGAACAATGGACATCTTTGCTAGACTCCTGCAGAGAATATATCTTTAGATGATTACAGGCCACAGTCCTAAGGACACTTACTCAAGAATGAAAGGGTCAAAGAGAGGGATACAAAGGGATACATTTGGTCCCCTGGCCTGAGGTTTCCTACACCTGGCATGTGGGCCAGGCACTATATGCTAGGGATGGTAAGATCTGTCAATCTCCATTCCCTCAATTTCACATTTTTCCAATCTGAAATTCAGTTCTCTACATTTCTGCATTTTCCCCCCAAAAATACTCATGGAAATTCTCCAGACTTTTAGTGTGAATTTCTCTTAATAAACACATTTTTGTAGGTCATTTTGACTAATGTACACATTTTTGCAAGCAGTTTCTCCTAATACAATGTATTTTGTGTTATTTTCACTCATTTTTATGCACACCTTTCCCTAACGCATGCATTTTGGTACATTGTTTGGTTGCAAAATTCAAATAAGTGCAAATTTTGAAGGATGGCTGTGTTTCGGTTCTCATATTGTTTTGGAAAGTGCAAATTTGATAGATTCTGCTAGAAACACAGACTGAATCAAATTTCTCACGCATCCCAATGCTGACCCTTGACTGCACGGAGGCCCTGCTGTTGTGATTTCTCTTCCTTTAAAAATGGAAGGTGAGATGTGCTGATTGGTGGAGAACAGCTGTGAGATATAGCATGGAGTGCTGTGAAGATTTCATGCCCTCCCAATGAATTATGACCCCTCCCGGAAAAGGACTGGCTATGGATACTTTCACAAATAGAAGATACTTTCCTCTATAACAGAAGATACTTTCACATATAAGACTGTCCTTTGTGAAAGTATGCTGTACCTAGTGGAGGCTGCAGAGTTATCCCAAGAGTCCGCAAAGCTTCACAAGTAATTCATCAGCCATCAGCAGCACCAGCCATCTCATTAAGTGACTCAGGATACTACATAAGCAAACATACCTTCTGCAGACTGACTATATAGGACTGGCATATACGATCTACTATTTTTCAGAAGTATGTATTTGTTGTGGTGATGAATAAAAAGCAGATTCATTTAAAAGCACTGATCTACCTCCAGTATGCTTCTGACTACCAGTTCCTCAGAATCACAAATGGGGAGAGTGCTATTGCACTCATGTCCTGCCCGTAAGCTTCACATGGGCATCTGGTTGGCCATTGTGAGAACAGGATGTTTGGCTAGATGGGCCTTTGGTCTGATCCAGCAAGGCTGTTCTTATGTTCTTAAGCTTTGTACTATATATGTATGCCAACAGAACTCATCTAATTGAGAAGGCACGGGTTAACAGAAAAAGGCAACTCAGAACATGTTCTTCATTTGCTGCAAACCAGGTCAAACACTAACTCAAACTGAAAGTCTTGCCGGTTACACTTGCTTCCTTGCTCACCACCACTGTCACCTCCTCCTCTGAAGGGGAAGAAAGTTAACAAAGGAGCCCCCAACCATGTGGCCTGAGACAGAAGCAGTAAAACCTCTTCCCAGCTGCCAGGCAGTGAAGGCTGGTACATCAGGGCAAGTGGGGCACTGCCCCACCAAGCTCAGTCTGCCCTTGGCAAGCCCCCATCTTCCTGCTTTCTTGCTTACATTCAGTCCAAAGGATGGCACTGGCTGTTGGCTTCCTCTTCCTTAGTCACAGTGTTGCCTTTATAGAACTCAGCAGGGAGAAGGATGGTGACAAAACTAGAATTAATTGGTTCTGCCTTTCATTGGCTCAGGCTCTGCCTTTCATTTGCTCTGGCTCCACCTACTCTTGGCCCTACCAGTTCCAATGGGCACCAGCCTCCACTGTGGCCAGGCACTTTGTTAATGTCCCCATCTGGGAAAGGAGAAGCTAGGGGTGGCAAGCAATAGAGAGAATAAATGACGAGGTGAGGCTGAGCAGTTCAGATGACTTAAACCAGTATTCCAGTTTGTGAGAATGCTCAGCTACCAATGCCACTAAGCCTGGCAAAACCTTCTGCATGTCCTGCGTTTATTTTATGTCTCTCTTGATCTTCAGATCTATGCATGTTTAGAAGCCAAACGTCTTGAAGAACTGGAAGCCAAAGGGCACATGCCTTTTGCCTGACAGAGATCAAAGGGCGCATGATGCAATTCTAGGATTCCATGTTCTCCCGCTCTCTAAAGCTCTGGAGGTCTTAGATGTGTTCAAAGCACAATACATTGGAGACCAGTTGACTGGAGAGCGTATTTGCCAAATGATATTCCAGATCATAAATTCATTTGTCTCTGAATGTATGGATGCTCAGTTCAGCTCCATGGCACTATTGCACCTGCAGGTTCCAGCCATAAGAACATAAGAAGTGGCCTGCTGGATCAGGTCAAACACCCACTGAATCCAGTGTCTTGTCTGTTTGTTTGCTGGTTTTAATAAAAGTATTTATATACCATCTTCTTGCACAACTCCAGAGTGGTGTACAGCAACAGAAAAACATCTAAAAACAATACAAAACAATCATTAAAATGACTGGCTACTCAGGAAACATTTTAAAGAGCTGCATAGGCCTGTCAGTACAAAAAGAATCTTCAAGAGATGCCTGGAAATCAAAAGTGAGGGTGCCTGCTGAATCTCTGCTGGAAGAGTGCACCACAGCATGGGACTAGCACCACTAAACTTCTGGCTGAAGCTGGCCTGGCCTCTGTAACATGGGGAACAGCTAACAGAGCTCCTCTGGATGATCTCGGTGATCAGGTTGGATATAAGGGCTCAGGCAGTTCTTAAGGTATCGTGGACCCAAGTTGTTCAGCACTTTGTATATCAACAAAAGAGCTTTGAATCTGGCCTGGTAGGCTATGAGCAGCTAGCAGAGATGTTTTAGCAGAAGTGTCATCTGCCCCCATCAGCAGTCTAGCTGCTGCATTCTGCAGCAGCTGGAGCTTCCGGTCCAGGCCCAAGGGCAGCCCCACAGAGAGCACATGGCAGTATGGGAAGCCTGCAAGCAGGACCTGAGTGCAACAGACCCCACTGCACAGAGCACACATCCATGACTTCAGTCCAGCAGGCAGATCAACACACATGTGACATTCCATGCATGACTGCGCTATGAATCTCAGCAATCATTTTTGGGAAATGGCTGTTTTTGGGAGACATAACATGTAGGTTTATGTCACTAGCTGCATAGCACTGGTAAGTCCTCTGAAACCCCATCCACATCAAATATGGTATATAGTCATGCCTTAATCTTATGAGCCCTTGGGCTGAGACAGCAGCTGTTAGGATCCGATGCTGGAGGGCAACATGTTGCCACAAGGACGCAACTGGTGCCCTCGCGCTGACACTGAAATCCACGCCGCCACCAGTACAGAGCAAATGTTTGCATTCCAAATGGAAGTTACAGTAAGGGCAGGAGGGAAGGGGCTTATATCTCTGCCCAGCTTGCCTGGAGCAGGATCTGAATTTAGCTGCAGAGGTGAAAGCCTTGTCTGCATCGCTCTAGCAAAAGTCAGTGCATGGAATAAAATGAACGAACATCAACATGCCTTTCATTTTTCTCCCTCCAAATTGCCCTGCGTCCCACCCAGAAGAAACGTTTGCTACCTCTTTTCAATACGCATGCATGCACAAATTTATTTAGGGCTAATAATGAGAGCGGGTGGAGAATGGGGGGTGAAAGCCCAAATTAAGGTGGGTTTTTAAACAGCTGCTGCTTTCCGTGCTGTGTGAGTTTACACTCAAGCTTTTAGCCACGTGCTCATCAGTGGATCAAAGTCCACAAAGCATTTGAAAAAAGGGCGGAGGTCAGCGACCAGGTTGCAGTTTGAAAGGTTAAATCCTTCCCCATTGGAATGTAGTGGTCCTTGCCTTGAGGACGATGACAAAATGGCCCCACCTTGATGCGTTTGTTTTATTGCTCTGCATTCTGATGGGTGTACAAGCAATGCTGAGCTTAAAAGTCTGAGCTTATTTCTTCCAGAGCTGTAAATTCAAAGTGGAATCAAGTAGCCCATATCGATTTTGTAAACATGACTCAAATGAGCACAGGGTTCTCTAGACTGGAAAAAATGAAAGCGTATTTTTTTAAAATAAAATAAAATAACCCAAAGTACATTTGAGAATTTAACACTGATCAGTCTGATGGGAAAAGGAAGGGATGGGATGGGGGGGGGTCTTGATTCCAGCTGTTACTAACAGTCTTGGCACAGAAAGGTCTCTAATCTGACTGTTACAGAGTGGAAAAGTCTGACTGAGAGGCATGAAGCAATCCCACACCGGATGGGGCTCCCAACTGCCCCTTATTATATCAACTGTCAACCTAAAAGTTTCCCTTCAATAATGCAAGAGTAGATTTCCCCCATGCCTTTTTCTGCCTTAGTCTGACTCTTCTAAGTTTTATCCACAGGACTGCTTTGCATGTTGCAGTTTTTCAAAGATATAATACCAAAGATGCTTGAGGTGTACAACTAAAATTCATTAATATACTATTCGTTGCCAAAATAGGCTTTGAAGTGGTCTAGAAAGTTTTTTTAAAAACACAGTTACACAAAAATAGTAAGCTACATTCCAGTAGGGATGGGAGACAATATTCGCTAAATCGGACAGTACTAGATTTCGACTGAATCTGACAGTCCACTGTCTTTTTGGACCGACACCGATTTCTTGCAGTGGGCTGCAGCTGTAATCAGTACAATTTTTTTTAAAAAAAAATCTGATTTTAGGTAATTAGCTTAGGGATTGTAATTTTTTTTAAGTTGATGCATTTGTAATAACTGTGTAGGTGTGATAATGATCGCCATTAACATCCATTAACCTGAGGCAAGAGACAAACTCAAATGCGATTATCTGCCTCATTGATATGAGTGGAACACTGTGATCATTTACATAAGCATTTACGTTAAAAATTACACACACAAAAACCAGCGAATCGAATCCCACCCCTGCTTTAAAATATAGCATGAAGTGACACCAATCCCCTAGAGTCTCAGGGCCTCTGCCTATTAAGATTAAACCCTTAGGGCTGGTTCACACATGCATGCCCAATTAAGTAATGGGCATGATGACTTGCATGCATGCATGGGCCATGAGAGGTGTAACATCACAGATGCCATTGTGCAGTACAAACAGTAGCAGATGGCATGGTGGGGCAGAGGTGCTTACCTGATCTCCCGGCAGGTGAGTCATTGCTGCTTTCTGGGAGGGAGAGGGACAATGAAGGCAGCACGGTGCAAATGCACCAACAGAAACACTGGATCATTTCGTGCTAGTGCATTTGTCCCATGCTGCCCTCCCCAACTCTCCTCTCCCAGTAAGCAGCAGTGATTCACCTGCTGGGAGGTCAGGCTAGCACCTTCCCCCACCATGCTGTCCACTACTAAGTACAATCCCTCAAATGCAAGGGAGTAAATTCATTTTATTATTATTATTATTATTATTATTATTATTATTATTATTATTATTATTATTATTATTATTATTATTATTATTATTATTATTATTAGTTTGGGGGTTGAGATAGATTATTTCTATGAGTCCCTTTTCAGCCTCTGATTTGGAACCCTGCACCTGGAGGTGGGCTCTGCAGCTGAGAAACCTGCTCCGCTGGTCAGATGAGTCTCCTTTGCTAGTCTAATCTAATGGCCAGGTGGGCTAATGGGTCTGTCGAGTGCCCATTAACTGACAAATGGGCCAGGGAGATCCTTTTGTTATTGAAACTCTTCAGGAGAGCCCCCCCTTTCCTGAGGCCAAGGAGAGGATTGTATTTTTAGTTTAGTCTGAGGAAAGGCTGGGAACTGGAGACACAGAGGGCTTGTTCACATGGGTGCTGAAAGACGTAGTAAAGATGCAGCTTTTGCCATCATGATATATTTGCAAGGTTCACACTTCCTACCTTCAAATCTGCTGTTTTCCATTCACACTAGTCAGCGTTCCTCTGGGAAGGATTGGTGTCGTTGTTTCATGCCCTCACCCCCAAATTTACATGTTTACTCCCTCCGGTGTATCGCTATTGCTAACAGAGAAGAGGAAGGAGTTTTTTTGTCAGTGTTTCTTGTATGTCTCTCCCTGCTGAAGTGGGACAGCTTTGGGGTGCAATTGACACCATACTGATTGGGGGGGAAATTGTTTTCTTTGTCAGTTTCATTGTTTCTTCTTTTCAATTGCATGCCTCTCCCAGCTGATGCCCAGAGCTTGGGGGTGCAATTGACACAAAACTGATTAGGGGGGGAAGGAAGCCTATAGCAAACTCCAATGTAGGAGAGGGAGGCAGACGTGGCTGCTTAAGCCGCTGGAAACTAAATGAAATTAATGGAGAGTTTAGTGGGCGGAGAAAGGGGAGTATCTGAAAGCAAGGATCCACACATTCAGCAAAAAAGTCAAAGCGCCTGCATGGAGTAATGCTGCAAAGCAGAGACAGTTTTTCCTTCACTTTTCGCATTATCCCTGGATTGGTTTAATGCGGATTTAAAGGGAAAAACTGTGTCCCGGTTTCTCTTTGCCTGCAACGTCATGTGAACCATGAGAATTAAACAGGGATGCAAGTAGCATCAATCTCACAGTAAGTCGCCGTGTGAATGGGCCCAGAGAGGCTGGCTCCCTGCACCATGGCTTTAGAATGCCTCCTATAAGCCTGATGGGAAACCAAGATCTATTGGATTGCTGATGCTTGGAACCCCTCCATCTTATGCTCAGGCTATGAATGTATGTAAATAAACCACATTTCATAAGTCACCATAGACTCTGCTGACTTTCTTTCCAAGGAAACCAAACCCTGGGCAAGCACAGGGACCCCTGGAAGTCTCGCACTGCTCAGAGATTGGGGTGGCATGCAACATCATCATCATCATCATTAGAATTAGAATTTATTATCCACCCTTCACCCAGAGTTCCCAGGGCAGGTTACAACCATTTTAAAACACATAATTAAAACAGTTAAAAACATCTGAAATAACATCACAGAAAATAGGGTGGGTCCTAAAAATATACCTGTCAGGTGTCAAAGGTCAAGGTAAAGAAGTGTGTCTTCAGCATATGGTGGAAGACCTGAGAGGATCTTTAGAGAAGGAGGCAGTCTTTCAGACATTTGGAACCTACGTCCTTTAGGGCTTTGAACGCAGACATGAGCAGCTTGAACTGGGCCCGAAAACATACAAAGCTGCCAGTCTTAAAGGTTTTTCCCCTCATTATATTCAAGTGCAGAAAATGCAGGAGCCAAACAGACCTCTGTTCTCAACTTAATCTACAGCCAGTTAAATAAATGGAGGGACAAAGTCAGAAGCAGGCCACATTGTAGCTGTTGGATACATTATATTCCAAAACAAAACTGAAGTCTGTGTTTGCTCTCTATGCAACATACATATTTTCAGGGTATGAGGAGAAATTCTTTCCAAGCCTTCACTACTACAGACTTCTTTCTGTGACTGATAATATTTATGGAGGGGAAACAGAGGAAGGGAGGCAAGGAGGCATTCCTCAAGGGAAGCCAGGTTCATATATCTTACTCTTTGCCCTTTTGAATGGCAATACTTCATGAACTGGACTCAATTCCACAGATAAGCTAGAAGGAGGAGGAAGAGTTCTAGTTCACTTCTTTGTCAGTCTTAAACACATTCAGCTAGAAGATCCAGTATGGGATAGTGGTTATAGTGCTGGACTAGGGCCTGGGAGACCCAGGTTCAAATCCACGCTCAGCTATGAAGCTCCCATGGGCCAGCCATGTTCTCTCAACTCACCAACTCACATGGCTGCTGTGGGGATAAAACATGGAAGGGGGGAAGAAAGGTACAAGTTCTTGAAAAGTAATAATACACCAATAATAAAAAGTAAGGATGCATTCAGTACACAGAACTAAAACCCCAGCTGTGTGTTTTCACTCAGCCCAGGGCAGATAGGTTGCTAAAATTCAGGCATATTTCTAAGCAAGTGTTTCAGACTGTTGCTATTAAATATGCATAAAAGGCACTCCATTTCATGACTGGACTTCAAATTCTTTGCCAATCAGCTCTGAATGATTCCTGTTAATACTGATGTTGATTTGTTGCATTATAGAATCTCTGGCTGGCCATCTTTTGTTAGGCTGATAATGAGCTAATACTTCAGGTTGGTTGGCTGATGTTCATCACTGAGAACCGATGAGAGGAGATGTTCTCTCAGTTGCTGGGAATTGCTCTCCAGCTTTTGGAATGTGATGACAGACAGACAGACAGATAGATATCCCGCCCTTCCTCCTAGCAGAAGCCCAGGGCAGCAAACAAAAGCACCGAAATCCTTTAAAACATCATAAAAACAGACTTTAAAATATATTAAAACAAAACATCTTTAAAAACATTTTTAAAACAGCTTTAAAAACATCTTTTTTTAAAAAAAAAGGTTTAAAAACATATTCCAAAGCAATTCCAACACAGACGCAGACTGGGATAAGGTCTCAACTTAAAAGGTTTGTTGAAAAAGGAAGGTCTTCAGTAGGTGCCAGAAAGATAACAGAGATGGCACCTGTCTAATATTAAAGGGGAGAGAATTCCAAAGGGTAGGTGCCACTACACTAAAGGTCTGTTTCCTATGTTGTGTAGAACGGACCCCCTGAACCACCAACCCACAGCGTCTCCATCTTGCTAGGATACAGACTGTTTCTTGGCCCTCATCCAGCCCACCACTGAGTCCAGGCAGTGGTCCAGGGCGTGTACAGCCTCTCCCAATCCAGATGTTACAGAGAAATAGAGCTGGGTACCCTAAGTCTACTGCTGACATCTCACCCCAAATCTCTTGATGACCATTCCGAAAGGATTCATATGGATGTTAAACAGCATGGAGAACACGATGGTACCCTGTGGCACCCCACAGCACAACAGCCAGGGGGCTGAAAGACAGTCACCCAATGCTATTCTCTGAAAACAACCATGGAGATAGGATCGGAACCGCTGTAAAACTGTGCCTCCAATACCCATCTCAACAAGTCAGCTCAGAAGGATGCCATGGTCAATGGTATCAGAAGCCGCCAATAGATCAAGTAAGAATAACAGGGTCACACTCCCCCTGTCCTTCTCCTAATAAAGGTCATTCATCAGGGCGACCAAGGCTGATTCAGTCCCATAGCCAGGCCTGAACCCAGATTGAAATGGATCAAGAGAATCTGTTTCATCCAAGAGTACTTGCAATTGCTGCACCACAGCCCTCTCAATCACCTTCCCTAAGAAAGGGGTATTTGTGATTAGTCAGTAGTTGTTGTAAACCAATGAGTCCAGGGTAGGCTTTTTCAGGAGCAGTCAGATCACCTCCTCTTTCAGGGTGGCTGGAACCACTCCCACAACGATGCATTGACCACACTCTGGATCTACTTGGTTAAACCCCCTCGGCAAGCTTTAAGAAGCCAAGAAAGGCAAGGATAGAGAGGCCACGTTACTGGCCACATCATTGCAAGCACCTTGTCCACATTATCAGGCAGCATCAACTGAAACTGTTCGCAAGAAGTTGCAGCAGGCATGGCACTGGACACCTCACTGGGGACTACAGTAGATGTGGATGGGGTATCAAGATTGCTATGGAGACGAGCAACTTTACCCTTAAAGTGCCTTGCAAACGATTCACAGTGGGCCTCCGAAGGGTCTAAAACTCCATTTCCTGGAGTTGATGTCAACAGACCCCTGAGAATACAGAAAAGTTCCATTGAGACTTCCCAGGAGGATCCCTCCGCCTGTGCTGCCTCTGAGACGGGCTCCCGTCTTGGATGAAACTTATCCAGTTTTAAATTCAGTCAGAAGGGTTTTTTCTGACTGGGGATGATTTCTTCCAGATAAGGAAGAAGCGTGAGATCTGCCACATAGTTTTGTTTCGATTGTTGGAGCCTGGAATTCGTCAGAATTGTCTGTCTTCCAGCAGTTCAGACAGAGCGAGGATTTTATGCTAGCTCAGCTGGATAAGTGACCCGTTGTTTTTTAACGGACTAGCAGGCAAACCTCCTGTCTACATTTATCATTTTCTTATCTATATAGCTAAAGAGATTTGTCAAAGTAACAGCAATTAAGATAACCTAGATGAGGTAAGACTTCCCTTCTTTATTTACTGAACTAAGGGGGAAGAAAATATAAATAGCTTATCTTTTTTTTTATTGCAAAAAGCTGACATGGAAAATTGCGTTTTAAAGATTACAACGGATGAGAGCTTTCTGATTGGGAGAGATAAGAAATCTTTTTGATTTACAAGACTTTTGTGTAATATATATAAGGGACTATTTTTTCTGATCTACTTTTTTGTTGTTGTTGTTGACGAATCTGCTCATTCTCTCTGCTACTAGTTATTTGAACGCTGTGAACTAAAAGCTGTTTTTGCACTTCTGGACATTTAAGAGATAAGGACTGTCTAGCGTGTGACGTTAGTTGGTTGGAAAGATTAACTCCTTTGTAACTGGATAAAGAAATAAACTGCTCTTTGCTTGGGACATTGAAAATTGAAGGACTTTTGTTCTTTTGGTTTTAAGAATGGCAATTAAGAAGATCATGGATGTACAAGAAGGGACTTTATTTCTAGACATGCTTCAGAAAATAATGGATGGGATTAACTCAATAAAACAAGAACTGAGAAATAGCAGACAAGCGTGGAGAACTGAATTTCATGAAATGAGACAGGAGCTGAAAGAAACTCAGGATTCTATGAGAAAGGAGAATGAAGATAGATCTGGAAAACAAAAAAAGGATGAAAGAGAAATTAAAGGCAAGGTTCAATCTATGGAGATTGCCTTAAATATGGACATGAAAAAAGATTTGGATTTCCTGGTTGTGACGGATCCTGGAGATAAATATTACAGTTTGGAATGTCTCTGAAGGAATTGAAGAGATTGGAGATAAAGATATTATCGGTTCAAAAAAATTCCTGGACTGGAAGGATTTGATGGAACTTGAAATGGAGAAAGTTAATAGAATTAATCCCTGTTTTGTGTCAATGGAAAAACCTTCAAGAAATGTACTAGTGTATCGACTTCCGGGAAGGGTGACTTAGCCTGTGCCTGCTTTTGAGACGGGCTCCTGCCTCAAAAGAAGCTTATTCAGATATATCAGTCAGTTTTTTCTTTTTTTTTTGGCTGATTAAACTTCTCCCGGGTAGGGAGAAACGAAGAGATTAACCTCAAAGCCTATTTTTGTTGGGACGACCAGATCTCATTAATTTATGGGACGAGGTCCAGCCGACGAAGGTGGGACGGATTTTCAACAGCAAGCTCTATCTGTTAAAGCGAACGTTCATCTTATCTTCTAAGAGAGAACGCACTAACAGGCAAGCACCCTTCTTTCTATATTTTTCTTTTACTTGACTTAAATTGTTGCTGTTTAAAAGAGATTTGCCAGATTGATCGGTTTTTGACATCTCACTGGGGAGCCGTAACTTCTCTCTGCTACGCACTAATTAATAGCTTATCTCTGTTTTTGTTGCAAAAAGCTGTCCTGGATTTGCATTCTAAAGATACACACAGAAGAGGGATTTCTATTCCAGATTTTTATTTTGAAAAATATTATACTGTTTTGAGACTACTCTCTTTTTGGTCTATTTTATTTTGACGAATCTGTTTCTTGACGATTGCCATTAATTGCTTCGATCCTGGGAACTGCATTTTGTTTACTTAACTATTGGAGAGATAAGGCTGTCTGCTCTGTTTATACTGTGATGTCACCAAGTTTGGAGTATTAACCCAATTGTTGCTGAAATAAGAAGTGGTTTTCCTATATTTTTCTTTTAAAATGGCAATTAAGAAAGTGGCTGAGAATCTGGAAATAACTATGTTTCAGAGAATAATGAATGAGATTGAGATAACGAAAATTGAATTGAGTAAAATGAAGCAGGAGATTAAAGATATAAGGGTCCCTGTGAGAGAGGTGACCCTGGAAGGGGTCCCTGTGAGAGAGGAGACCCCGGAGATTGGAATAGGGGTCCCTGTGAGAGAGGAGACCCTGGAGACTGGAATAGGGGTCCCTGTGAGAGAGGAGATCCCGGAGATTGGAACAAACGTGGAACAGGAACAAGATTTGGAGTCTATGGACTTTAGAAATAAAATCTATTGTTTGGAACTCAATGTTATCTCTGAAGAAATTAATGAAGATTCTAGAGATAAAGTTATCAATGGCATGGATTATCTTCTGGACTGGAATGATGTGATGGAGCCCAATATAGAGAAAATCTATGGAATTAACTGCAGCCATGTGACAATGGAAAAACTTTTAAGAGATGACCCAGTGTATTTTGAAAAAAAGAACAGAGATATGATTTTACAGCAGTATTTCAGCAACTTATTCAGAATGGATGGCAAGAAAATATTTGGGATAGAGGTAATTCCCATCAGACTCTTATTATATGACTATGGCTTTGACAGCAAGATTATTATGGAATACTGATAATGGAAGATTGGATATTGAAATTACTGGACTTAACAAGACTACTGAAGATGGAAGATGGAAAATGGAACTAATAGAGATAATAGAACAATGGCTACTGAAATTACTGAACCTAACAGATTCTGATGTGATGGATTAATTGAAATGTTTATTTTGACTATGGTTATGACAATAAGATTATCATAATTAGTAATGAGATGGATTAATCGATATGCTTATCTGGAAAAAAAAATTGATAGATATATTTCTTAAAGAATTGAAACCTCTCTTTGACTTTTTGTGGAAAGAATAAAGTAATGTTTATGAGATTTGATGATTAAGTAAGATAACTACTGGAGGAAAGTGATTTTATAATATGACTTAAGAGACAGGATTGCTATATATTATAGACTTATAACTGATTTGATCTTTGACAAATGGGAAGTCAATATTTTACTCTTTATTTTTTATTTTTGTTTTTTTTTTTCTTCTTTTCTTTTTTTCTTTTTGTTTAACTATTTTTGATTTTGTTTTTTGTCTTTGAATGTTTTATGATTTTGTCTTGTATGTTTTATGAAAATCTGAATAAAAATTATTGAAAAAAAAAAAAGAAATGTACTAGTGTATCATGTGGAAAAGAGGAGCAGAGATGCGGCTTTGAAACAATACTTCAGTGTTACGTTTGGATTTGATGGTAAGAAAATATCTGTGATGGAGGAAATTCCTATCAGACTTTTATTATATGACTATGACAGCAAGATTTTTGGGTGCGTAAAGATGGAAGATGGACCCAATATGGATAATGACAGAAGAGCGATTTGAAACTACTGGACTCAGTAGATTTGATGAGTTGGATTAATTGACATGTTTATTTAGAAAAAAAATTGATTGACATATATCTCAAGGATTGGAAACTTCTCTTTGACTTTTTGTGGAAGATTAAAATGGTATGTTGTTAATGAGATTTGAAACCAACTAAGATTACTGCTGGAGGAAGGTGATTTTATAATCTATTAAGAGATAGGTCTGTTATATATTATAGATTTATAGTTGAATTATAGTGTTTTGAAATTACTGGATTTAGTAGATTTGATGAGCTGGATTAATCGGCATGTTTATTTAGAAAAAAAATTGATTGATATATATCTCAAGGATTGGAAACTTCTCTTTGACTTTTTGTGGAATATTAAAATGATATGATGTTAATGAGATTTGAAACCAACTAAGATAACCGCTGGAGGAAGGTGATTTTATAATCTATTAAGAGATAGGTTTATTATATATTATAGATTTATAGCTGAACTATGACAAATCCGAAGTCAATATTTTTATATATATGTATTTTTTTTGTATTGTATTAGTTATTGATTTGTGTTGTTTTCTTTTTGTATTATTTTGGTTTTGAAAATTAGAATAAAAATTAATTGGGAAAAAAAAAAGTTCCATTGAATGGCTACTTGAGGATGCGATGGTGGCACAGAAGTGGGCCTTCTTCGCTGCCTCACTGCCACACAGTAGGATGGTTATGAGGTTTTACGTGTGCCCGATCAGCCACACAGCACATATTTCGCCACTTGCATTGTATCCAGCATCCAGCTTGTTTCATTGCCCTTAGCTCATTAGTGTACCAAGTTATAAACTGGGCTCCACAATGCTGGAGAGGGTGCTCGGGGGCAACCATATCAAGAGCCCAACGCGCCTCACTGTTCCACAGCGTGACAAGGGCTTCAGCAGGGTCACCTGCTCTATCTACTGGGAACTCCTTCAGGGCATTCAGCAACCCTGTGGATTAGTTTCTGGGGGTGGACCATCTTTATCTGGCCATCACTCCTGCAGAGCAGGATCAGAGCCATACGTCTAAACTTCACCAGGAAGTGGTCTGACCATGACAATGGGGTGACATCCACCACCAGCCCATCTCCAGACCACCCCTTTCTCCATCTGGAGCAAAAACCAAGTCAAGGGTGTGCCCTGCCTTATGCATCGGGTCGGTGACAACTTGAGACAGCCCCATGGTTGTCATGGAGGCCATGAAGTCCTGAGCTGGAACTCTAGAGGCAGCCTCAGCATGGACATTGAAATCACCCAGGACTATCATTCTGGGCTCCTCCAATACCACAGCCGAGATGGCCTCCACCAGCTCAGTCAGAGAAGCTGCCAGGCAACAGGGTGGACGGTACACCAGCAGCAACCCTAGTTAACTGTCTCCTTGGCGCAGCACCAGGCACAGGCCCTCATAGCCAGCTCTAAGACAGAGTGGTTTCCTGGTGACAAAGACAGAAGTTCTGTAGATCACAACTCCCCTACCCCATCCCTGCAGCCTGTGCTAGTGTTGCACCGAGTATCCAGGTGAGCAAAGCTGGGTCAGATCAACTCCTCCCAGCTCACCCACCCAGGTCTTCATAATGTACACCAAACTGGCACCTTCATCCACGATCAAATCATGTACTGATCTGGTGTTAAACAACACACACGGGCCAGTGGGCACAGCAGATGAACAACGAGGAACCCATCCATGAGAGGAGTGGGTGCGAGGAACAAGGTATAGATAGCATTGCCCTTGTTTTCTATGTTCACCACCTCCCCATGGCTATACCTCCCTCTACCCATGATCACTGAAACTGGGGTGCCATCACCCATGTTCTTCCTTACTAAGACGCCTCCTAAGCACCTGATATGGACCTAACAAGAGCCCACCAACAAAACCAGTTGTCCCAGTAGGCCTCTGAGAGAATTGGGAACAGTCAGATCCACTCAATATCTTTCACACAGGGCACATCTACTCCCACCCGTCTCACACTCAGGGAGGGCCATCCTTCTGCCAGTTACAAACTCTCACTCTGAAGGCATCTTTCTCCTATCGTTCAGTTCACTGCACAGGCTCTCACCTTGCGCCAGAACTACACATGAGCCATACACCCTCACCACTACCAATCTTCTCTAGATTGGTTAAAAAAATAGCAGGGGGTAGCGCCCTCACCCTCAGGACTCCCTAAGGGGTTCCCCAAGGGCAGCTGGGCTTTCATGCCCCCTGATCCAGCCAGGAGCTGATGCAAGAGGCTGCAAGATTAACTGCAGCCTTTCTCTGGAGTCAGGGCAAGGCAGGGGGTCCCAGTCCTTGCAGCACTTACCAGGGACTTCAGCTGTCTCAAAAGACAGCAACACAGAGGAGTGAGCATGCAAGCACTCAGATACTCACTCCCAGGGCACGTTTTTTTCAGTCCCCCAGTGCTGACCCAACGGGCAGCCAGGCTTTTATGCTGCCTGACCCAGCCAGGAGCTGATGCAAGAGGCAGCAAGATTAACTTCGAGTAGGTGTTGCCTCTCCTGGAAAAGAAGTTGCTGCCTCCTCCAAAGGAAACTCATATCTGTAGTGCAACAAATGGATGTTTCCCTGCTGAGATGAGTCCATAACAATACATTGATTGATAGATTGATTTCCACTTTGTTTCCTGGACTAGTTCAAGGTGCTCATGTTACTGTTTAAAGCCCTAAATTACTTAGGTCCTAAATATCTGAAAAACCGCCTCCTTCCCTACATACCCTTTTGGTAGTTCTGCCACCCTTGGAAGCTCAGGAGAGTAGCCCAGGAGAGGGCATTCTCTGTGGCAGCCCATAAGCTGTGGAACCCTCCCCACCGAGGTACATCTGGCAACTTCATTGTACAACTTTCATTGAATGCTGAAGATGCACCTCTTTGCCCTGGCCTTTGACACCTGAGATGTATGTTTTCAGGATCCACTCTATTTTCTGTGATGTTGTTTAGGTTGTTTTCAACTGTTTTAATTGTGTGTTTTTAAATTGTTGTAACCCACCCTGGGTGAAGGGCTGGTTATAAATTGTTGTTATTGTTGTTAATTACATTTATACCCCACCTTTCCTCCAAGGAGCTGAAGGTCGCATACATGGCTGTTCCCCCTTTCTCTCCTCAGTACAGTCCTGTGAGGTAGGGTAGGCTGAGAGATAGCAACTGGCCCAGAGACATCCAGGTAGTGGGGATCTGGACCCAGGTCTCCCCAGTCCTCGTCTGTACCACTACCCCACACTGCTTCTTACAGACAAGGTGGACAAAATAAATAGTGACATTCCAATAGTCTGACAATTCACTTTATGCCAAGGCATTCTAACAAGGTTGGGAGGAGGTGTGTGTGGGGGGATTTTTATTTTATTTATTTATTTTATTTATTTAATTACATTTCTAGACCGCCCTATAGCAGAAAGCTCTCAGGGCGGTGTACAACAATAATTGTTCATAATACACAGATAAAACCAGCAAACGTTAAAGCAAACACTAGATTATATAGCTGGATGTTGTTATATGCCTTCAAGTCCATTACGACTTATGGCAACCCTATGAATCTTTTGGATATATTCATAGGGTTTTCATGCTGGTTTACCATTGCCTTCCTCTAAGCCTACGGCACCTGATATTCCCAGGCAGTCTCCCAGCCAAGTTACTAACCAGGCCTGACCCTGCTTAGCTTCTGAGATCAGACGAGATCAGGTGTGTTCAGGGTAGTATGGCCGTAGGCGTACAAACGGATAGGCATGTTTAAATAAAACAGTATAAAGAGGGTGCCTGCCTATTGTCAGGAGTGTCTTCCTTACAGAAGGACCATAGTTTGGTGGAAAAGCATCTGCTTTGCCTGCAGAAGGTCTCAGGTTCAGTCCCTGGGATCTCTAGGTAGCACTGGGAGAGAAGCCTGCCTGAAAACCTGGACAGTCACTGCCAGTCAGTGTAGGCAATACTGGGACTCAGTATAGACTCAGTATAAAAGGAGGAAGGGAGAAAGAATCTCAAAATGCTATAAGCAAACTTGTTTCTTAAACAACCCTAACACATTTTGGCCTTTACTGTGTTCTAATAGCATTTGCTACTGGAGATCTCTACAGACAGTTTTAATTTCATCCCTAGACAAAGGCTAAACAGAGGCCAAAATGCATTGGTCTTGTTGAAGAAATAAATTTGCTTGCAGCATTTTGGGGTGGTTTTTTTTCTCCTCTTTTTTCTGGTGTTTTGGAATGCTGACCCCTTTTTGTAATCTTGACTCAGTATCAGCCAACTCCCCATATTCCTGTGTCAATAGGCAGGGATTGCAAAGCATAAGTGCTGCCCCACTGAAAGTTCAAGCAACTAACAGCTGGGCCTTAGAGGCTGACTACACAGGATGTCAAATGTGTACCTTACAGCCATGTCAGGGGATTTAAAATAAAAAAAGATCCTAGGAATAGGGAGCAGGATTTCTATCAGACCTTCAAGGTAGGGAGGTTTAATTCTTCTCTCCCCACCTCTGATTCTGATGGAAATTGCTTCCCTGGGCTGGAATTAGCAATAGCATAAAAGCTCAGATTCACCCCAGTTAATGTAATGTGTAGTTAAACAGTCTTAAAGCCTGTAAGTGCAACCTTTCTTCTGCTGAGGTCAACAAGAACCCCCCCCCCATTACAATGAAGCTGGATTGCACCCTGTGTGTTATAGGGTTTTTTAAAAATAGTTTAAACCTTTCATTATACAGTACAAACAACAAATAAAATTTAATCTTTAAGTGTTGATATGAAGATTTTGTTGTTGGGTTTTTTTAAAAAAAAACACGTCTGATACAAGAAGTGGCGTTCTTCTCAGCGTAGTTTGATTTGGCAGAGGGAAAATGATATAGCCATGTGATAAAAACCCTGCACTCTGTTTTAACTGTGGATATTATTTTTCCCCCTTCATTGCCCTGGCTGTAAATCTTAACATTACATAATACCAATTAAGAAAAGTAAAAAGCAAATTGAGATACCAGACCCCAGAAAAGAGTGCTCTTGGCAGAGACCCCAGATAGTGTGAGAGTGTGTGTGTGTGTGTGCCGGTCAGTCTCTGATGATTTAATTGTAACTGTTCCGGGAAGTTTAGGGAGAGATTTTCATTGCCATCACGCAAGAAGCAGTAGAAAAGCTGTACCATGGGAAAGATCTAGGGCCTAGTTCAGCAACCTCTCTTTTGCCTTTGGTGAATATTCACTGTGTTAATGAATTCTGCAGAGTCCTTCTTCCACTTCATTCAAAGTTGGTTTCTCAGTGTGAATAGATATCCATTTGCCTTTGCACTTTTAAGTGCCCGCTTTCTCTTTATCCCCGGTGTTGATGTTTTAAATTCTAGGGCAAGGCTTGGGGTTTATGTATTTAATTTTATTCAATTTCTTACCCACCCTTTAATATAAGGTCCCAGAGCACGTTAAAAACTATGGAATATACAATTATAAAACAAAAATGTTAGAAACTGTTAAATAAAATAACAGTTTTAAAATAAAACAATTAAAACCAGTTCCATATGTAAAAACAATGCAAACATTTAAAAACAATTTCACAAAAAAAAAACAGTTGAAAATAGCTCCAATACAACTGCAGACTGGAACAATGTGCCTTTCAGCAGCTTTGTCTGATACACCAGCTATGGCCATATCTGCATTGGAATGACTTGGCCATGGTAGTCCATGCATTTGTAACTTTGAGCATGGATTAGTCCTCTATGTGGGGCTGCCCTTGGACCTGGTCAGGAAGCCCCAGTGGGTGCAGAATGCAGAGGCTAGACTGCTGATGAGACAGACAGCTGACAGCATGTGACACCTCTGTTGAAACATCTACACTGGCTGCCCATATGTTACCGGTTCAGGTTTAAGGCTCTTGTGTTGATGTGAAGTTTGAAAAATCTAAAGGTCACAGTATTGCCTATTTGCCTAAATACTGCTTGTATCTGTCTGTTTGCTTAAAAGCTTAAGGCTCGCATTTTGAAATAAGCATTGTCAGTGGACTGTGACCCACTGTTTAACATACGCTTGCAAAAGAAAGGATTAACCGTTTGACCTTAGGAAAGAGTAACTATACTATTGATTAAGCAGAGCATAATAAACGATGGGTGTAAAATTAACCAGCTTGTTTTGTAAAGGGTATAAAAATCCCTGGTTTTGGGGGCTCGGGGCTCTCTCATGCCTCACCCCTTGTGTGAAGTGTATGGTTTGCCTTTACTGCAGTAAATAAATAAGGAGCCTTGAACTCGATTTTACCCCCGTGTGTGTTATTATTCTCCACCTGGGAGAACTTGTAGCATTTTTGCTACAACATTGATATATAAAACCCTGAACACCTTGTCTCCAGGATACCTTGAGCCTATGTATATCCAAGCCTGATCTCTGAGATCATCTGAAGGAGCACTATTAGTTGTCCCAATTGTAACAGAGGCCCAATTGGCCTCAATTAGAAGTCGGACATTTAGTATTGCTGGTCCCATGCTGTGGAACAGTCTTCTAGCAGCGATTCAGCAGGCATCCTCACTTTTGACTTTCAGGCATCTCTTGAAGCCTTTTTTTATTCCAACAGGCCTATGCAGTTTAAAATTGTCTTAACTAGGCAGTCATTTTAATTATTATTTTGTATTGCTGTTAAAGGTTTTTTACGTTGCTGTACACTGCCTTGATGTTTTGTCAGAGGGCGGTATAGAAATACTTTTATAGATACATAAATAAAACAAAAATCTCCACTGAGAAGGTATTAAAAGAGAAAGGTCTTCAGAAGGCACTGAAAAGACAATCTGTCTAATCTGTAGCAGGAGGGTGGCCAACACCAAAAATGGTAAAATAACACAATTAAAAATAACATTACAAAAATAAAATTACAAACATCTAAAAACATTAAGAACATCTACAAGCATACCCTCCCAGCTAACAATTTCAAGGTTGCTATGGCCGGCATCTTTCAGCCATCAAATGCCTGGGTAAACATGAATGTTTTTAAGTTCCTCCTGAAAGCGAATGATGTGGGAGGGAGACATACCTCACCAGAGAGGGCACTCCACAAACAGGGAACTACCACTGAAAAGGCCCTGTCACAGGCCAATGCCAACTGGACAGAAGATGGTCTCAGAAAGGGAGCAGGTTCATACAGGAGCGGATGGTCCATGAAATTATGCCACTGAAGTTTGCTGTGACTCATAATTCACAGGGGGGGAGGGCGGATGAACTCCCACACATATTAAAAAAACATGCACAGGCCAGCCCTGCCACCAATATACCCGCCAGCCACATATTTGGCATGTGTGAGAATATTGAATATTGATGTATATATGAAGAGCTCCTCCACACAAGAGCGGATCCTGATTCTCCCTTCCGCACAGGGGAGGATGCTAGTCAGTTGGTATGCATGCAGAGCCCCTTCTCAGATGCCAAGCATGCAGCCAGGAGGAAGGTGTGGCTGGCACTTGCATTGGCAGCAGGGGGCAAGGACACCGAACACAGCCTCACTCCCTGCACACAATGTTCATCTGAATAATGAGGAACTGCTGAATAATGAGGAACTGCTGGTGCTAGAACAGGGATCTTTTGATTCTGCGTGAGGCTGCCCTCTGTGGCAAGCTACCAAAACTGCATCTTGGAACATCTTTTTGGTAATGAATACTCTCAAGTCCTGAACTAGCCACACCCATACAGGCTGGCTGTTGGGCTTTATTGGACAGAAAGGGCTATGGCAGTCTTCTTGCTTAGACTAGGACTTTGAGCACCAGGGGCTTTGTGTCTTTATTATGAGAAAAGAAAAAAAACTCTTCTCTCTATTCATTTTCTCCACACCATACATAATGTCACACGACTTTATCTTGTCCCCACCCCCACCCCTTACTCACATTTATTTCTAAACTAAAAATTCCCAAAATTCTTCATAGGGACATTGATCACCTTGATTGCACTTTTCCAGCTCTACAGTAGCCTTTTTGAGGTGCTGTCACCAGAACTGTACATAGTATTCAAAATGTAGTCACACCATAGATTTGTACAGCCCCAGTGCCAGCAGGCAGCCAGGTCAGGCCCTGGTTGAGAGCCCTGTGGCTGACTGAGGGCCCCTGTGGCTGAGGCTGGGAGGATGGAGCTCCTACTCTGCAATCCATGCCAGCGTTGAGTCACCAGGCATGACCACACATTTCAACCAGACGGTGTCATGGATCTTGGAACAGGAGCTCTACTCTCCCAGACAATACCCCCCCCGCATACACACACAGCTGGTGTGCGCTTAAATACACCTGGTTGCACCATCTCTTGCGCAGTCGCATCAGCACGCTGATGTGGTGACACAAGAAGTGGCACGACCAGGTATATTTAAGCATGCTTATGTGCATGGGGGTAGGGGCCCAGTGCGGTCTGGTGCTGCCCCTGGATTTGTATAATGGCATTATGGTACTGGCACTTTTAATTTTCAATCCTTGTCCTAATATAGTACTATTTATTAATTTATATACCACGTAATGCCAAAATATGGTTCTAAGAGGTTTACAAGTATAAACACCATCTAATGATCCCTGGCATGGAATTTGAGCTGCAGCACACTGGGTCATCATTTTCATTGGCTAAGCTGGCTGGTGTTGATGGGAGTTGCAGTCTAACAACATCTGGGGACCCAAGGTTGAAAAACAGTGGTGAAGACAATCCTGAGCTAGATGGACAACGATCTCAATATAAGGCAGTTTCTTAAGTTCCTATGACTATGTCATTGACTATTAATACTATGGCCTCCATGTGATCGCCATCATGACCACATATATATTGCTGGACTTCACATCATTCTAATGCCTGGCATGGATAGTTCCCATACCAAAAATCAGTTACTTCTCAGAAAAGGTAGCAGTAACATGAGGACTCTTTAACAAAGGTGCCAGAATTATGGGCTTGCTGGTGTTACACATCATGGCTGCAAAAGAGATAAATCATTGCATGAAGGCTGTTTCTAGCCATCTCTGCACGAAGACCTTAACCTGTGCTGCAGTGCTTGCCCATCTGCCCATAGGATGGAGTGCAATCTCCTTTTTGTACATTATATAGTGAAAGCACAAAAACAGGATTTTGGTTGGACATCTGGAGATTCTTCTTGATGGTAAGAAATGTTTGGCAATGAAACCAATTTCCTAGGTCACTGTTCTTCAACCGTGGGCTCCCAGATGTTGTTAGACTACAACTCCCATCAACACCAGCCAGCTTAGCCAATGGCTAAGAATGATGGGAGCTGTAGTCCAACAACATCTGGGGACTCAAGTGACCTAGGTCACTTCCACATCATATAATTAAAGCACTCTTATACAGTCATAGAGAACCCTGGGAATTGTGGTTTGCTAAGGGTAGGGATGGGGGACAAATTCAATTCAGCTCGCACTGAAAGCTGAAGCTATCAAATGTGCACTTTCCAAAACAACACGAGAACCAAAACAGCAATCCTTCAAAATTTGCACTTATCCGAATTTTGCAATGCAGATCTCCAATGTGTAAAAAATGCATGTATTAGGAGAAAGTGTGCATATAAATTCATATATTTATTTGTATGCACACTTTCCCCTAATACATGCATTAGGCTGAGGTTGGACTTCTCCTGCCGCCACCGCCACCTCCTCCTCCTCCTCTTGCTGCTGCCACTGGCCACCCAACTAGCTGGTGCAGACGGAGAAGCCGATGAGGAAGATTCGGAGCGGGGGCCCTTGCAGACAGGCCCTCCTGGCCATGGGACTAGTCACTGGAGCTGTGCAGACAAGGCAGAGTGGGCCTCTGATTTTCCCTTTTGTGGGGGTCACATGCAGTCTCCCATCAACATGACGGCCACCCTCTTTAGCCCCCAGCTAAAGCCTGTCCTGCTCTCTGATCACAACCTGCCTCCTGGAGACATGTTCCGTCTTCAGAACAATGGACACACAGTAGGGTTGCCAGGTTCGGAGCCTGAGACTGACCCTGTATCTTTAGGAGAAGAGAATGTCAGCCAAGTGCAGGTGTTCTTGCAACTCTGTAATAGGAAAAACAACAAGGTGGAATTCTCCCTTCCCCCTGCACAACTTTTAAAGATACAGAAGACCTCTTGGTTGCCAGGCTAAAGATACAGGATCAGGCCCTGAACCTGGCAACCCTAACATACAGGCCCGCTGAGGGTCGAGTCCTGGAGCCTCACAGCCAGCGGGCACTCCCACTGCCCCTCCCCCGGGAGGAAGGAGAGGCAAGAGAAATGGCCGCAAGCCGCACCAGGGGAATGATAACATTTTACCTGCTTGTCGCCCTCCTCCATGGTCAACATAATTTCAATTGTCTGACACTTTTACAGAGCGGGGCGGGCGGCTTGCGGGCTTCCCTTGGTGAATTCTGACTTTTATACTGTGTTTATGTATATGTTTATGGATATGGATATTGTTTATGTATTTTGCTTTGTAAATTAATTTGATAGGTTTTTTATTGTAACTTGTGTATTCTATTGTAAACTGCTTTGAGATATTTTAGATAGTAAGTATAAATGGAAATAATAATAATAGTGAAAACAACATACAAATGCATTATGTTATGAGAAATACAAAAGTGTGTAGTTCAGTCAAAGCTGCTTACAAAATGTGTTTATTAGGAGAAACTTACACTAAAATGTTGATTTTTAAAAAAACAAACACAAATTTCTGCAGAAATGTGGAGAACTGGATTTAACCTTGGAAGAATGAGAAACGGAGAGAACAAAAACTGACAGATCCTTCCATCCCTGGTTAAGGTTCTGACCTTCCCAACCTACAGTTCCCAGAACCCTCAACAAACAACAATCCTCAGGATTCTCCACGACTGTTAAAGTGGTATAAGGCTGCATTAAATGTATGGTGCAGATTTACCTTAAAGAGGTGGTGGGTTGTCTCTTGTTGGGGGAGGTCTTCAACAGCCTTCTATTGGGGCACTGAATTTCCTGGGCCGAGCAGGGAGGTGGACCAGATGTTCTACAAGGCCCCCTCCAACTCTATGATTCCATAGGAAGCACAAATCACTTCCTCTTTCACAGCTCCCTTCAGTTATATGAAAAAGCCCTAAGGCTGCTCACTAATTGTTTCCCCTTTGTTCAAAATACATCAGCTGCTCTGATTTGTTTTTACAGGGTGAACATACTTCATAGCTTTAATGATGCAGAAGAAAGCAGAGAGTTTTATAGCTCTCACCTCTGACAAATTCAAGCCATAATGACTCACTCTCCCAAAACACATATTTGACAATCAGAAGTTAACAACCTTGCCAGATATACAATGGCTGGTCTGTGGGTGAGTTGCTGGGTTTCATAAAGCTGTCAACTGGGGATACTGTAAGCATGAGGACAAATATTCATCAAGCTGGTTCCTTCCAAAGCTCTTTCTAAAGATGTGTGCTTAAAGCTAAACTGTACAGAACAAAATCCAAGAACAACATGGGGACATTTGTAGAAGGAAAGGCACTTAGGCTGCATCAGCCAGAGGCGAAACATAATGCACATATCTTAAAAAGTTTTTCAAGCAAATCAAAACAGAAAAGTTTCAGATAGGAGCTAGTGCATTCAGTTCTGTAAGACACTTGCAGCACAATTTTATGAGTATGAGGGTTTTTTGTTCTGTTTTATGGTATATTTGTGTTTTTAACAGTGTTGTAAGTCACTTGGAGACCTTCTAGTAACAAGCGATGAACCATCTGCCTGGTGGTGTGTGAACACACAGACACAAACTGTGCAGATCTTAAACATGGTAATATCACAATCTGCTAAAGTTACTGTAATAGATAAAGTAAGTGAAAAGAATCCCCAAATCACTTTTAAAAAAACTATTCTGCTTATGTGTGTAATCAGCACATTACGCTGTCACTTCCAACAGGAAATGTTGTCAAATTACAATTCCCAGGCGTTCAGCTTTTTTAGGGACCAAAAAAAAAAAAAACAGGAGATGAATGGTGTGGCAAGGAAATTTTGCCCCATGTGCAGAAAACAATGACCTTCCTGTCTCTGATAGATTGATTTATTGGAAATTAGAGGGGGAAGAAAAAAACTAAATAAGTCTTAAGCCTGTCATTATTATGTCATATGTAGTTGCGTTGTGCCGTATAGCCGCAAACTGCTGTTTTGTAAACTGAGCTGTCAAACACTTGTTATTTTAAAGCTGGTATTTGTCAGGCTTCCCTGACAAGCCAGCAGCTCCAGCTCTCAGTCTGATTCATGACAGGCTCTGAGACAGAGGAAGTTCGTGTCTGCTGTAATCTAAACACAGTGTAAATGGAACAGAGAAGCAGTGCTGAAAGGAGAAAATAGGCTAAGCCCAATAAACCCAGAGCACTATGGGGTGGAAAAATATAAAACTCTTATCAAAATTCAAGAGCTGTACAAAAGAAATCATTCTTCAGAATGCAAAATCTGCAAACTGCAGTTATTTTACAGTCAATTTCAAAAGTTCTGTCCCAGCTTAAAACAAGAAGGAAGGAAGGAAGTTAGCAATTTTAGGATTGCAGCCTCAAATGTACTGAACCAACATCCACATGTGCACATCTGCACTGTTTGCCTTGAATCCGTCAACAATCAGGCAGCCACATTCTGGACTAACTGAATTGAATTTAAATCAATCAGTGAATGTTGTATGTGCACACAAAATGGGGAAGGGTCAGACCTCAGGGATTTAGCTCATAGGGTTATATTCAAGGCTAATCCTACTCAAAGTAGACCCATTGAAGTCTATGGCAGCTGATGACTCCAGGTCAGTGGGTCAGTGGAATCTGCTTTAGGTTTTAATCCAAATATTCAAGGAAAGTTCAGACTAAAACCTGGAGTAGATCCCATTGCCCCACTGACATGGAGCCACCAGCTGCCACTGGTTAAAGTTAATGGACATGACTAAGTTAGGTTCATTTAATTTCCATGGGTCTTCTCTGAGTAGGACAGCTGACTACCATCCATGCTCCTTCTGCAAAAGGTCCTAGGTTCACTGCCAAGTAGCAATGCTGCATGAGGCCTTAGAGAACTGCTGCCAGTCAGAGTAGGCAGTACTGGGCTAGATGGATTTACTACATCAGTTTCATACACAGCTTGGTTGCATATAGGAATGCTTCAAGGTACATACACACATTTAAACACTGCACTATTTATATTTGTGTTTTGCGATTTAGTAAATTATAATTATACAAAAAAAATAAAAGGATGCATGAGCACTTTTTTGCAAAGATGACAATTTTCTGCATATAGGATGGGCAGCTATTTTGCTAATATTTTCCAAAATGTCTTTGCAGTATAGACCTGCGTCCTGATCCTGTACCATTTTTGCAAGTGTAACAGGGACTGTAATATGCACACAGAACTCTTGTTCTCCCAACAGATACCCCACTATTGAGTTTGAAGTTTACTAGCTTCATGTGCATAAAGCTTTAGGTCTTACTATATCTGCCCTATCTTGTTATTTAAAAACCACTTTGAGAGTTAGACTACAACTGCAATCATCCCTCCAACAAGCCTACCAACTGAATTTATTTATATTTGGAAACTCCAACATGGTTACAAAAGGATAAATGCTGTTTTTTGTCCAACTTTGTGTCTAGACAATGTGAGAGGAAGAGAAAGGTCTCTTAATTAGATTATGAGACCTGAAGGCATTAGATCATTCTTTCAAGCAACACAGTGCTTGAAATTCTAGAATTAGAATTTAAACTCAGCCACACAGAGTCCCAGACAAATACAATCAAGGAGATTAAAGTGAAATTAACACCCTTTGGTTGCAAAAGAATGGTGGTTAAACCTGTCCTGCAGGAGACTTGGAAACTTCCAGGAAGGTCATCATGAGAACAGGGTGACAAGAGGGACCCATCCATTGACCAGCGGAGGAGCAGGCACTCCAAGGCATGCTTTCCTCCTCCCTCCCCATTCCTTTTTCTTTTTGTATTGTGCCTATTAGATTATGATCCTGAGGGCAGAGACTATCATCTTTTTAATATATGTACTGTGCATAGGAATGTTGAGGCTCTATGTAAGTGTTAAACAATAATATTATCATGCAAACACCAATAATGCAAATATATGATTACTATTATAAATTTCAATAAAAATCTAATCCCCCCCCAAAAAAAACCCCAAAATGATTTTGATGTATGTTTCTCCTATTCCACAGAATGAAGAAACATAGGTACACTTCATCTGGAAGGAGCTTCACAAATTTGGTGATGGGGCTAAACATGCGACCGCACAGATCCTTTAATGCAAGTGGTGGTTAAAGAAGTCAAAGAAGATCTTGGAACCCAAGCAAGTGATGTGAAAGACGTCTGCTTGAAATCCCAGTCAGAGTAGACCAAGGGTCGCCAATGTTTGTAAGCCCATGGGCACATTTGGATTTTTGAGTGAGTGCCATGGGTGCCACCCCCTCAGGCCACTTTTCTCCCCCCTCCCCCAGACTAGCACCCCTGCAAAAGAGAGGGAGAGGGAGCACACACTTTGTTTTTCCAAGAGATCTTGGAAAAAGTCAGATCCAGTCAAATTAAGATGGGCCTTAAAAGCAACAGAGCTGAAAGAGGAAGTGGGAAAGAGTATCAGCTCCTTCAGTGTGATGTACTTTTCAAGCGAGAAAAAGGCGACCATCCTCACCAACTCATTACCAAGGGGGCAGTGAGTAGGGGGACTCTGAGGATTCATAGGCATCAGGGGAAGACCTCAAGGACGCAATGGCACCCAAAGGTACTGTGTTGGTGACCCTTGGAGTAGACAATACCAGATTAGATGGACAAATACGATTTCTTGGATGCATACATCATGCAAATGAATAAAACAGTATTACAGAATGGGATGGCAAATTAAAACTAAATCTCCCCAAAACAAGCAAAAAGACCACCAGCTAAACCATGTTGCCCAGAGCTGGCCCACTTAATGATGGAAAGTTTTGTTGTGTTTTTTTAATTTATTCACAACCCACCTTTCAACTGTATAAACACCAGGGCAGAGCGTAATAAATAAAAACAACCTTACATTAACAATAACATTTCAAGCATAAAATCAACCAATGAAGGAAGCTAAAAACAACCAACAGCAGAGCAGGTTAAACATGCATGGCCAACCCAACTCTTAACGTGCCCAGGCAAACTAATATGTTTAAATCTGGTGCTGAAAGCACAACTCACATTGCATTCAATGAGTGTACAACCTGGGCACTCAAATAGCTAAGCAGTACATTTCAACATCTGTACACTCTTTCACACGAACACTTGTTCCTGCGTAGAGACAGATTGAACTGTGCTTAGTGTAATGTGTGAATTAGATTAAGTTGCTCTTTTGAGCATTCCACAGTGTGGTGCTGTTCTCCTCTGTCGGCCCCTACTGGGCTTCCCTGGACAGTGGTACTTGAAGAAGAGCCCTGATGATCTCAAGGTGCAGGCAGCCTGATGTAGAGAGAACTGCTACTTCAGGTATATGGGCCCCAAGCTATTTAAGGCTTTAAAGGTAAGCACCAGCACTTGAATTGGGCTTGGAAGCAGAGCCAAATGCCCTTCTCCCATTACAGACACTTTAAAACAGGGTTAGTCAATGTGGGCCCTCCAGATATTTTGGACTACAGCTACCATTACCCCCAGCCAAAAGTCAGAGATGATGGAAACTGTAGTCACCAACATCTCAAGGGCACCACATTGGCTGCCCCTGCTTTAAAAAGTCTTGCTGCACCATTCTGATGTCAGTCCTGCCTTCATCTCTCTCCTTCCACGGAGCTGGTTGCTTCATTTTCCTGCTGCCATTCTCAAAAAGGTCAGGGTGTAGGATGGGAGAATTCTCCGATGGCACATTCCCGCCTCTTTAAGGTTAAGAGGGCCAACAGAGGTGCCTTGACCGGAAAGCCACAAAATCTTTGAGGCAGCGCAGAGGAAATAATTATAACCAGGAAAATTTGCAGCATGTCAGATTTAGTTGACCTTGAAAGACAGACCTACCCAAAACTCTCTTGGCCCGGCAATGCCATTTTCTCTGGCACATGATGGAACTGCAAAGATTGTTGGTTAGACTGGTTGATATTGGTTGGTGTCGACAGGGTGTTTGGGGTGGGGAAAGAAATGAGACTTGCTGGAAATGTTATTGCCATCAGAGCAGCCCTTTTCTGTGGCAGATACATTCCATTGCAATCTCTCTCTTTCCACCAGCAACCCCCCATTTTCTTTTGCAGATTGAATAGCAGCTATTGGAATAGCTGGCATACTCTGTCTACACCTTCCGATTAATTTTCTGGTGAGTGTGAACACTGCAGAGTTGACAGATTCATGTGATTTGATAGGCATGTTCTGTTGTTTTCAATCTGCATAATTGCAGATAATTAGTGTCCTTTGGGACATGCACACCACACTGAATCACTGTTTGCTTTTCTACCCTCCTGCCCATTTGGTCACAGGATGTGTGCGCCTGTAAGTCCAGGAACAATGGCCAAAATGATAATTTGCATTTGCTACTTACACCTGTTATCCGTTTCCTTTGTAAGACCTCTAAATGCATATTTTGAAATCACACTAATGAATAAAAGTAGAATTACAGAATGAGACGGCAAATTACAACTAAATCTCACCAAGTGAGGATAAACCTCCTCTTTTTTGTGCAGTCCCTCCAATGGCAGGAATAATTGGATGATAGCCTTTGGGCATCCATTTGGACTATAATTAGGTCATTTCTTCTTTATCCCCTGTGTGTATGTATAATTACAAATTAATTTGAAATCCCACTGTGAGGTGGGGAGGGGAAGCAACGCAATATCACAGGGGGATAATACAAGACCCATGGGATATTATTGGATTTGGAAAAACTTAGTCCTTATGTCAAAAAACTCACTTGAGCCTTAAGTCACAGAAACACAGGAACCTGCCTTATACCAAGTGAGCCCGCTGATGTATCTAGTTCAGTGTTACCAACAATGACTGGCAGCAACTCTCCAGAAGCTTCATGCAAGGTTTGCTTCTACCCAGAAATGCCCAGAAACTGAACCTGGGACCTTCTGCATGCAAAGCAGATGCTCTGCCACTGAGCTGTGGCCCTTCCCTGAGTCATATCCACACTGCCTGCAACTTCATTTTTTTTTGTTTCTAGGTAAGTATTTTGTATGAATTATACAGCTACAAGAGTGGCTGTAGGCTATAGCCAGCATGAATTTTCCATATTCTGCAATGTTAAATTGAAAATACACCCATGCCATTCTGATGCTGCCCATAAGCTCATTTCAAAACAAAACCTTACAAAATTTATAGTAACACTTGCTTAACAACCCTCTACATTTTCATGGTGATACACAAAACAGTCAGAGAGAACTGAGAGTTCAAAGTGTAAAACGAGAAAAAAATCCAGACCCCTTTTGGACATTTTTCTATCAGTGGTCTCATAATTTGTTGAAATAAATTAAAAATCAGCCATGTTCAGAGACTACCTGTAATCCTGTTACTGACCTTGCCCCATACTCTGACCTTCATCTTCTGCAGTTTAAAAGTTTAAAAAATGCCTGGCTGATTTTTAATCAATTTAAGAAATTTAACATTGAAGTCTATTATAGTGTCAGGCATGTTCAGTAAGAATGAACTGTCAGTGTTCTAAAAGTCAGACTCATAGCTGTTTAGCTTGGCTAAACAGGGGGCCACACCTATGCAAGACATTTATTTCACTTTAGACAGTCATGGCTCCCCCCAAAGAAGCCTGGGAAATGTAGTTTGTGAAGGGTGCTGAGAGTCGTTAGGAGACTCCTATTCCTGTGACAGAGCTCCAGTGGCTGGAGTGGTTTAACAGTCAGCCCTTCTTCTAGGGACTGTAGCTCTGTGAGGGGAATAGGGCATCTCCTAGCAACTCTCAGCACCCTTCACTAACTACACTTCCCAGCATTCTTTCAGAGAAGCCATGACTGTCTAAAGTCTGGTGTGGTTGAGGCCAGGGACAGCTTTGATTTAAATTTGGGTGGGAGACTACATGTGCCTGCTGTAGAATAAAAAGGTGGGGGAAATCCTGAAAAACAATGATACTGTTCACAATGTTTTCCTTCTGGAAAAGAAAGGGGCTTTCCCTCTGCCCAGTGCCCACACACCCAATCTCCTCCCCTCCCCTCCCTTTCCCCTCCCTGCCCCTGCCCCAAGTCAGTTTCACCTATCCTAAGCATGACTACACAGGAGTAAATCCCACTGAACTCAAAAAGCATACAAATGATCAACCCTGCCCTCCCCTCCTCCTATCCCCTCCCTTTTGCCCCTTCCCTCCCCTTCCTTTGCCCTCCCTCCCCATTCCATCCCCTTCCAATCACCTCTCCCTTCCTTCCATTCCTTAATCCTTCCCTCTCCTGTCCCCTCCCCCCCTCCTCCATGGTCAGTTTTACCTGTTCTAATCATAATTACATGGGAGTAAATCCCACTGAACTCAATAAACATGCAAATGATCAGACCTGCCTTCCCCCTCCTCTCCCTTCCTCCCTTCCTCCCTTCCCCTCTTCCTTCTTCCTCCTCCCAAGCCCACTTCAGCACTCACTCACTCACTCTTGTCCTCCTCTCCCCATTGTCAGTTTCACCTATTCTAAGCATGATTGCAGGGGAGTAAATCCTATTAAACTCAATAAGCATGCAAATGATCATTCCTTTCTCAGCAAACTTGCACAGGATCCCATTTCTTACCTCCCGGATTAAAATGCAGGGAAATTCACTAATAGGCAAAAAAAAAAAAACACTTGCAGTTTAAGAACATACCTATTTTGTACCTTAATTTTAAAATTAAGATGGGGGGCAGCTGGAGCCTTGAAGGAGCTGGCTGGAGCAGTGCTTTTCATGGCAGCGTATAACGGTAAGTAGCCTTGTCACCAAGCCAAGGAGGAAGGGAGACCAGCACAGCAGTCGCCATGTTACCACTACCAACAAAAACTAAAGATTAAAAAACAGACAACCAGGCAGAGCAACCTAAGAACAGGGCAGCACAGGAAGCACCCTGCTAGATCAGGCCCATCTAGTCCAGCATCCTATTCTCACAGTGGCCAACCAGATGTCTAAGAACAGAGGTTCTGCAGGTGGGTGGTTCGTGTATCCAGAAGATAAGCCAGTTACTTGCTCCGGATGGGGTTGCACTCCCTCTAAAACAAGAGGTATGTAGCTTGGGGGTACTGCAGAGCTTGGAAAAGTTATTTTTTTTGAACTACAACTCCCATCAACCCAATCCAGTGGCCATGCTGGCTGCGGCTGATGGGAGTTGTAGTTCAAAAAAGTAACTTTTCCAAGCTCTAATACTTGGATACATCCTTGTCATTCGAGGCCTACGTGACCTCATGGCTAGGAGTGCCCTTTGGCTGGTACACCAGCTACAGCCGTATCTGGATTGGGGTAATTTGACCACTGTAGTCCATGCATTAGTAACTGTGAGACAGAATTACTGCACTCCACTCCACTCTATGTAGGGCTGCCCATGAGCCTGGTCTGAAAGCTCCAACTGGTGCAGAATGTAGTGGCTAGACTGCTGATGGGGCAGACAGCTGAGAGCCTGTGACACCTCTGCTGAAACATCTGCCCTGGCTGACCACATCCTAGCAGGCCAGATTCAAGGGTCTTGTGCTGATATACAAAGCCCTGAACAACTTGGGTCCAGGATAGGGATGGGCGGAAACTTCTTCAGTTTGCATTTCAAGCCGAATCTATCAAATATGCACTTTCCAAAACAATATGAGTACTGAAAAATAGCCATCCTTTGAAAGTCATACTTATCCAAATTTTGCGATGCAGGTTGCCAGCCGAACAATGTTTACACAAATGCATATATAAGGGGAAATTGTGCACAAAAATGAATGCACAAGGGAAAATAACATGCAAAAATGTTTTAAAATATGTTTTAAAGTCTTTTGTTTTTAAGATTTTTTAAGTGCTTTTAGTGTTTTTGTTTACCACTGTGAGCTCCTTCTGGGAGGAAGGTCGGGATATAAATTTAATAAATGAATAAATGCATTACATGATGAGAAATGGCTTGAAAAAATGTGTACATTAGTTAAAACTGCCTACAAAAACATGTTTATTAGGAAAAATTCACACTAAAATTCTGAAGAATTTTCTTGAGGATTGAAAAAAAATCACAAATTGCTGCAGAAATATGCAGAACTGAATTTAAGCTTGGAAAAACAAGAAACTGAGAGAAGCAAAATTGACAGATTTTTCCATCCCTAGTCCAGGATACCTTAGGGACCACATGAGCCCTTATATCCCACCCCGATCTCTGTGATAATCCGGAGGAGTTGCTGTTAGTTGTTCCCTGCGTTACAGAGGCCCAACTGGCCTCAACCAGAAGTTGTGGTGGAAGCTTTAGCAGTTGTGTGGAAGACTCTTCCAACAGTGAGTCAGCAGGCATCCTCATTCAGGCATCACTTGAGGCTTTTTTTTTTTATGTAGACAGGCATAAAATTTTCTTGAGCAGCCAGTCATTTCACTGATTGTTCTGTACTGCTTTTAAAGGTTTTTTATGTTGCTGTACCTCACCCTGATATTTTGCAGATGTAGATGTACTGCCTTCAAGTCGATTCTGACTTATGGCGACCCTATGAGCAGGGTTTTCATGAGGCTGAGAGGCAGTGACTGGCCCAAGGTCACCCAGTGAGTTTCATGGCTAGGTGGGGATTCGAACCCTGGTCTCCCAGGTCGTACTCCAACACCTTAACCACTACAAGGAGATGGTATATGAATACTTCAATAAATAAACAAACATAACAACACAAGAACAGCCCTGCTGGAGCAGTCCAATGGCCAATCTAGTCCACCATCCTGTTCTCACAGTGGCCACCAGAAGCCTACGGGAAGCCCACAAGCAGGACCTGAGCACAACAGTGTTCTCCCCACTTGTGATTCCCAGCTTCTGGCATTCAGAAGCATGCTGCCTCCAAGAGCGGATGTACAGTATAGCCATCATACCCTAGTAGCCACTAATAGCCTTATCATCCAAACATTTCTCTAATCCTCTTTTAATGCCATCCAAGTTGCTGGCTATAGCTACTTCTTATGGAAACAATTTCCATAGTTTTTGCACTGCATCAAGAAGTCCTTCTTTTGTTCATCCTGAATCTTCCAGCATTCAGCTTCATTGCATGGCCCCGAGTTCAAGTATTATGAGAGAGGAAGAAAAACATCTCCCTGTCGACTTTCTCCACATCAGCAAGTAGGGTAATGAAAAGAGGGGGTGGAAGGCACCTCATTTGGGGACCACTCAAACCTGGCAGCATCTCTGCAGGCTGCCTCCTACCATCATTCAACTACTTGTCAAAGCACAAACCACCTTTTTGAGCCTCCCTATACAAATCTAGCCCAGAACCTTCCTGTGTCTTCCCTCCTGCCCAGTAGAGACAGGATAAATTAAAACTAAAACATCCTTGACAGATGTTTATCCAATCTTGGTGTTTTGTTTTTTTTCACTTTCAAAAGAATCCCCCTTCGTCTTTTAAATTGAATGCAACAATTTGCTGATCTTAGTTTCATATAAACACAAATTGTAACTAACTACTGGTTCAAAGCACCACCATTGTAAATGCACCCTGAAAGCAAAACTATAACAACCCATTTGGTTTTAAATGAGATGTTTACTTAAAAGGCTATTTTGCTATAATTAATGAAAACAGTGTTCAGTATTTGAAATGACACATTTTGTTTAGAGGCTTTCAAAAGGAAATGATAGCTAAAAGAGTCTTAACAACTACCGATGTGCATAATCTTGATCGCTGCTCATATGAAATTAGTGGATATTTTCCAGAATTTTTGCCATTAGCAAAAGCTTCAAGATGTCACAAGATAGCATCCCTAGAATGAGTGCTAAGACAGCTTTATAACTGGCTCTCAGGCTATGGTCTAAAAGCACATAAGACCACCAGCTTACAGAAACTAAGCTGTTTGGGTCTGGTCAGTGCCGGGAGATTTCCTAGAAACTCCATGTACACTGGTCTTTTCAGTCGTGGCTCCCCATCTGTGGAATGCTCTCCCCAGTGAGGACTGCCTGGCATCTTCACTGACAACTTTTCAGTGCCAGGTAAATACTTAACTTTCCCCCCAGGCTTTTCATGGACTAAAGTTGTGTGCACACACCATACATTTAAAGCACATTTAAATCACTTGACATCCCCCAAAGTATCCTGGGAACTGTAATTTGCTATGGGTGCTTGGAACTATAGTTCTTTGGGAGGTATACTGCAGTTCCTGGGATTCTTGGGGGATGTCATGTGCTTTCAATGTGCTTTAAATTATGGTGTGTATGCAACAATGTTGTTTTGCTGTTAGTGTGCTGTTAAAACCTCATCTTGCTGTTGGGGGGGTTGTGTGTGTAATATGAATTGCAAGTGTTTTGTATGAATCTTTTGTATGGTATAATGTTTAAGTTTTTAAATGTGTTGTAAATCACGTACGGACCCAAGCAACTAACTGATAATTATGATGGAGATGATGATGCACTGCCTTGGGATCCATGACAGAAAACAGGCACCTCCCTGTGGGTTATAACTGTAATAAAATTAATTAAAAATAAATCAATATTTTAAACTAATTTCAGTTTGGATTTTACTGCTGGGAAAGGGAAGCATCTGAAAACCATTGCTTCAGAATTTATCCCCCAGCTGCATTTCACATGTATCATTTTCTTTTGAGGGCTTTACAAATCTGCTTGTACCGTGATGGGGCTACTGCCAATTGTGTGGAGTGCTGACCCAGGAAGATGCACAGAGCGATAGCCTGGGCAAACAAATAAGTTTTCTTGAAATAGGCCCAACGCAAACTGGAAATGGAAAGTGAAGTCTACAAGAACTTTTCATTGCTCCCTGACCAGGTTCAGTCTATGGAGAGAGGATGAGCAATTGCTGAAGTCTGAGCTGGATCTCTGGGCTGGATCTCTTCCAAATCTCACACATTAAAACCAGAGTAAGACATGGAAGGGGGATTCTTGGAGTAGAACTTCAGAAGCATTGCCGGTTTTGCCTCTGCTGCTATTGCAAGGTTTCATTTCTGACAAGTGGATGTCTGGAGTTAAACTATGTTTTGAAGCTCCAGCAGTAGTTTAGGGCTGCGTCTCTCAGAAACAGTATGGACTAGGGCTGCCCACATATGATGTAACTGGATGGCTTATTCTTATTAGCCCTTTTCCTTGGAATGTCCATCCTTTGGTCACTCACAGAGAATTCATATGGCACTGTTATTAAATGATTGCATTCCTGTGCTTTCTGTGCTGCTGTCCTGTGTTTCTTCAGACCTTATCGGTGATCATTGTTTTCGTCTAATAAAAGCAATTTCAGCAACAGTCTGTCCAGCGTGATAGATAAACTGCTATTAGTGCTTTTAAGAGGAGCTGAGAAATTTGAAAGTGTCCTGTTTGCCGAGTGAGCCTGTTTTGTGCTTCCCCAGTCAGCACAGACAAGACATTAGTGCTGGATTTGCACAGATTCTGTCCCATGTCTCTGTGTGTATTAAATTTAATTTCTGTCAAAAATAAAAATCTCTTTTTGTTTCCTTGTTGGAAAATAGTGCTATTTTTCTGTAATAATATAGCGATAACCTTGGGCGTGGAGGCCAAATATGGCCCTCCAGGCCTCTGTATCTGGCCCTCAAGACTCTGCTAGGCCATGTTCCCTCTGCACAGATTACTTCTCTCTGGCCCTGCACCCAACTTGAGTGCTTTTGCCTGGCTAGAATGTGTCCTTGAAATGTGGAATGGTCTCTTGCTTACCTGGATGGAGAGATGTGGGGGTTGTAGAAACTTCTGAGTTCTGCATGGCTGGAATGTAACCTACTGTACAAAGGTGAGAATCATATCTGTTACTCCATCCACTTTTGCCTCAAGCGCCACCTGTTTTTACCTCTGGCCCCCACACCATTGACATGTGGCCCCCAGAAGGTTGTCCATAAGAGAATGCAAAAGGTTCCCACCCCGTGCTAAAATTTGTAAAAGAAAAGATAATATATAATGGAAAGATAAAAATACTCAGGTCCTCATGAAGGCTCCCTGCATGCCTTCGATCCAATTATGCAGAGTTCTATATCATGTGGGGACCCTATAACTACAGGAAGCATCCCACTTCAGACCTTTGCCCTCCATGAGTTGTTGGGTAACAAGGGGCGGAGCTTCACGTACTCATCCCCCCTCCCTTACTACTCAAATTCATACATTAGATCTTTGCAGCTGAGGCAAATAGAAATATTTTAACCTCTGGAAGAAGTGCACTAAAATACCGTTGTGAGACTACTTCGATAGATGTGTTTTAGAAAGGTGAGCAGTGTATTCAGGCATTCAAAAAATGCCTACATTTTCAGAAGCAGCATATCTCTAAATACCAGATCCTGGGTACGACCAACGGCTTCACACAAGCCTTCACACCTTGTGAATTATCTTGCCAAAAGTATCTGGCTAACCGCTCTTGGAAACAAAATGCTGTGTGAGATGGATTTATAGTCCCATCCAGCAAGATTTTTCCAATGAGGCCTTCTCCATAGTGGTCCTCCATTTATGGAATGCTCTTCCATGTAGGCCCACCTGACATCAATCTTGTTGTTTCAACACCAGGCAAAGTAATTTTTGTTATCCCAGACATCTGGGCAGCACCAATGATACAACTGTACTGTTAAATCTGTTTTTAAATCATATTTATGTGATTATTTTATTTTATTACTTTCATTCTAAATCACTTTCAGACTTTCTTATTGGAAAGTGATGTACACATCTGATAAACATAAAATAAACCCTGCAGTTGATTTGTTTTTTTAAAAAAATAAATGCACATACTTTACAATTTGTGGGGGGCTTTACACAGGCCATTATTCTTTCCATTTCACATAAGATGAATGTCCAGAGGCTCATCCTAAAATCACCCAGAAAGGATGTGCTTAAAACAGAGTTTGAAGCCAGCTATGTTATATAGTATTCAGTTCAATTTCCATAGCATAATGCTGGTTACCCAGCATAAAAGATATACAGCTTCAAGCAAGTCACTCAGAAAGAATCCTGCAAACCTCAGTAGTATAAAGAAGATATGTAATTCAAACCTCTCAGAACAACAGTCTTGCTGCCTGCATGCACTGACTACCCCCTCCCCCCCCTCAAAAAAAACACCCTCCACAGCACATCTGGCTAGTCTAAGTTTAGGGCTTCCAGATGGGATGAGTGTCCACTTGAAGTTTATAATACAGTTACCTGAACCTGCCGTTAAATGCAAATTTTGTGGCCAGTTTTGCTATATATTTTTATGATGAATAAGGGATATTAAAAATGACCACAGGTCTACTTACCATGCCCCTGAAGAAACATGGGAGGGGGGAGGGAGCCCCCAAAAGTAGGTTCCTGCTTAGAAACATTTATGAATAGAAATAAAACTGTAATCCAAGGATGGGAAACCTGTGGCCCTCCAGATGTTGTTTTTCTCCACCTCCCAGCAGCCCCAGCCAACATGGGCAATAGCCAGGGATGATGGGAGCTGCAGTCCGACAACATTTGGAGGGCACCACATTGGCTACTCCTACTCATTTTGAGGTTTTACAATAAGTTAGAGATTTTTTTATTTATTGGAAATGTAAAGTGGCATGGAAATAATTTAAACAAAGAAATAACCTATATTGTGTGCATACTCACAAGGACATGGGATGGTGGGAATTAAGAAAGAGTCTGACTGAGGGACTGATATGCCATGCAGTGGCTGCTAGTGGCTCCATATCGGTGGAGCAGCAGAATCCGCTCCAGGTTTGAGTTCGAACTTTCAAGAGCTGAAGTACTTGGACAGCTCTTTGAAAGTTTCGACTAAAACCCGAAGCAGATTCCACTGCCCCACTGACATCGGAACCACCGGCCACCAGTAATGCCATGTCTAGATTGAGGCCAGAGATAATACTCAAGCAGCGAGACAGCAGCGGGAGAAGGCAGGGGAATATAGAAAAGTGGATGAGGATGCAGGGCAGCCCTACATTTTCTTGATGAATATTAATGTTTGGATCTATTCTGCATAAATTAATTGTAAACTGCTCAAAGCTTCTGCTGTCCAGAATGCCCACCATGTGTTGTGTATGTGCTTATGTGTTGGGCTATCTAAAGCAGAGTGGAAATCTGGAAGGCAGGACACCTTTATTCCCATTTTACAGATGGGGGTTCAAGGATAACAGACAGCAACTTGTCCTAGGCCATAATATGAACTCCAACAGGCAATTATTTTACATGATGGATGTTTTTATCCACATGCTTCCCAGTAAACATGATGAAATATGAGAAACTGATGTGTGTTCTTAAGCACCTCTCCCTGTATCAACCAGCATGGTCCCACAGCATGAGATCAGCATGGTCCCACAGGTGTGTGTGGCCTATTGTGTGGGTCCCTGGAGCAGGACTTTCTTTGTGGTGGCACCTCAGTTGTGGAAATCACTCCCGTTGGAGGAGCAAGTGTCATGACACTAGTTTGTTTTGCTGCACAATGGAGGCTTATTTCTTCTCCCAAACTTTCAGAACCATGTATTTTGTACTGATTGTTACGGTCTTCCACTGGTTTTCAGTTGTATCTTTATTGATTTTGTGATTCACACTGATACATACATTTTATTCTGATATAAACCACTTTTGAGTTTTTTGTTGTTTTTTACAAAAAGCAGTATACAAGAATTCAAAATTAAACAAATAAATTAATGAGCACATGCAGAATACATGGTAGGGATCCTGGATTCTGCAATGTTTGCTGCAGAAGCAACATGTGCTGAGCTGAAAATTTAGTCTGCATTTTCTTAATTATTCCCCAATGTGAAAAGAAATTGCATTCAAAAATTCTCAAAGACGAAGGAAAATGTTGCTGAAATTCTCATGGGTGTGGTGCACACTTTTTGTTCCTCTTATCTTCCTTTTGAGCCAGGCCTTTCTTTCATTCTACAAATTATCTCTCTGATGGTCTGCATTCAGAAAAACTCATGGCATTCTCAGCTGTGATTTCCTGTAAACCAAGATTGCGGAATCTTTTACAGTCGGGCAGAGCTTGGAAAAGTTACTTTTTTGAACTACAACTCCCATCAGCCCAATCCAGTGGCCATGCTGACTGGGGCTGATGGGAGTTGTAGTTCAAAAAAAGTAATCTTTCCTACCTCTGGCCAGCCTGGAGGGCTGCATTCTCTTCCTGGGAATTCTCTGGGGACCACATTCCAGCCATAGGTGGGGCGAGATGCAAATGTGGATGGTGGAGCAATGAATGTAAATTTTACCTTTCTCCAGTAGACTAGTTTCTACACACCCTCTCTCCTCCAACCAGGCCTGCAAGAGGCATTGCTGGAGTTCAAGGACATTCCAGGGGAAAACACTCAAGGGGCCCCGGAGCAGAGCCAGTGAGGAGTGTGGCCTGCAAAAATGGGGTGTGACTGGGGAGGTAGTGTGGCCTACGGAGAGAGGGCAAGATACAGAGGCCTGGAGGGCTCCTTCAGCCCTAGGCCAGAAATTCCCTGCCTGTGCTGTAAGCACCTATCCTGCACCTGACAGCTGTTTGTTGTTATTTTTTGAAGTGAAGAAAGCATCCTGTGAATGGGGCAGAAAAACAGAGAAGCCTCTTTCGCAGGAGAAGAAAGCTTTCACAATATTGGAGGACAAGTTCAGAAGCAATATAATTTGAGAAAGAAGGAAAGCAAAAGGAGAGAGAAACACAGTCAGAACCCCAAATGCAACTATACAGCAACTAGTACGTAGGGACAAAGAGAACTATTACAATGCAGCCTTTCCCAGCCAGTGTGACTCCAGATGTTGTTGGACCACAACTCCCATCAGCCTCAGCCAGCATGGCCAATGGTCAGGAAAGATGGGAGTTGTGGTCCAACAACATCTGGAGGTACACTGGTTGGGAAAGCCTGAGTTATTGTATAGATATAGGACAACAAAAAGGGCAGAACAAGAGCCCTATTCCAAAAAATTAGAGAAATTAAAGGGAAATTCAAACCAAGAGTAGGGATGTTGAATAATCAACAGGGAAACGCACGGACTGACCAAGATGAAATAAAAGGAAGATGGAAGCAATACACTGAAGAACTCTATAAAAGAGATGGCAGATTCATTCACGGAGGAACTGTATGATGAAGAACCAGAAATTTTAGAATGTGAGGTGAAAGTTGCTCTTAAAATACTTGGAAGAAGCAAATCACGAGGAACAGATGGCATACCAATAGAGTTGCTACAAGCTACTGAGACTGAATCTGTCCAAATTTTGACAAAAAATTATCAACAAATATGGAAAAGAAAACAATGGCCCACAGACTGGAAGCGTTCAATATATATTCCAATTCCAAAGAAAGGGGATTCCAGGGAATGGAGTAATTATCGAACTATTGCCTTAACATCCCATGCAATTAAAATAATGCTCAAGATTCTACAACAAAGGCTCTTACCATATATGGACCCTGCACTTTTGAATTTGCTACTACACTACTGCACAGAAGTGTCCCAACCAATATCGCCTTCAGGGACATGTAGTGTGGTCTTTGATATTTCCCACGTAGTCCAGTTGCCGGAAGCCTCAGGAGGGGAGAGTGTTCTTGCACTCGGGTCGTGCTTGCGGGCTTCCCCCAGGCACCTGGTTGGCCACTGTGAGAACAGGATGCTGGACTAGATGGGCCACTGGCCTGATCCAGCAGGCTCTTCTTATGTTCTTATGTTCTTAAGATAAAAAACACTCTCACAGCCACAGTGCTGACTTTGCGGGATCACTCACACCTCTAAGTTCAGACCATAGCCTCATACCATGCTGCTGAGAGATTTGCTGAGAAGTAGTAAGCCTAGCATTGGATATCTAATTAAATGTGTCAATTTGTCTCAAATCAAGGATAGCCAACCTAGTGCCCTCCTATTTTGGACTACAACTCCCTTCAGCCCCAGACAACATGGCCAGTGGTGAAGGATGGTGAGAGTTGTAATTCAACAACATCTGGAGAGTACCATGTTGGCTATCCCATAGTTAAATTTACTGAGGAATGGTTCTGTGGTAATCTGTTTAAAAGACAAAAGAAGAAGTGAAACTGTCCAGATGTTTTTGAGGATTAAGAAGGAAATGTGAGCTTCAGAGGGTGCAAAGAGGGTTTTTTGTTTTTTTCTAAAAAAGAAAAATTTCATAAAGCCCTTATGGCACCCTTCAGATGTTGTGAACTACAACTTCTACCATCCCTGACAATTGACTGTGCTGACTGGGGCTGATGGGAATTGTAGTCTAAAAAATCTGGAGAGCACCACTTTGGCTACCCCTCTCATAGTGAAAAACTATAATGCCAGTCCCACCTTCAAGTAATTATCTGGTGCAAATTCACATATTTCTGACTAGACAGAATAAGAACCTTGGCAAAAAAAAAAAAGCAGTCATTAGTGGCAAGATATATCACAAAAATCTGTTATAAGGGAGGAGGAAAGAAGTATTTAATAAAAGGCATAGGCCAAATTACCATGAGCAGAATAAGAAAATGCATTAGTCCTGTTCTGTGAATTCTTGCACAAGAGTTAGTGGAAGACTTTTCACAATGCACTGCCCAAATGAATTAGGGCAGTGGTTCCCAACCTGGGGGCCAGGACCCCCAGGGGGGCCGCAAAGTAATCCAGAGGGGGCCATGAACAGTAAAGAAATGAATTATTTATTAATTTTTTTAAAAAAGTCTTCACTCCCTCGACACTGTCTGCTTTCCACTGCCGCTGCAGATGACACCTCCCCCTTGCTCCAAACGAGAGGGGAGGCCTTTTGCTGAAGCGCCAGAGCATCTTTCAGGCGCACTAAGGGCGGGCATCTGCCTATAAAATACATGGCAGATGCCAAAGGAGGCTGAAGGTGGGGCTACCAGGAAGAAGAGGGGATTACTATCACTGATTCCCGTCTCCTTGCACTGCTGCTACTGGCAACGTCCTTACTTAGAATGAGAGGAGAGGGCTTTTTGTGAAGCAAAAAGAAGCAAGCCTGCAAAGAAAGGCTGCTTTCCCCCTTCCTTCCTGGCAGCCAGGGGATCACAAAAAAATTCAGCTTATAAAGGGGGTCCCATACTCATAAAGTTTGGGAACCACTGAATTAGGGGATATGTGACAGTTAATAAGAAAAATGCACGCTGTAGGATACCAACTTTAGAGCAGGAATGGGATCTTCCAGATGTCATTTGATGCCGACTCCCATCAGTCCCAGCTGGCATGGATGCTGGGAGTTGTAATGCATCAACATCAGGTAGGCTACAGGCTTCCCATTCCTGCTCTAGAAATTGTGCAAAGTTTTACAGAAATATCTGCGCAGGGAGGAAGACAACATCTCTGAATTTGGGAGGGTCACTTTTCTCACTTTCTGCTCAGTTGAACAGAATCAGACACTTGGTCCGTCTTGTTCAGTATTGTCTACACTGACTAGCAGCAACTCTCTAACATTTCAGGCAGAGGATATTCCCAGCCCCACCTGGAGATGCTGGAGATTGAACCTGGGAACTTCTGCATGCACGGCAGATACTCTTCCACTGAGCTACATTCCTTTCTCAAAGCCTTCTGTGCTGTGAAGATGTATTCTGCTTGCAGGAGGACATCTTTGGATCCAGCCCATAATTCATGGGATCCTATGCACAAATTCCTTCCATTAAAAAGTAAGATTCCAGTCCTCATATTTTTGTAAGAAAGCAACAACTAACTCATTCAAAGGATAAAACAACTGAAATGATGAAGATATTCAGTTGCTATTGTCAGATGTCAAGTCAAACCATCAGAAAAGGGCCCTATTTATAGATGAGCCTGGAATGAGAGTTTTTAAAAAAAAAAAAATGGGGAAGACTGAGGAGGCCCCACTCGATGTCAATTTAAAGAGACAGGTGGCTTCAGCATGGTGGGAATAATATGGTACCATTCCCTAAGGAATAAATTAAAACGCCAAATCTACATTTAATAATGGTGAAGTAATAGACACAGTACTGTAGGTGCAGTCCTGCCAAGTTCCACTGTAATCAAAATGAACAAGCACCTCGAGGGAATGTCTCAGCCTGGCTAATTATCCGTTAAAATTCCAAGCTTCCCCCTCCCCTTTTCTTTTCTTTTTGATACACGCCTATGCAATGAGTCATTCTCACGTGAGAGAAGAGAACAAAGTTCATTCTCTATTGTTTTAAGAAGTTCAGGTTATGTATGGTAGGGGAGGAGGGAGGGTTGGTGGAAGAGTACCTATTTCTGACCCGACATGCAGACCTCCTCAGAAAATATTCAAAAGGATATTTAACTTACTAGGGAATAAATTGGCATACTAATTGCCTTTCTACAGTTCTGACTCATTAATGAACCAGTCCAATAAGTGTATTTCCTCAGCTACATTTGTGCCCTCCCACCCCAGTCACGAGCACCTTTTTGTTTCTCTTAAGGCCATTTCGCACAATACTGTTTTTCCCCCTTTTGGGGTGTACTTCAGGTGTAGCTACATAAAATCCAGTAAATGACAGCTTGCTCTTTTCTGGACAAAGTGCCTTGTTTGTGCTTGTTAGACCCTCATTACTTCCCTGCTCCCACAGAGCAGCCTGGCTTGTGAATACTGCTGCTGTTGGTGCTGCAGGGTAATTTTTTTCCCCAGTCACCAGACATCAAGAATGTCTCAGTGACTCCCCAGACGGTGACCCTTAGCATTTAAGATAGAAATAGCTTAATGGTTGAGGACAGCATCCAGTGAAATGAACAGGCACTTAAGGAAGTTTAGAGTTTTATTTTTGTTGTTTTGAATATATTCATGAATGTTCAGGGTTCCAGCCAGCCAGCTGTGTCCTCTTCCAAGATACTCCATTCCATCTGTCCCTCCCCCTGCCACATTTCCATTATCCTCCCAGCTTGTCAGTCAGCATACCATTGCCACTAAATGTAAATGTACTGCCTTCAAGTCGATTCTGACTTATGGCAACCCTATGAATAGGGTTTTCATGGAGCTGAGAGTAGTGACTGGCCCAAGGTCACCCAGTGCGCTTCATGGCTGTGTGGGGATTCAGACCCTGGTCTCCCAGGTCGTAGTCCAGCACCTTAACCACTGCACCACACTGGTTCTCCCCCATTGCCACTAAGCACACTCAATCTGAAAGGGCTGTTTTAGGTATCTCCTCTGCTTAGTGTTCCCCACCCCCAAAAAAGATTTTGTGTTACTTCTTCAAGCCTTGTGGTTCCCTCAGGCCAGCTGATACGTTCCTCTTGTGTGTGGAGGGTAACATAAGAATCCACACACAGAGAGTTAGCTATTAGCGGTGCTTTTTTGTGGCGCTACCCATCGGTAAAAAGCACTGGCACCTCTTTTTTGTTGCCCATGTCAGCCATTTTGTGCCATGGCACTTTTATCAAGGTATGAGTACTGGCACCTCAGATTCAACCCCATTCACCAGTATTCACATGGGGGGGGAGAAGCCATGACAGCTGATGTAGTGTAAAACTACTGTAACCTGGGAGTGTGGCAGTGCCCTCAAAATTACCAAAAAGTTGTAATCCTAAACTTCCTTAGCAAGAAGTAAGCCCCATTGAACTTATCCCAGAATAAACATGTTTTGGACTGGATTGTAAAAGCTGGCAAATGAAAAAGTGTGGTTGTGTTGTTGTTTTTCTTTTTTAAAAAATTGTTGTTAAGTCAGCCAAGACCGAGAACATTATTTTTGTGTGTGTTTCTTTCTCTGACAGATTATTTTGCTCTCCTCATTGAGGGGAAATTAAATTCTCAAGGAACTTTACAAACTTCTCTATTGACTCTGTGAATTATCTTGACTCTGTGGATTATCCTCAAGCAGCTGTGGAGAACACAAAAGCTTTCTCCTAAAAGATGGGTGGGAGGAGAGAGAGAGAGAAATACTGATGCAGCCTGGGGCAGTTGGGGTTTTTTTTTTTTTTTGTTAAAAAAAAAACCCTCATCTCTCAAGTGAGTTTCAAGAGCCAGCCGGTCTGGAAGGTTGGATTTGTTTGTAGGAAAAGTAAACACTGCCAAAATCAACAAGTTCCTTCCGTAGGGAGCTGTTGAGCAAATTGGTCTGCAAATTAAGACAGTTCAGTCAAGTCATACTCGATCTGATGTGAACCCCTCAGGCTCTCAGCGTTTACCCCATAATATGAGAAATTAGACTTTGTGAACTTGAGAGGTGGAATAAATTAAAATTGATCTCCTCTATAAATATCCCTGGCTAAAGCGATTTTAAATAACAGCCAGAAAGAAAGAAAGAAGTGAGCAAGTGTCATTATGGTTACTGGTAGTTTCCCTCAGATTGCTCTGGCTAGATTGGCACTGGAGAATGAGTTGATGACAATTAGAACTGTGCAAAATGATGCTGGGAGTTGTCACTAGCCACTAACTCTGCAGTGAGTAAAGTGAGTTTAGCACCTTCAGAAGACATTCCTGTAAAGGTTGGAGCCAAAAATACAGTATGCGAACAGAGCAGTAAATTATAAGATAGGATATCTTCATCAGTTTGGTTATCATTTGGGAAGGTGAAGAAAGAGAATGTGGATAAGGATGAAAATTCCATATATTGGTGATGTTTTCTTACCAGTGGAAAATAAACCACCTCTGAATACCTCTTCGATGATAATCCTATGAACAGAGTATCCAAAATGGAACACGAGATAGTGCTGGAAGATGAGACCCCCAGGTCAGAAGGCACTCACCGAGCTACGGGGGAAGAACAATGGACATGTACGACTACCACTGTGACTAATGATGCTCCTGGGTCAAAGCCGAAAGGAAGCCCAGAGGTTGATATGCACAGATGTGAAAGGAGAGTCCGGAGTTGTATGACGCACACAATAGGAACATGGAATGTGGGAAGCACGAACCAGGGAAAGTTAGAAATTGTCAAGCAAGAAATGGAACGCATCAACATTACAATACATGGTGTGAGTGAATTAAAATGGACCGGAACAGGACATTTTCAACCAGGCAACTACAAAATATTTTATGCAGGAAATGAGAAATTAAGAAGAAACGTGACTGCTTTAATAGTGAGAAGTGATGTAGCAAAAGGAATTAGGAGCTATAATGCAAGGTCTAAGTGAGTTATATCAATGAGATTAAATGGGAAACCTATTAACATAACCATCATCCAAGTCTATGCTCCAACAGTAAATGCAGAAAAAGAGGAATTGGAGAGATTTTACGCAGAAGTACAGGAAGAAATTGATCACACACCAAAACAAGCTGTGCTGATAATCATGGGGGACTGGAATGCAAAAGTAGGGAACAAAACTAGGAATTGTGGGAAAATGGGGCGTAAGAGGTAGAAATGAAGCAGGAGAAAGACACTGAATTCTATGAAGCCAATAATTTGTTTCTTACGAACACATTTTTCAAGCAACCGAAAAGACGACTATACACATGGACATCACCAAATGGTCAATCTAGGAATCAAATTGATTATATAATTGGTAGCAGAAGATGGAGAAGTTCCATACTTTCTGTGAAAACAAGGCCAGGAGCAGACTGTGGTACAGATCATGAACTGGTCGTATCGAAAATCAGAGTAAAGCTAAAGAAGAAGAACAAAGAGATCATAATGCCAAAATACAATTTAAATAACATCCCAGAAGAATATAAAGATCAAATAAGGAACAGGTTTGAGGCTTTAAACATAGTTGACAGAGAATCTGAAGAGCTATGGAGTGAAGTCAGAGACATTATCAGGGAAGAATGCAAAAAGACAATACCTCTAGCTAAAAAGAGAGAAAGACCTCAATGGATGACTGACGAAACTCTTAAAATAGTTAAAGAGAGGAGGAAAGAAAAAGCAAAAGGAGATAGAAACACGGTTAGAACCCCAAATGCAACAATACAGAGACATGTATGTAGGACAAAAAGAATTACCTCAATAATTATGGTACTGTAATAGAAGAGGATAATAAAACGGTAGAACAAGGGCCCTATTACAAAAGATTAGAGAAATTAAAGGGAAATTCAAAACAAGAATAGGGACATTGAATAATCAACAGCGGAACACACTGACTGACCAAGATGAAATAAAAGGAAAATGGAAGCAATATACTGAGGAACCGTATGATGAAGAACCAGAAATTTTAACATGTGAGGTGAAAGTTGCTCTTAAAATACTTGGAAGAAAAACATCACCAGGAACAGATGGCATACCAATAGAGATGCTACAAGCTACTGAGACTGAATCTGTCCAAATTTTGACAAAAATTTGTCAAGAAATATGGAAAACTAAACAATGGTCAACAGATTAGAAGCATTTAATATACATCCCATTTCCAAAGAAAGGGGATCCCAGGGAATGCAGTAATTATCAAACTATTGCCTTAATATCCCATGCAAGTAAAGTAATGCTCAAGATTCTACAACAAAGGCTCTTACCATATATGGAGCGACAAATGCCAGATGTCCAAGCTGGATTTAGTAAGGGAAGAGACACCAGAGATGATATCACAAACATACGTTGGATAATGGAACAGACCAAGGAATTTCAGAAGGAAATCACCTTGTGCTCTGTAGATTACAGCAAAGCCTTTGATTGTGTAGATCATGAAAAACTATGGAATGCTTTAAAAGAAATGGGGGTGCCGCAGCATCTGATTGTCCTGAAGCCAACCTATACTCTGAACAAGAAGCTACTGTAAGAACAGGATATGGAGAAACCGACTGGTTCCCAGTCGGAAAGGGTGTGAGACAGGGGTGTATTTTATTACCCTTCCTGTTTAATCTATATGCAGAACATATCATATGGAAAGCAGGATTGGACCAAGATGAAGGAGGTGTAAAAACTGGAGGGAGAAATATCAATAATTTAAGATATGCAGATAATTTAATTTAAGATAATTTAAGATATGCAAATGATACCATACTACTAGCAGAAACCAGTAATGATTTGAAAGGAATGCTGATGAAAGATGAAAGCACAAAAGCAGGACTACAGCTGAAAGTCAAGTAGACTAAAGCAATGACTACACAAAAAATGTAACTTTAAAGTTGACAATGAGGACATTGAACTCGTCAAGGTCTTCAGTAGGTACTGAAAAGGTACCAGAGATGGTGCTAGTCTAATATTTAAGGGGAGGGAATTCCAATACCTCAGCAAGTCATTAATGACAACAGAAGATTTATGTAACTTTAAAATTGCCAGTGAGGACGCTGAACTTGTCAAGGATCATCAATACCTTGGCACAGTCATTAACCAAAATGGAGACAATAGTCAGGAAATCAGAAGAAGGCTAGGAATGGGGAGGGCAGCTATGAGAGAACTAGAAAAGGTCCTCAAATGCAAAGATGTATCACTGAAGACTAAAGTCTGGATCATACAGATCATGGTATTCCCGATCTCTATGTATGGATGTGAAAGTTGGACAGTGAAAAAAGCAGATGAGAGAAAAATCAACTCATTTGAAATGTGGTGTTGGAGGAGAGCTTTGCGCATACCATGGACTGCAAAAAAGACAAATAATTGGGTGTTAGAACAAATTAAACCAGAACTATCACTAGATACTGAAATGATGAAACTGAGGTTGTCATACTTTGGACTCATAATGAGAAGACATAATTCACTAGAAAAGATAATAATGCTTGGAAAAACAGAAGGGAGTAGAAGAAGAGGAAGGCCAAACAAGAGATGAATTGATTCCATAAAGGAAGCCATAGACCTGAACTTACAAGATCGGAACAGGGTGGTTTATACAGATGCTATTGGAGGTCGCTGATTCATAGGGTCGCCATAAGTAGAAATCGACTTGAAGGTACATAAGAACAACAATTTTTTTCAGAAATCTAGAACAGCAGCCCTTGGACCAGTGCAAGTTCCAATGCGGTCTTCTGAAACATTGTCACACTCCTTTCAGCACTACATGAAGCAATCTCAGTGGTGCAGGAGAGGAGAACACAGTGACAGAAGCAACCTCCAAAGGGGAGAGGGACAGAGACCCTGATTTTATTTTATTTATTTACTTTATTAAAATTATATCCCACCCTTCCTCCCAACGAAGCCCAGGGTGGCAAACATAATTAAATCAGCAATACGATACAATTAAAATAAAACACATTTAAAACATTTAGAAACAATAAACAGCATGTAAAATGATAGATAATAGAACATTAAACAAAGTTGAAAACAGATTTTAAATAGATGTAAACAAATCATGTGTCTGGATAGGCCCACTAAACACAAACTTTTTCAGCAGGTGTCTAAAATAATGAAGGAACTGGTTCCTCTCTTTGGAAATTCCAAACACTGGGGCTGTTTGTCAGGTGGCACAACAGGGCTGGGGAGCCTGTGGTTGGACTACAGCCCCAGTCATCCCTGACTGTGTCTAATGGGAATTAGTCTAACAACATCTGGAGGACTACAGGTCCTCCATCCCTGTGGTAGAATCACAGCCATTGAGTCCAATTCCCTGCTCAGTGCATAAATCCAACTTAAAGCATGGCTGTCCAGCTGCCTCTTGAATTCCTCCAGTGTTGGAGAGCCCAACACCTCCTGGGGTAATTGGTTGCATTGTCATACCACTCTAACAGGAAGTTTTTCCTGATGTTCAGCTGAAATCTGGCTTCCTGTAACTCGAGCCCGTTATTCCTTATCCTGCACTGTGGGATGATTGAGAAGAGATCTTGGCACTCCTTTGTATGACAACCTTTCAAGTACTTGAAGAGTGCTATCTTATCTCTCCTCAGTCCTCTTCTCAATGCTAAGTTCTTTCAGTCTCTCCCCATAGGGCTTTGTTTCTAGTCTCCTGACCATTGCTGTTGCCCTCCTCTGAATCTGTTCCAGTTTGTCTGCATCCTTCTTAAAAGTGTGGTGTCCAGAACTGGATGCAGAACTCAAGATGAGGCCTAACCAGTGCTGAATAGAGGAGAACTAGTACTTCACACAATTTGGAAACTATACTTCTGTTAATGCAGCCTAAAATAGTGTTTGCCTTTTTTGCAGCCACATTGTACTGTTGGCTCATATTCAGCTTGTGATCAACAACAATTCCAAGATCCTTCTCACATATAGTATTGCTGAGCCAAGTATCCCCCATCTTATAACACTCTTTAAAATGGGCCATTTAATACAGTACACAGCAACAAATCTGGGTTTGTACAGTACAGTAAGCCAATCCTGTTTCTCTTCTTCCTGTATAATATCCAGGTTTTCAAACACTTGCTTCTGAATAACAATATAACATTTACATTGTTAAGGTATAGGTGTGCATATTAAATAATGGAACACTGGAACTCATGGATTAAAGTAAATGAAGTTGTCTAATTTTTTTTAGTACTGTGTTTGCTAAGGTTTAAGTTACTGAAATCATGAGAACTGATAAACTGGATTATAGTCCATAAAAGCTTATGTCATAATACATTTGTTAGTCTTGAAGATGCCCCAAGACTCTTTATTGATTTTGCTGCAGCAGACTAACATGCCTGTCCCTCTGGAAATTGTCAATATTTATGATTTCTAACGAGATAGATTCTGATGGCATCTAGCAAATAGAACTAAGGGCTAATGCAGATGACTCTTTTGGAACCTTATTTTCCATCCATGGTGACCTTCTCTTTTCAGCCCAGATTGATTGCACACAGGTCACTCAAATTCTCTGCAAACAGTTCGAACCTTTGGCAGTGCTATGCACCTGGGGCCATGAGCACTACATTAAATGACAGAATATTGACAAAAGGGGAAGAGGGGTAACTTTGCTAATGCTTGCTGCTGGCTTTTTAAAAAAACTAGATGATGGCTCCTGCATTGGAATTGTACAGAAGGAGAGGACTCAGTCCTTTAAAAGGCAAGTCTCATCATTGATAAGTTCTGTATTGCAGAACTCTATTGTAATAGCCGCACATGTATATTGGCAGGAAGAAGAGGAATTTTCCAGGTGCAAAATGTATGGTATCCAGTGCTGGAATGATGCTCCCCAATTTTTTTTAAAAAAATCCCTTGCATATAGAAAGCTAGTAAAGAAAGATTTAACATAGCATGTTCCCTGATGCACAAGTCTGCTACATGCAAGGAGCTTAGATGAGTAAGCACTCAAAAATATGATAGTCTTTCCTCACAGTCTGAAGCAGTACAAGGAAGGATCCATATGAGCTAGCCACCACACTAATGTATTCATTCTTTTTGTTGTATCTTCTTCTGCCCTACTATATATTTAGTGATTTAAAAAACCTGCCAGTTTAAGATCATTCATTACTTCTATACTCTGCTATGTATGAGTGGTTGTTTCAGTTCAAACACCTCCTCAAACCTCAAGGTTTTACCAGGTATTTTTATGCTAGATTATTTACTTTCATTTTGAACCAATTGTCTATATTTCCCCACTTTTTTTAATGATCAGACTCAGTGCTGTTAATGCTGCTCCGTACCATGAACCCATATGTAGGCTCTAACGTGTTCATAATAGGCTGCAGGCATGTCCCACTGAGGCCCGTTAGGCCTTCTTATGAGTAAGCATGCTTAGGACTGCAGCCAATAATTTCTTCCAGATCAGCAATTGCAAATCTATGGAATCTGCCCATTTTTCACTGGTCTGTAAATCACCAATTTCACTGAAAAATAATATCAGTGTCCCTGATCCAGTAGGCAGTTATGTGTGCTTAAGTCCCATTTCGTTTTTAATGAAATGTAAGTGTGCATTATTGTGCTCAGTAAGAAGAACGTCACCTCATGCTTTCAGAATCCATGATATGTAATGAAGCCAAACATCTTATTGTCAAGCACGTTTGAACAGCCAAAGAAGTATTACAGCTTTATCCCCCATTTTCCTCAGTTGACTGGATAGAGCTATTTTCCATGGCATTCAGTTTATTACCTTTCATAATATGGAGCATTACTAGACAAATAAAGCATGAATACCGAATATTACATGATTGCATATAACGATGGCAATTTTTCCCTGTAGGAAAGATGTTATTGGCTTTCTTCCCTATGCTTGGTAATTTTTTACTTCCTCTATTCCTGCCCAGTTTTGTGCCTTAACTGTGTACAGTATGATATTGAAAATATATAGATGACTGGCAGCTTTTTAAATGAAGACTGGTTTTGGTGGATACTAAGGCTTCTATAAAACCTAAAGAGGTGGCATCAGCTTATCTCCTGGGCTTTAACGTTGACAAGCACCAGTGTCTCACAATGAAATAATTTTACAATGTGTCCCTATTTTTTCGATCTAGAGTTGCAATCCTTTGCACAGAGGTAGCCAATGTGGTGCCCTCTACATGTTGTTGGGCTCCAGCTCCATTTAATCCCAGCCATCATGGCCAATGGTTAGAGATGATGGCAGCTGAATTCAACAACATCTGGAGGGAACCATGTTGGCCACTCCTTTAGTATACTTACTTGGAACAATTCCCACTGAAGTTAGAGATAAGTAAGTATGCCTAGGACTGAACACTATTTATCCACCCAGTATAAAAGTCTTGATTCTAACAGAGTTGCTTGTTAAGCTGCTCCAAAATATAGTGTAGATCAGGGATGGGGAACTTGTGGCCCTCCAGATGTTGTTGGACTCCAACTCCCATCAGCCCCAGCCAGCAACAGCAATGGTCAGGGTCAGTGGAAGGTGCAGTTCAGCAATATCTGGAGGGTCATAGGCTCCTCATCTCTGGTTTAGACAATCCTGACAAGCTGAATGCCAATCCTGCACCCACATTAGCTCATTTATTTGTTTATTATTCATGTATTAAATTTATATCCTGCCCTTCTTCTCAGCAGAAGCCCAGAATGTCATCTAAAGGCAGTGGCCCAAGGTACATTGATGAACCCAGCAGAGAGTGAGAAATTGTGGGTGCTTTTTATACAGAATTTCCAGGTATCTGAGTTCTGCTTTAATTTCTATCTAGCGATGTAGTTTCTGCATTTATTATTTCCTATTGTTGCATTGTTTTTTGTTTGTGGGAAACTGGTTTTCATCGTCTGCTGTGTTCTGCATCCAATCATTGGCCTTTGGGGAGGGGGAGTTGATATTTTGAAGATTGTCACTCTCTACAAAGGCTGTCACAATTTGGTCACCTGTTCTTTATTGTTGTCTTACCACGCAAGCCAGCTAACTTCCCCCTTGTTGCTTGACCTTGTGTTTGGATGCAGAGAGGAAGCCATGCTGGGCTCAACCATATGATTAGATGCTGCAGGCTGCTGCACTTCCTCATGTGGACACAGAAGACTTTTGAGTGGCAACCACGTCTCTCTCGGTTTGAGTCCACCCTCAGGTTCTCTGAACACTAAACAAACATGAACACATGTGTGCACACCCAAATCCCATGTTGACCTTTTAACCACAGCCAGATTTCCACAGGGGTGGACTCATGCTCCGGGGGTGCCCTCAGGGGCTAGGGTCTCACTTCTAGGAGATACAAACATCTTAGCAAAACACTCACTGAAGAGAACAGGGTCGAAGGTACAGAGTGTAGTTCAAAACAAGCCAAGCATGGAGAATTAGTCTAGGTCCAAAATGTGATCCAAAGGCAAATTCAGGCAACAGTCCAAGGTCAATATCACAGGGAAGCTCAGGGAAGGTACAATACAGCAAGAAACAGGAACCAGAATTAGGAGCAAGGATACAAAGAGCCAGAGACCTGTGGAGTGTCGGGTTCATCTTCTAAGGACTCGGTGCTAGGCACCAGGCCAGGACTAGGCATGGTAGATGGCCAGATGTAAAAAGAAGGCAGGATGACTCCACCTTTAATGGCTGTACAGAAGAGGGAATTTCAGCCACTTTGCCTTTGGCCACCCTAACTCTCACATATGTGGGAATAAACAGCTGAGACATGGAGTCATGGCAGGCTATTACTTCTAAACAGGCTTGATGTCTAGCTCTTACTTCTAGGGTGTGTGTGCGTGTGTGTGTGTGTTTAAGGCCCTACATGAGGTGAAATAGGGGAAATTGTGGTCACTGAGGTGCACAGGTCTCAAATTATATAGGGCTTAGTATGTCTGATGCTCAGCACCAAATTTTGAGAAAAATATTTCTTGGTAGATTTTAGCCACAAAGAAGTGTTCCAAAACCATAAGTAAATAGCAGCAAGGAAGTCTGACCAAAGAAAGCAAAGCTGTCTGTGAGGAAGCAGAGGGCAAATAAACAAGTTTCTTCCTGTTGCCCAGAAATACCTGAGGTGGTTTTCAGAAGGGAGGAAATCAGCACTCAGAGGTCAGTTATTCATCTTTCAGAATCAAGAAGCTCATTGACCTGGTTAAGCAAATACCTACAGATGGATAACCTCCGCTGGAATTTCAAAAAAGCAGGTGATCATAATGCAGAGCTTGTCTTCCCTGCACTGATAAATGCAGCCTTTAATCATTTACCTTATTCTGTTTTTCCAAACTGGAGGAAGGAAAAGAAGGAAGATTGTCTGCCAGGTAAAATCTTAATGTCCCTCTTGAGAAACAGCTAAATGTTAAACCATTCTGAGGTATAATTGAGTTCTGTCATCTGTCTTCAATATGATCATTTTTCTCTCTTCATCTTCATCTTTTTTGTTATTTTTGTTTAAAAAAAACTTGGAGTGGAAAGATGGAATTGCGCCTTCAGCCAGATTTACTTTCAAGCCTCAGAATTTCCCTCATGGTTCTCCTTGAGGCAGACTTTATAGCAGTGGCATTTATCGGACACATTGGAAGTGTTGCTGCATATAAATAACAGGCTTTTTAGCAACAAGTCATTCAAATTTTAAAAAAGCCTTCTAGATAAAACCTCCTTCAGGTTAGAAATGGTACTGTAGAATTAATTCTTCAGTCTGAAGCCCAAAGGGACCAGGACACATCCTATAGGCCAGGGATGGGGAACCTCAGGTCTATGGCCAAATACGGCCCACATGACCTCTTTATCTGGCCCTCAGGACTCTCTCTAAGCCACCCCTCCTCTCCCTAGCCCACATCCCTCACTGGCCCTGTTTTGCAGGACCAGTGTTTTTGAGTGCTTTTGCCTGGCTGAACTGTGTCCTTGAACTCTGATAACACCATTTGTTTGCCTGCATGGAGGACAGCAAGGGGGGTGTAGGAACTAGCCTAGTATACAAATGTGAAATCACATTTGTTACTCTTTCCACCACTGGCATGCCACCCCCGGAAGGTTGTCCAAAAGAGAATGCAGCTCTCAGGCTGAAAAAGGTTTCCCACCACAGCTATAGGCCTCCTTGTGTCCAGGAAGATCTTGTCAGTGGGACCCCTACTGGGAAGTGGGCTCTTAGCAGATGCCTGACCCTGTCTACCTTGACACTTGACCTGTTTATTAGTTTATAATCTAACTGGTGTCATCTTTAGGAGAAGGCTTAAGTCTCTTGTCCATACACAGGTTTCTCACTTTGTTCCCGTTAGACTTTTTTATTCAACAAGATGCTCTTCATGTTCTGTTTGGGTCCTGAGGAGAAGCCACAGGGCATGGTAGGGCAAGGGGGCAAGGCAGACTGATTGTTGCAGCACCAAGGAGAGCTCCTAGTGAAGAACTTTCTCTAACAACTCCTGGTACCAGAGTCACATCCACACCATACATTTAAATCACATTTAAACACATGGCTCCCCCAAAGAATCCTGGGAACTGAAGTTTACCCCACACACACAGAGCTACAGTTCCCAGCATCCTTAACCAACTACGGTCGCAGGATTTTTTGGGGAAAACACATGTTTTAAAGTTACGGTGTGGATGTTACCCAGACTGAAGCCTTTTATGCCTTGATATGCCTCTGTTTATGCCTGGAAGCCTCTCTCAGGCTCTGCCTTCATGTGCAGAATGCATTCAATGGCAGGCCTCTGGCCAGGAGCCTAGCACACTGCTGTCTTTCCAGGAGCTTACATTGCGCACACTGCTTGTGATGGTGTGTTGGTCTGTTGAGTGTGAGCCTTTGAGTCAAGTATGCTAGCTCCTTGCTGGACCTGGCCTGGAGTCTCTAACCTCTTGTCCACGCACAGTGGTCTAGTCCCAGAGGTCACTGGCTCAGTGGTAGTACTCAGGACTGATGCCTTCTGTTTTGCACCACTGGTCTCTGCACTTCTTAGTCTGTGTCTAGATCACTGCTTAGATTCCAGGATCATGACACTTCCTCCTTTGCTAAGACTCCAAGCAACAGTTCCTAATTTTCTTGCCCTACTCTTTACTCCTGGTCAATCTGATGATACACAATCTGCACCACAACAGCAGCAGCATGCTGTATATAATCACCATGTTAAGACACTTCTCAAGTTTGTGGTTGTTGTTATGTGCCTTCAAGTCGAATACGACTTATGGCGACCCTATGAATCAGCGACCTCCAAAAGCATCTGTCATGAACCACCCTGTTCAGATCTTGTTAATTCAGGTCTGTGGCTTCCTTTATGAAATAAATCCATCTCTTGTTTGGCCTTCCTCTTTTTCTACTCCTTTCTGTTTTTCCAAGCATTATTATCTTTTCAAATGAATCATGTCCTCTCATTATGTGTCCAAAGAATGATAACCTCAGTTTCATCATTTTAGCTTCTAGTGATAGTTCTGGTTTAATTTGTTCTAACACCCAGTTATTTGCAGTCCATGGTATCTGCAAAGCTCTCCTCCAACACCACATTTCAAATGAGTTGATTTTTCTCTTATCCACTTTTTTCACTGTCCAACTTTCACATCCATATATAGAGATCGTAAATACCATGGTCTGTATGATCCTGACTTTAGTCTTCAGTGATACATCTTTGCATTTGAGGACGTTTTCTAGTTCTCTCACAGCTGCCCTCCCTAGTCCTAGCCTTCTTCTGATTTCTTCACTATTGTCTCCATTTTCGTTAATGACTCTGCCAAGGTATTGATAATCCTTGACAAGTTCAATGTCCTCATTGTCAACTTTAAAGTTACATAAATCTTCTGTTGTCATCACTTTAGTCTTTTTGACATTCAACTGTAGTCCTGCTTTTGTGCTTTCCTCTTTAACTTTCATCAGCATTCATTTCAAATCATTACTGGTTTCTGCTAGTAGTATGGTATCGTCTGCGTATCTTAAATTATTAATATTTCTCTCTCCAATTTTCACACTTCCTTCATCTTGGTCCAATCCTGCTTTCCGTATGATATGTTCTGTATATAGATATATAAATAGGGTGATAAAATACACTCCTGTCTTACACCCTTTGCGACTGGGAAAGGTTTCTAGGTTTCTCCATATTCTGTCCAGAGTATAGGTTGCGCATCAGGACAATCAGATGCTGTGGCACCCTCATTTCTTTTAAAGCATTCCATAGTTTTTCATGATCTACATCAGCCTTTCCCAACCAGTGTGCCTCCAGATGTTGTTGGACCACAACTCCCATCAGCCTCAGCCAGCATTGCCAATGGTCAGGAAAGATGGGAATTGTGGTCCAACAACATCTGGAGGCACACTGGTTCAGAAAGGCTGATCTACATAATAAAAGGCTTTGCTGTAATCTATAAAGCACAGGGTGATTTCCTTCTGAAATTCCTTGGTCCGTTCCATTATCCAAGGTATGTTTGTGATATGATCTCTGGTGCCTCTTCCCTTTCTAAATCCAGCTTGGACATCTGGCATTTCTCACTCCATATATGGTAAGAGCCTTTGTTGTAGAATCTTGAGCATTACTTTACTTCAATTATACAGCCACGAGAGTGGCTGTATACTATAGTCAGCGGGGATTTTTCACATTCCACAATGTTAAATGGAAAATATCCCCCCATGCCATTCTGAGGCTTCCCATAAGCTCATTTCAAAACAAAACCTTACAAAACTTATAGTTCTGAACTCAGAAATGCTTGCTTAACAACCCTGTCAATTTTCATGGCGATACACAAAACAGTCAGAGAGAATCGAGAGTTCAAAGTCTAAAAAGAGAGAAAAAAACTCAGAGCCCTTTTGGACTTTTTTCTGTGAGTTCTCATAATCTGTTGAAATTCATTAAAAATCAGCTATGTTCACAGAGTACCTGTAATCCTAATACTGAGCTTGCCCCTTACTCTGACCTTCATCTACGGCAGTTTAAAAGTTAAAAAAATCCCTGGTTGATTTTTAATTAAGAAGTTTTGGCTGGAAGCCTATTATAATGCGGGGCATGCTAAGTAAGGACCAACTGTCAGTGTTCTAAAAGCCTCTCAGCTGCTGGGCTTGCCACCACTCACCATATGCTCAGAGGCACATGTTACCAAATTCTTCCAAGCTACACAGCAAGTACATTGGACTGTGAAAGACCAACCCAAATTGTGTTTGCATTTTGACAACTTTGTAGGGCAGTACAATATCTCAGAGAGGAGTTCAGGTCTCCTGCTCCCCTGGTGCATTCACTATAGCTGCCCAATTTCCCTGCTTTTTAAAGTATGGTAGAAATATCTGTGGGCTATAGGTACATTCGCAAACCGCAAGGTTTTTTGCCTATTAGTGAATTGGCATATAGTCATTATATAAAACAAGCAGAACTTGCAGCAAAATGTTACATTATGAAGTACTCCTTTTTTTTAGGGCTCCAGTCAATCAGCCATGCCATTCTCCAGGATACTCTATTCCATTCCCCCTCCCACCTGGTTTCCAGTTTCCCCCAATAATCAATCAACATTCTATGGTTGCTCAGCGCACACAGTCTTCACTGGGCTATTGTGCGTGCGTGGAGAGGAGGATTACCTTCCCTTAGAGTTGCCTTTCAGCAGATGTTTTATACTTTTCCCTGAAGGCTGCTGATATCTCGTTGTGCATGGGTGGTGCTGTTTTGGCTACACCAGCATCGGCACTTATGCCTGGACATCAGAAGTAGGGAAAATAATACATTCAAAGCAAGGTGCTGCTGTTCAGTTCCACATGCAGAAACTTAGATGGGGTTTTTCCTTTCTTGTAGCCAAAGTTTTAGGAAGATGTTGTTCATGGCTGAAATTTCAGATTTATAGTTCATATTTTTCCAAGCTGGGGCTCGAAGTAATGAAGGCATCCTCTTGAAAATGGAACCTAAAAAGGGCAATTTGTGATATCAGTGGTGTGGACTGATGAAAACATTACTCAAACATCCATGCAGAGAGGCACTAGAGGGCTGAATGGTTAGACCAGCAGAGAAGACCCACCCCCCGAACAGTGCTATCATTTCCAGTTTGTTCAGAATATCCAGAAAGATCAGATGCAGCCTAAAAAAGTCCTCAGGCTGTGTACATGACATACATTTAAAACACATGTCTTCCCCCAAAGAATCCTGGGAACTGTAGTTTACCCCTCATGGAGCTACAGTTCCCAGCACTCTTAACAAACTACATTTTCCAGGATTCTTTGCAGGGAAGTCATGCATTTTAAATGTATGTAAGTCACCTAGAGACCACTAGGTATGAGGTGACTAACAAATTAAATAAATAATAAATAAATAATATTATGTATATGCAGCCTCAGTCTGCAAGTCATGCCCCTTCCAGGGTATTAAGTTTATTAGGGGTGACATGCCTGAAGGTATCCAAAATCCTGAAGCCAGCACTGCATCCAGGAAATAGAATTAAAAGCCTACTCATCAATTAAAATGAAATGTCCTCTTTTAAATCATGTTCTTGGATGAGGAGGTGCAGGGAGTGCTTATTAAATTTGCAAATGACACAAAATTGGGTGGGATAGCTAATACCCTGGAAGTGAACTTGATAGGCTGGAGCATTGGGCTGAAAACAACAGAATGAAATTTAACAGGAATAAAAAGTTCTACACCTAGGAAAAAGAAACCAAATGCACAGTTATAAGATGTGGGATACTTGGCTCAGCAATACTACATGTGAGAAGGATCTTGGAATTGTTGTTGATCACAAGCTGAATATGAGCCAACAGTACAATATGGCTGCAAAAAAGGCAAATGCTATTTTAGGCTGCATTAAATTTGTATAGTTTCCAGATTGCATGAAGTATTAGTTCCTCTTTATTCACCACTGGTTAGGCCTCATCTTGAGTACTGTATCCAGTTCTGGACACAGCACTTTAAGAAGGATGTAGGCAAACTGGAACAGGTTCAGAGGAGGGCAACAAGGGTGATCAGGGGACTGGAAACAAAGCCCTATGAGAGCAGAATGAAAGAACTGGGCATGTTTAGCCTTGAGAAGAGAAGATTGAGTGGAGATATGATAGCACTCTGCAAGTCCTTGAAAGGTTGTCACACAGAGGAGGGCTGGGATTTCTTCTTGATCATCCCAGAGTGCGGGGCATAGAATAATAGGTTCAAGTTACAGGAAGCCAGATTTCAACTGAACATGAGGAAAAACCTCTTAACTGTTGCAGCGGCACGACAATGGAATCAATTCTGTCGGGAGGTGGTGGGCTTTCCAACACTGGAGGCATTCAAGTATTCCAGCCACCTGTCAGGTATGTTTCAATTTGGATTCCTGCATCGAGCAGGGGGTTTGACTGAACAGCCTTATAGGCCCCTTCCATCTCTACTATTCTATGATTCCATTATTTTGTGATCACCATAATCATCTGAATTGTTTCAGTTATCACAGGAGAAACATAGCTAAGAATTTGTTATATCACTTTTAAATATGTCCTCATACTTCACAGGTCTGATTGATTGCTCAATGAAGAGGCATGTGACAATATAATTATACCCATTTCCTAGTGTTCTTTGGCAGAAATATTAAAATTTGCATCAGTCTGACAAAAAAAAAATTCTCATAGAAGATCCATGGATGACCTTTTACCTACTCTGCAAGCACATCCCTATGCAATAACTATAATTCTATCTGCCATAATAATGTCACTAAAGAAAATAAACCAATCTCTAATTACAAAGATTATTTACCTTGCAATTAAACCGGTGCCAGTAGCTCTGTTTTTTCTTAATATAATTCTCATCTGTAGAAAAGAAAAATTCTAACGGTAAATTCTCAGGCTAACAGGACAGAGAAAGTCTTTTGTTTTCCAATTGTCAAAGTGGCACATGAGCAACAACAGTAAGCTTTGAATGTTCTACCAAACTAAAACTTCAGGGTCACTCCTAGAAATGGGAAAGCAGTTTCTTTCCCAAGCAAATTAACAAGCAACCATTTGACAAAGCTGGACTGGATTTAGGAGAACTCAGGAGTATGTGGTTAGTATCATTGCGTAGTTTAGTCACTAGGTGGCACTGAACTAGCTGGGTGGAGTCAGTAGTTTCCTGTCCTGCCCTGTTCCTGCTCTACCTTGTTGCTGCTCTGTCTTGTTTAGCTTCCTGACCGGTGTGTCCTCTGAGCCGTCCATGACAGGAAGAAGATGCAACTGCCTTTCTCCTACATGTCCTACGCATGTTAACAAGGCTACAGTCAGTTCACCCATGCAGCCACATACCTGGATAGCTGTTTCTAATGCAGTCACAAACGCCTCCATCACTTTGATTCAGGGTAACAGGGCTTGTGATGGAATGACTGAAATCAAAGCAGTTGTATGTGTGGATCTACTATACACAGTGTACTATGTAGAGCCACACTGTTCCTTCTGTGGAACCAAAGGGAAGGGATTGAGATATTTCTGTCCCCAGGATTTGATTCGTGTTTTTCCTCTTTCCCTGCCAAACCACTACCTAAACCACTGATCCCTTGAGATCAGCCCAGGAATCTGGGTCTCCTCCCACCTACCCACCCTCCAAACCACCACCACCACCACTTACTGAGAATTGAGGTGAAAGATCCTGGACGTTACTTGAGGCAAATCTGATTTTTCCATTATGATGCAAATTCTATGAGACAACTGAATCCTCTACAAAATGCTTTTCTGACACATTTGAATATATCCCATAAATTACCAAGGACTATCTCAAATAAAAGACAGAGAATGTTACTTTGCAACACAAAATTTCTCCCTATGGGTTTGTAAAGACAATCCATGCCCCCCCCCCTCCATATATAAAGGATGAGTTTGCTACAACCAAGAGGAGCAGTAAATTAGGATTTATTATCACTTTTATCATTCCTGGCAATCCTTCCAGCAGACAGTCCAGTCCTTGAACTGTGTATGGCTTTCCCGGAGCTCACATATTCCACAACTTCAAATTTGGGAACTAAAATTTACAGCCTCTTGTCAGGCTGGTATGGAAGGGAAAGGTCACCTCCCTTGGTTCCTGGGACAGTTCAGCACACATGTGGAAGCTGAATAACTTTCTCTTTGCAGCAGCAAGAAGAATTCTTTACCCTGATGTTTTTGATCAATTCAGTATTGCAAACCACAGTGCAAAATTGCCATCATTTTTATAAATGTGTGTATTTCATTCCTTTCATGCACACCTGCAGACATGTAGGAGTCACTTCCCAGTGGTCCATTCCAACAGAGCTGAAGTAATTGTGTGAATGCCACATTGGTGTCTTAAGTCATATGGGTGTTTCCCACCCAACTGTCATTCAGCCTGCCCATTAGCTTCCAGGCCAAGTTCAGGGTTCTAGTTTTGGTGTACAAAGCCCTACACAGCTTGGGACCAGGATATCTGAAATATCATCTTACCCGTTATATACCCAGTCAATTACTACACTCTGCAGGTGAGGGCCTCCTGCAAATACCATCTTATCAGGAGGTCCATTCCGCACAACATAGAAAGCGGCCCTTTAGTGTTGTAGCAGTGACACTTTGGGATTCCCTCCCCTTAAATATTAGACAGGCACCATCTCTGTTATTTTTGTGGTGCCTGTTGAAGACCTTCCACTTTCAAGATCTTTTTAAGCAGAGGCCTTATCCCAGTGTGCGTCTGTTCTGGAATTGCTTTTGAATATGTTTTTAAAGTTGTTTTGAAAGATGTTTTAATATGTTTTATTTTAATAAGTTTTAAAATCTTTTGTTTTTAAGATGCTTTAAAGTCCTTTCAGTGTTTTTGTTTGTTGCACTCAGCTCCTTCTGGGAGAAAGGGTGGGAGGCCCTAGTCTTACTATGGAATGGTGAGACTCGTAGGGCCATTGACACAATCACTCCTGAGGGCCCTCTCCGGTCCCATGGAACCTGCCTTGCTCCTTGGTATACTGAGGAGCTGCAGTCGATGGAATGGACCGGGCGAGGGCTAGAGTGTAAGTGGCGCAGATCTTGCTCTGGAGCCGACCAAGCACATATTCAGCTCACGGTCAGGCCTACCACATAGCGGTGGAGGTAGCAAAGAGATCCAACTTTGCTGCCTACATTGCTCCCTCGAGGAACCGTCTCGCTGAGTTGTTCTATGTGGTCTGGAGGCTGATCACTCCTGACCAGGGCAATGGACTTCTGCAGCACGCTATGTTCAGCTGCAACCGGCTGGCTAAACACTTTGAGGACAAAGTTGCTCGGCTCCACAGTGATTTAGCTGCTACTATTGTGGAGTGCTAGCCAAGGTGTCCAATGCAACGTTGAACCCAGTGTTGTGGCATCAATTCTAGTTAATGCGGCCTGATGATGTATGATGCGACATCATTGATTTTTGAAATACCGTCTGGTCTAGACGGAGAGAAGTCATTTGGGCCAATTGTAATCCCCTTTATCCTGCTATGGGACTCTTTTGTCTCTCGTGAGGGTTGGTTTTGTGTCAAATGATTCAGACACTATTGAATTGGATGAATCCACTAAAAGGGACCTGCAGGCTGCCGACTCACTATGTTAGGTTTTAAGGATCGCAAAAAGGCAGAGGTCTCGAGGGCTGTTGTACCTTTGCACCCCATTTTCAGGCAATAAAACTGCAGGTGGACGGCAATCACAATAACAAAATAAACCGCCAGACTGCACTGCGGCATTTAGGGTAAGTGAAATTCCAGGACAGCTTATTTAGGTCAGCTTTGCTGAACAGTAACACCCTTGATAGTAATAGGTACCACTACACCCTTTCGAGCAGCACAGATAGTTGTTTGCTGGAACACAGCCCTCAAAAACAGATGTCTTGAAAATAAGTTAAGTTTCTGTTTTGGATGTTTGCCCCTGACCACCTGCTCATTAGATCCTAGTCCATTCTGGCTTATTAAAGCTAGCTGGTGTGGGGGGACTGAATGGGTCACAGGTGTAGTAAAATATCTTTATGTGATGGAGTGATGCCCACTGCCCTTAAAGAGGTGGTGGTGCGTCCACTTCTTAAACAGCCCACACTGGACCCAATGGAGTGTAACAACTATAGACCAGTCGCCAACATCCCTTTCTTGGCAAAGGTGGTGGAGAAGGTAGTTATAGAGCAATTGCAGGTATTCCTGGATGAGACTGATTATCTAGATCCTATGGCAATCTGGATTCAGACCTAGTTTCAGAACAGAATCAGCTTTGGTCGCCCTGATGGATGACCTTTATCATGAGGGAGATGGGGAGTGCTCCCCTGTTACTTCTGCTTGATCTCTCAGTGACATTTGATCCAATTGACCATGGTATCCTCCTGGACCGACTCAGTGGGATGGGTACTGGAGGCACTGTATTGCGGTAGTTCTTCTCTTATCTTCTGGGTCGTGTCCGGAGAGTAATACTGGGTTAGTGTTCCTTGGCCCCCTGGCACTAGTGCTGTGGAGTTCCACAAGGTACTATTCTCTCCCCTGTGCTATTCAACATCTGTATGAATCTGTTTGGAGCGGTGATCCAGAGTTTTGGAGCCAGGTGTCAGCAATATGCTGATGACACTCAGCTCTATTTCTTTGTAACATCTGAATCAGGAGATGCTGTGAATGCTCTGGACCAGTGTCTGCCTGCTGTAGTGGACTGGATGAGGGACAATAAACTGTGCTTGAATCTTGGGAAGACAGAGGCTCTTTAGGTAGGTGGTTCCGACGTCCAGGAGTTAGGCAGGTTACCAGTTCTGGATGGGGTTGCACTCTCTCTGAAGGACTGGGTCCATAGCCTAGGAATCTAGCCTCCTGGATTCATCTTTGTCACTAGAGGCCCAAGTATTCTCTGTGGCTAGAAACATCTTTTACCACCTTTCTCAGGTTTATCATCCATTCCTGGACAGGGATAACCTGACCTCTGTAGTCCATGCATTGGTAACCTTGAGGCTGGATTACTGCAGTGCGTTCTATGTGGGGCTGCCCTTGGCCCTGGCTTGGAACTCCAGCTGATGCAAAATGTGGCAGGCAGATTGCTGATGGGAGCACATGGCCACTTTTAAAACATCTGCACTGGCTGCCTATCCGCTATCGAGCCAGGTTCAAACATCAACACAAAATGGAGCCTTGAGTGTCATCAGCCCAGTTCTCTGGAATATTCTGCCAGCAGAGATTCAGCGGGCACCTTCTGTTTTAACTTTTGTGTGCCTGCTGAAAACCATTCTGTTTCGCCAGGCTTATGCAGGCAATTAAGAAGATGCTTCTTTCACAACAGTTGACCTTTTGTTTTTATTGTATTTTAAAAGTATTTTATTCTTGGTGGTGGTGGTGGTTTTTAATGTGTTGTAAACCTCTTTGATGTTTTTAATGAAATAGCTGTATACAAATATTTTTTTAAATAAATAAATAAAACCTAGTAAAGGTAAAGGTGTCCCCGCACTTATAGTGTGAGTCGTTTCCGACTCTTAAGGTGACATCTTGCGACGTTTACTAGGCAGACCGTATATATGGGGTGGGATTGTCAGTTCCTTCCCTGGCCTTTCTTTACCCCCCAGCATGTGCCGGGTACTCATTTTACCGACCACGGATGGATGGAAGGCTGAGTGGACCTCGAACCCTTTTACCAGAGATTCGACTTCCTCCTTCCATTGGAATCGAACTCCGGCCATGAGCAGAGCTTCAGCTGCGTTACTGCCACTTACCACTCTGTGCCACGGAGGGTCATAGAACCTGGAGAAAGACAAAAAATCAGGCTTCAAATTGGTCATGCCCATATGACTGACATATTCAGACTCCACATGCTGCAGCCATGTGAATCCCTGGGAACTGGCTCCCTAAGAGGAGTATGCACACATGGGTGGGGTGTGAGTATGTGTGTGAAAGACAGAGAAGAGAGCTATAATGCTTATGATGGGTCCAGCCCTTTATCCTCACCAGGATTCCAGAACATTCCTGATTTTAGGCTAGTCCAGGGTTAGCTAACATGGTGCCTTCCAGGTATTATTTATTTGTTTGTTTGTTAGATTTCTCTCCTGCCCTTCCTCCCAGTAGGATACCATTGTATTGATGGCATACAATTCCTATACTCCCTGACCAGCAGCCATGCTGGCTGGGGCTGATGGGCATCTGGAGAGCATCAAGCTGTCCACACCTGGGCTAGTCAGTTCCAGAGCTTCTACTGGACTAGTAGGACGGAAAGAGCAAGGGAGTACTTTAGATGTGTATCTGTATGCATCCAAAGATAACACTGCCCAGTGTTTGATGGCAGTTAAAAGCTTCAAGTGGTGCTTATCATTTTCGAAGTTTCCGCTGTACAGAGACACAATAAGAGCCTATACCTCACATTAGCCCAACTGGCCTTTTTATTTGCTCAACAGAAGTGGTAACAATATACTTGAATATTGGGTACCAGAAGAGGATTCTGTCTTCTACAGACCTATAGCCGTTCATTGATTAATTGGTTAGAAATGTAAAATCTTTTTCACCAATTAAAAAAGCATTGCCTACTAACCGGGCAATATTTTAGAACACTAAAAGTTAATTATTTTTTAACAGAAGTACTAGTAAAAACTGCAGAAGGCAGGTACCATTTTTAAAGAGGCATTCTCCCTTCAGTCTCTAAAAACAAAGAAAATATGCCATTTTAATTGATAGATTAATTACAATTAGTCTGGTTAATCAACTTGTATTTCTTTGATTGGGTGATAGGTCTAGTCTTCTAGAAAATAGTTATGATGAAGCCAAATCACCTTATGCAAAATACGGTCAGGAAGCAATTAGGTGAAGTCTTGTTACCCACTGGATCCCATTGGACTTCTTCAGTCATTATTATGCATCATGTCTATCAACAAGCCTTTTAAGTTGAGACCGTATCCCAGCCTGCATCTGTGTTGGAATTGGTTTTTAATATGTTTTTAAACCTTTTCTTTTAAAAAAAAAAATGTTTTTGAAGCCTTTTTAAAAAATGTTTTTAAAGATGTTTTGTTTTAATGTATTTTAAAGTCGCTTTTTATGATGTTTTAAAGTGTTTTTAGTTCTTTTGTTTGCTGGCCTGGGCTCCTACTGGGAGGAAGGGCGGGGTATCAATCAATCAATCAGTCAATAAAATAACTACATATTGGGACAGCGTGAAGAAGGCTACAGGTTTGGACTAAACCTATACTAAACAAGCACTGTGGTTTTGAACTTATTTGGAAGTGGACTGCCTTCAGGTCGATTCCGACTTATGGAGACTCTATGAATACGGTTTTCACGGTAAGCGGTATTCAGAGGTGGTTTACCATTGCCTTCTCTGAGGCTGAGAGGCAGTGACGGGCCCAAGGTCACCCAGTGAGTTTCATGGCTGTGTGGGGATTCGAACCCTGGTCTCCCAGTTCGTAGTCCAACATTCAAACCACTACACCACACTGGCTCTTATTTACAATCTTACAATCTAAACTTATTTACGTTACCATACTCACTGAAGTTCAAAAGAGATTCAGAACAAAGCTAATAGTTATATATCTGTAACAATTGGCCCTATTGCTCTATATGATGCGGCTTAATAGCTAGAATTGCAAATGCAGATGCAGACTTGTTGGTAATTTTTGCTTTGCTAATAACTGTTTCAGTTTCTTATGCACAGTCAGAAACTGCATGTAGCCTTTAACTGACTGTGACATAACTAGGCCTTGTTCTCATATAGATGACCATTCAGAAGATAATGGGAGAGGTTTTTGCAACCACTTCCCCACATTTGAAAAGCCTCAGTTTGAAATCAGCCTTTTCTATTAGGGATACCTCAAAGTTCATTTCATTCCTAATATATCCATTCGATCTGCAGATACCATCTTATCAGGAGGTCCGTTCTGCACAACATAGGAAGCAGATCTTTAGTGTTGTGGCACTGACCCTTCACAGTCCTCTCCCCTTAAATATTAGACAGGCACCATCTCTGTTAACTTTTTGTGCCTGCTGAAGACCTTCCTCTTTCAGCAAGCCATTTAAGTAGAGATCTTATCCCAGTCTGTATCTGTGCTGGAATTGCTTTTGAAAATGTTTTTAAAGCTGTTTTGTTTTAATATATTTTAAAGTCTTTTGTTTTTAAGATGTTTTAGAGTGTTTTTGGTCTTTTTGTTTGCTGCCCTGGGCTTCTTCGGGGAGAAAGGGCAAGATATAAATAAATAAATATGTCAGAGAATTCCATTGGAAATAGGAGCAGAAATTGCTGTAATTTGCATGTTCCTCTGAGGTCAGGAACAGAAATCTTGCAAGTGAGAGGGGTTTTTTAGCCCATAAACATCATATAAATCATTGTTTTCTGCATTGTTTTCATAGAATCAAAGAATCATAGAATAGTAGAGTTGGAAGGGGCCTATAAGCCCATCAAGTCCAACCCCCTGCGCAATGCAGGAATCCAAATCAAAGCATTCCCGACAGATGGCTGTCCAGCTGCCTCTTGAATGCCTCCGGTGTCGCAGAGCCCACTACCTCTCTAGGTAATTGGTTCCATTGTCATATGGCTCTAACAGTTAGGAAGTTTTTCCTGATGTCCAGTCAAAATCTTGCTTCCTGCAACCATGTCCTGCACTCTGGGACGATCGAGAAGAGATCCTGGCCCTCCTCTGTGTGACAACCTTTCATGTACTTGAAGAGTGCTATCATATCTCCCCTCAGTCTTCTCTTCTCCAGGCTAAACATGCCCAGTTCTTTCAGTCTCTCCTCATAGGGCTTTTTTCCCAGTCCCTTGAACATCCTTGTTGCCCTCCTCTGAACCAGTTTGTCTGCATCCTTCTTGAAGTGCAGAGACCAGACCTGGATGCAGTATTCAAGATGAGGCCTAACCAGTGCTGAATAAAGGGGAACTAATACTTCATGCGATTTGGAAACTATACTTCTGTTAATGCAACCTAATGCATTTGCCTTTTTTGCAGCCATATTATACTGTTGGCTCATATTCAGCTTGTGATCGACAACAATTCCAAGATCCTTCTCACATGTCGTATTGCTGAGCCAGGTATCCCCCATCTTATAACTGTGCATTTGGTTTCTTTTTGCTAAGTGTAGAACTTATGGTTTTTATGTTTCCCTTCCATTGAAATCTATTGAAAGTAATTACATAATTAATTGTGTGTTTTTTCAGCCACAGCAGATAGCAAGATAAATAACGCAGGTTGTAGCAGAAGCCAAACTGTAACAGAACAAAAACAACACTAATTGTGACAAACACATCCCTATTTCCCATTTAACAAACTCTTGATAGCTTGATGTGTGGTAAGTTTGAGAAGTGCACAGAATCCAGGGAGGAAGCCTTCATTCCAGAAACATATATATACTTTGAGCTGGTAGCTTTCTATAGCTTATTTTCTAAGAAGCAGAAACCATATCTCATAAACTCAGAGAAGACAACATCATGATGAAGATGGTTTCAGATTGCAATAGGTAGGTCTAAGTTCCTTTTGCAGCTGGTTAAAACTGTATTTTAGAAGTCAAATGTGCTAGCATTGTTTGTTTTGCAAGGAGATCATCATGAAGACAGAAAAGCCTCTATCGGTATGTGCTAAAATAATCCAGCAGAACCTAACAAACAGCTATTTTGCCAAAGATTTTCATAATACATCATACATTACTGATATGGTATCTTCAAGAAACATTTGCAAAATGATGTGAATGCAAAAAGTATTCATCATGCTTCCAGTCTAATTAAAAGACGCCGTTCCCCTTCCCACTGTTTGCTGTTCGTTGAACTATGTCCTAAGACCACTTGATTTTAAAGACATTGCAGTGCATACCAGCTACATCTTCAAAAAGCTGAGTTAAAAAATCTGAGTCAGTAATTGCCTTCTTCCAAGACTCACTGAAAAGATGACTTCAGTCCTCTATTAAATTTGTTTTCCATCCTCTCCTCCTGATGGAATGGAATAGAGTTCTTCAGAGCCAATTCACAGATTTGCAGTTCTGCTTCCATCATGTATATTTGACATCCTTGGGCTGAGTCCCACAAATGTACTAGAATCATCTTGAGAGGCTTGTAGGTATGAGATCCAGGATTACAACGCCTACAAGAATGCTAATCTTCAGCAAGCTGTGTGAATGTGAACCAACATTTGCTGACCAAGTGACAGAAAATAAACAATTACACTATGATCTTCTGAATTCAAAAGTAGCAACAAGAATCTAGATTCAACTGACTTTCACTGAATCCCCTCTGACTGGGGATTTGCATCTGCTGCAAAGGGTTGGTTGTGATGGTTTCAATTGCACGGTCAAAGCTACAGAAAGCCATCTTCCAATGCAGATACAGACAACCCATTCTAAACTACGAGCACCACTTTTGTTCATCTGAATCCATAGGGTGAGATGGGACCAATTTCAAGAGGAGAAAAAGCAGACAACTATATTTGTTTGATATTTTTATAACCTGCCCTTCCTCCTATCCTGAGCACGGGAGGGCTTCACATAAGAAAGCATGAAACAACCATCTAAAATAAGCAACAGCCATGAAATTGTACATTAAAAATAGAAAAGCCATGTAAAAATAACTAAACCAAACCACCAACATAAAGAAAATGATGACCCAAAAGCCTGGGTTAAAAAAAATAATAATTGATGTTTAAATGTATCCACTGTGTGCAGACCAAATATCACCTGGGAGAGACTCCCATAAACATTCCATATACTGCCCTATGCAAGGGAATCCCTCCAGCATAGTTTAAGTGATTAGCGAGAGATAGATCAGGTGATGTTTCACCAGCTCCTAAGACTTTCTGTGGACTGAGGACATTGTTATGCCCTCAGTGCCTTTAGTGCTGTTGTGCCCTTAGTGCTGTTGTGCTCATGTCCTGGCTTGTAGGCTTTGCCTACGCATCTGGTTTGGAACAGGATGCTGCAAAACATGAGCCTTTGGCAGCGCTCTTCTTATGTTCTTAACCTTCTTAACGCTCTCAGGTCAGGCTTGCTTGCTAGTCTGAAAATTAGGAAACGTGTTCATTTTAACCAACAGAATTGCTCCTTTTCCCACTCCAGGATTCACTTATCGTGACTTTGTCAAGGTGACAATAACTCTGTGCTTCAGGGCATTATTGAGCATGGAGTGACCTGCAGCCATTAATGCAACCTGAATATAATGAATCATTCATTGTGGCTGGCACCGAACAAGAAACAAACAGGCAATCGATTGATATGCCACGGCTCAGATTAACGCTGAGATGTTTGCTTGGAATTAAACAGGTGTTAGTACTGACTCTGAATCAGAGCATAACTAATTACCCTTCCCACTCTTGCTAGAGTGGTTTAGCCTCTTATTGATTTGTTGTTGTTTTAATTTTCCGTTTTCATTTGAGCAATACAGGCTATGCAAATCAAGACTCTGTGATTCTGCAGCTCGAAACAGGGAGGGGGAAATATTGAGTATAAGAGACCCTTGTATTTACCATTCTTTCTGTACTTTTTCAAGGATGAGCCCAGATAGATTGTTTGGAAGAAGGTTAATGAATTTAGATCATTTGTTTACAGCAGCAGCTGTCAGATGGGGAGAAGAATCTGCCTGAGGTGCAGTCTCGTCACGGTGCATGCTGAGAACAGTGTCTTCTTGCCAGGTCACACGAAATGCAGTTTATGGGATCAATAACCCAAGGGTCAGAATAGCCATATTTTGGAGAAAGTGAGACCTGAAGCAACATGTCGCCACATGGCATACTCCTATTCAGGGTTCCAGCCAGCCAGGACCATTTTCTAGGATATTTCATTCCATGTTCAGGATATTTCACTCCATTTCCAGGATGTTCCACTCCATCATTTCTCAGGATATTCCATTTTCTGGGACACTCCATTTTCCTCCCATCGACATCAGTCAACATTCCATAGTCACTGAGCATACTCAGTCCTCATTGGAGCTGTTTTTGGGGTGGAAGGCAGTTATTTATTTATTTTAAGTCTTGTTTACCTGATACATTTCCTGTTCTTCAGACGATAAACAAAGGAATTTCCAGAGCAGCTTACTGCCCTCAGATTTATAATCTGAAACATGACACAAAAGGAAAAAGGACTGGGATGACCTTTCTTCTGATGACCTCAGCAGTTGCAGTTGTTGCTGCTATTTCTGATGGTTGTACCTGGAAAAAAGGAATACACAGACGCGCATGCGCGCACACACATGCATAATGGTTCAAAAAATAAACAATAGAAGCCAACAAAATATAAAACACACCCATCTAGCAACAGAAGACAATATATAATCAGATCACATCAGAACTGAGCAACACTAATTGGCCATCCAGTGACAGATAATATTTAAATGTATGATATTCTAAAAGCAATAATTTACAACAATTACAGGTTGTCTCTTGCCCGTCTCGCTACATCAACTGAGAAAGTGAATGGTTTGAATGAAGCAACATATCCCACAAGCAATGAAGTCATCAGGCTCACTGAATAGCACAGAATTGTGTAAAGCAGCCTTCCCCAACCTGGTGCATTCTAGATGGCTTTGACTACAGCTCCCATCAGCCCCAGCCAGCATGGCTCTGTAGTCTAAAACATCTGGGAAACACCAGGTTGGAAAATGCAGGTGTAAAAGATCTGCTTTTGTTGTATGCCTAGATGGATTTTGTGTTCTTGATGTTACATTTGAACTTCACCAACATGTGGAAACTCTGTTCGTATTGCAGTACATGATGTCACCAAATTCCTTCCTTCCTTTTACAGAACAGGGCCACAGTCATTTTTATGCCTATAGGGCAGGCTTCCAAGGATGCCTCCCACCCACACACCAGCATCAGGATGAGTGAAAAATATTTATCGAGGGAAAGTCAATCTTCAACTATTTTTACTCGTAGCTGTGTTGGTGGAAATGCTTGGAATGGGTCTCACAATGGGGTAAGATTATTAGGTGAACTGGCTTCCCGTAAAACATTACCAAGTAACATCAGCATGGTTCAGAGTTGAATTTGGACCTAAGAGAACATTGAATATGCTCATCCACAGACTAGGGATGGGCAAAATTGTCAATTTCCTCATTTTTCCAAGCTTCAGTTCTCCATATTTCCACATCAGTTTGCAAAAAATAAAAAGCAGTCCTCATGAAAATGCACCAGCATTTTAATGTGAACTTCTAATATGTGTTTGTATGCCATTTTCCTAATATATATATTTTTGCAAAGCAGTTTCCCCAAATATAATGCATTTTTGTATGTTATTTTCACCAATAGATGCACTTTTATGGACACTTCACCCCAGTATATCCATTTTTGTACACATTATTTAGCTGGAGAATTGCATCAATTCTCAGTCCGTTTCAGAATGTGCAAATTAAGTAGGTGTGCCTTTAAAAGCAAACTGAATCCTATTTCTCCCCCATCCTCACCAGAGATAGCTCTTTGTCTGTGTGGCCTGGTATTTTGCACCACAAATACAAATCAGCACTCAGACTGTATCTTTCTAACTTGTTTTTTGATAATGTATCACTGAAAGTTGGGTCATGGGTTCACAGCACAAATATATGCTTGTATCCATTGTGCTGAGAATTGCACCAAAAGCCACAAACTCGGGGAAGTGCTACATTAATAAATGTATGGCCTTAGTTTCCCTTCTGTAATAAGAGAATTACAGCAAGCTAACTCCTTCATAGGCCTGTGCTCCAGATTCGACCAAGCTGAATTGGACCCATTTGGACATACTCGAGCTTCGGCTGAGTCAGGTTCTGACAGCTACGGATTGCTACAGGTTGATTCAATTACTCAGAGCAACCCGGGACTGTCAGGGGGCGGGGCACCAGTCAGGGAGAAGAGGCTGCCACAGCTGCAAAAAAAGGAAAAAGAAGGAGGGGCCAAAGCCAAGATCCTGGAAAATTAGAAATTTATTGTAATATAAGCCCAACGTGTTGGGTTTATGTTACAATAAATTTCTATTTATTGTATATAGATTTATTGTAAATAAATAGAAATTTATTGTAACATAAACCCAACACATTGGGCTTATATTACAATAAATTTCTAATTTTCCAGGATCTTGGCTTTGGCCCCTCCTTCTTTTTCCTGTTTTGGACGCTAGCCACTTTTTGTTGTAGACGCAGCTGCAAACCTGCATCATACAGGATCAGTCCCTCGACTCATCAGCTGCTGAGCCCAGGGAGCGATCCATGGGGAAGGGGTTGCAAGGCACTTTCCTTAGGAAAGCAGTTGCAGAGCATCACCCGCGCATGATCCCCCCCTCTGCTGATCAGCTGTTCTGCTGAGGCATTGATGCAGGGGTGAGACATGGCAGCACCCTGCAGAATTAAACCGCATCTTGGTTGGGGTGAGGAAGGAGATTGATTGATTGATTGACTGATTGATTGATTTGTTAAATTTGCCTTCCTCCCAGTAGGAGCCCAGATCCAAAGTCTTCTTCCCCTGCCCCTCTCCCAGCTACATGTTTAATTAGGGTTTTGAAACCTTAATCCAGGGAGGGGAGGGGTCGTGGTCCCCAGGTCAACTCACGGGTCAATGTGTAAAGCACTTTAAACTCCATGTGCTTTACTTTTGAGTAGACAGGTTTGTAGTACAAAACCGCTATATAAATAATCTCGTGAGGATTAACTGGGTTTGTAAGAATATTTAAATAACAGACATTTTTACAAACCTCTGTGGTATATAATTTGAAGGCTTGGACCATATTTGCACATAAACACTGGGCAGCAATCGAATTTAATCCAATGAAAAATTAGAAATAGTCCATTATTTTGCTGTGAAATTACCTGGAAATTGCCCTTGGCTGCATTTTTATCCATAGAGGTTTAGTTGGCGCAGCCAGATTCACAAGATCAACCATAAAGTAAAAGTTAATGTGATTATTTCACTTGCTCAAGATTAGCAGCACAATCAGCAGTTTCAAAACTGCTGCCTCAAATTGGCAGAGTGGAAAAGGGCACCCAAACTGGATCAACATTTAGTAGTGATTTTTTAAATAAATAAATAGATCAATAAATAAATCTGTTAGAGATTCCAACAGATGCTCGCGTAATCAGTTTTTTTCCCCTTGAATACTAACCGGTGACAAGGGAACAAAAATAGGGTGCTAATTGTCAACTTTCAAGGCTTTCTCACAACTTGCAAACAGGTGCCACTGTGGCCTTCTTAGAGCTGAACACGATTCCTTGAGATTCAAATTGCAATCTATAATGAGAGAGAGAGAGAGAGAGAGAGAGAGAGAGAAAGGCCAAGGATATATCAAGATGCCTTCTGTCTGGCTTGAAGAATCTGAGGTCAAAGTCGTCAGCAGCTGTGTCCTTCTTACTGCTGCAAATTTAGATCTTCTATGTAGCAGTCCATTAACACGTTACATTTTGCACTTGGATATGGATACCTGGGAACAAAATACTCAACAGTGCGTCAATTCTGAATGGCACACATACATTAAAAGGTTCGGGTCCAGACACTTTTTGAAGCTCCTAATACACTTTCTCCCCAGAATTCTGTTAGGAACATAGGAAGGTGACTTGTAGCAAGTCATAGCAATGGTCCATCTAGCTCAGTATTGTCTATACCAGCCATTGCCAACCTGGTGCCCTCCAGGTGGTTTGGACTAACATCTAGAGAGCACCAGGTTGGCAAAAACTGGTCCACATTGACTGGCAGTGGGTCTCCAGAGTTTTTCAGACAGGAGCCTAACTCAGTCCTACCTGGAGGTGCTGGGGATTAAACCTGGGTTCTTCTGCATGCAAAGCAGTTGCTCTACCACTGAGGTTCAGTGCTTCCCCCGAACTTAAGGGCCTGCCTTGTGCCAAGTCATACCACCGGTCCATCTAGCTCAGTATTGTCAGCACTGACTGGCAGCAGCTCTCCAGGATTTCAGGCAGGGTTCTCTCCCAACCCTACCTACCTGGAGATGCCACAGATTAAACCTGGGTCCTTCTGCATGCAAAGCAGATGCTCTACCATTAACCTGCAGCCCTTGCCCTAACATGTCATTTGGAGATACACATTCTCACTATAACAGTCTTTGAATATCCTAAGGGCTGTCACAATGACGTGGGGTGGTATCCAATCCTAGTCCTACTCAGAGTAGATCTACTGAAGTCAATGGATATAACTCGGGTTCACTAATTTCAATGGGTCTAAGAGCAGAGCTTGGAAAAGTTACTTTTTTGAACTACAACTACCATCAGCCCAATCCAGTGGCCATGCTGGCTGGGGCTGATGGGAGTTGTAGTTCAAAAAAGTAGCTTTTCCAAGCTCTGTCTAAGAGCCAGTGTGGTGTACTGGTTAAGGCAGCCTTTCCCAACCAGTGTGCCTCCAGATATTGTTGGACCACAACTCTCATCAGCCTCAGCCAGCATTGCCAATGGTCAGGAGAGATGGGAATTGTGGTCCAACAACATCTGGAGGCACACTGGTTGGGAAAGGCTGGGTTAAGGTGTTGGACTACTACCTGGGAAACCAGGGTTCAAATCCTCACACAGCCATGAAGCTCACTGCAATGGCAAACCCCCTCTGAATACTGCTTACCACGAAAACCCTATTCATAGAGTCACCATAAGTCAGGATCGACTTGAAGGCAGTCCATTTCATACTCTGAGTAGGACTTCTATTGGATACAGCCCATTGTCTAGATTAGCCTTTCCCAACCAGTGTGCCTCCAGATGTTGTTGGACCACAATTCCCATCATTCCTGACCATTGGCAATGCTGGCTGAGGCTGATGGGAGTTGTGGTCCAACAACATCTGGAGGCACACTGGTTGGGAAAGGCTGGTCTAGATGTTTGTTAGCATGGTGCTGTCCCCCGGGAATTTAGTGAGACATGACTTCCCTTTGCCAAAACTATGAGTGCAACACACACATTAATGCAATATATGAGTAGGGTCCTAGAGCTGCACTTGCTCACTGTGCTCCTCTGCCATGGTAAACTTGTTCCTCATGCATCTTCCCTTCCCCACCAATACATTTGGTGGGTTGCCTTCAAGCTGATATTCCAGGACTGTCCACTAGGGCGGCCACTTATATATCCTCCAGAAAGAGAAAACGCGTCACCATTAGAGGACACAAGTGGACATTGAATTGCAAATGCTAATTTATATGCATAAATGCAAATAAGTAATGGCTATAATTTAAATAGAAATACAGTACATCTCACTAGGAATGTGCTAGAATTCCTATAAATTCAGATTTGGTACTGAATTTCCAATGAATTCACTTATTCCTTATAGTTTCTATGTAGTGATTTTCTGCAGCTGTTTTCTGAAATGGATTTTTTTTTAAAAAAATCTGTGTCTAAAATATTGATATTAATATTGATATTTTTATTCATATATCCTTCAATTTATCAATATTTCCTTTAATTTATTTACCTTTCTAAATATCAATATTTGCTTTCAAAATATTAATATCAACATTTTTCTGAGAAAAAAAAGGATCAGTAAAAGCAGCAGATTGCAGATGAAGAACAAACTTGAATTAATACCAGCCTGTTAGGTCAACAGAATGCTTTTGAACCAGCACTTGCCAATGGATCCCGTCCCTACATCTCATTACAGTGGGACCAAGTACCCTGTGTGCCTGTGCAGTCTGCTGCCCAGGTGTTCATTCTTGATGAGCATCTTCAAGTCCCTGATTTCCTTTATTTTGGTTCTGTATCTTTAAGTCAGGGCCAACTGGACCAGACATCCCTTCAAACTGGAGGACTCCTTCAAATAGAGGGCTCCTGACTGTTCTCTGGCAGTTCTCCAAATAGAGGACTGTTCTCTGTAAAGGAGGACACATGGCCACTCCACCTGCTCATATTCTTTCACTGATAGGTTTGCTGTTAAGTAGGAAGGCCAACATCCTGAAGGAAGGAAGACTGGAATGCAAGGAAGGAGACCCCATCTTGTAGCTGCCAAACTGAAGACACATACTGAGTGACACAGGCACTGCTGTGCACTATGCAAGCTGCGATATGCACCCTGGTGATCATCAGGATAATGAGGTCAGTTGCCTGTTTCAGTCAAAGTGACAGAAACTGACACGATTGAAACATGAGCAAAACAGAGTAGGCACATCTTCCTGTTCTGGAATATGGGTGAACTGCTGTGTGAAAAATGATAACTTTGATCTTCATACACCTTTAATTTGTTTCAGGCAGTTATCAAACAGCCCAGTCCATGTGATTCTTCATGTGGAACGTAGACTAGCTTCTTGCTCAACCCTTGTGTCTTCAGCACCCTTCATTTATAGAGGATTTTATAGTAAAACCCATCTAAAAACATTTAGAGCATCTAAACCCATTTAAAAGCAATCACATATCCTCACAGTTAACTAATTTCAAGGCTGCCATGGCCAATATCTTTTAGTCATCAGATATCCGGGTAAACAGAAATGTTCTTAAATTTCTTCTGAAAGTCAATTGTTCTGGACTACAATTCCCACAAGCCCCAGCCAGCATGGCCTATGATGTTGGGGCTGATGGGAGCACAGATGTGCTGGCTGAGGGACTGTAGTCCAAAACATCTGGAGGAATCCAGATTGGCAAAAGCTGACATAGGCAGTGCCTGGGGATAGAAGCCGGAAAGAGAACTGGAAGAGGATTTCCAATTGTCAGCTGAAGGTGCTTCATTGTCCTGCTTAGCATTTCACTGCATCCTATTACTAACAGAAGCAGCCTCAATTTTACAAAAAATGTATATGTATGCAAATGTTCATAATCTAGACACATTTTGGAGTCCTTTTTTGTGTGCCAAATTTATGTTGTCTACACAGCAAAGATGCTCAATAACCTACACAGTTAATTATTTGTTTACTGTATGAGAGCCAGTGTGGTATAGAGTTGCACTGGGCCCTGAGAGATCAGGGTTCAAACTCGCACTCAGCCATGAAGCTTGCTGGGTGACCTTGGGCCAGTCACTGTTTCTCTGCCTGACCTACCTCACAGGATTGTTGTAAGGATAAAATGGGAAGGGGGAGAACCATGTACACCACCTTGAGGATAGGTGGGATATATATGTTGCAGAAGTAGTAGGAATGACAATAATAATAATCCTACCCATCCTTCAAAGAGTTTGGTGAGAGGGGCATATATAGTCTCCTCTTCCTTACAATGATCCTGTGAGGTAGGCTGATAGCGACTGGCCGAAGTCACCCAGCAAGTTTAATGGCTGAGCCAGAATTTTAACCTGGGCCACCCCCAGTCCAACACTTGAGCTAGCAGACTAAATCGTTTCTTCAAAAAATGATGTAAAAATATGAAATAAAAAAATCAGGGGAAAGCTGTATTATTCCTGTTGCAAATGTTTTATTTCTTCAGCTGAGAGGTGGAAAAAAATAAAACATTTCTTCAGCCAACAGTTGGGGAAAAAATCTGGTTGCATTCTAAACAGGAAGCACTTCTCACCGATCTTTGAAACATATCTTTGAGCACAAAAAAGTACATTTTCATATTAAAAAGAGTTAATCTTGTTTATCTAAACTCAAAGTAGCTATGTTTTAATATTTGTGATTAATAGCATAGAAACAAAGTGTCCTCTCAGTGAAACTGAGATGATTACCTTCAGTGTGCCAATCTGGGAATAGTTTATGGTTTCACAAAAGCTACATACATACTCTTCTGAACCTGATTAAATCAGTCCTTGACAGAATATGAAATTAAGATGAATGATAATTTAAAAACAGCGGTGGCTTTTTTCTGACAAGCTCTTGTCGCTAACAATGATCATATGAAACACGGTTGAAGAACTTGACGCAGCGTGACCACTTTTGATATATGCCTTGTTGTCCTGTTTTTTTTCAGTAATAGATGAGAGCCACACAGGACAGAATTCATTTCTGAGGTCTGTTGATTCCATTACTCTCTGCCTCTTTTCTTGCAATCTGCCAAATATTGATAATTGCTGAAGAAACAGAAGAAAGGGCTTGGGGCAAATTACCAAAGAATTTGGGGAATATTCATTTCCTCTGAATAGGGCAAGCAGCTGATAGATAACAACTTTTAAAAAGCATTTTTCTGAATGCCCCTTGATGTGAGAGACATGGTCCATTAATCTCTGGTTTAGGCTAATGCAGGGCCAGTTGTTTTGCCCTAGGTCAGCTTTCTTCAATTCTAGTGTTTCCAGATCTTTTCAACTACAACTCCCATCATGCCTGACCATTGGCTATGCTGGATGGGACTGATGGGAGATGTAGCCCAAAACATCTAGAGGACACTAGGCTGGGGAAAGCTGCCCTAAGAATTCTTTGCCATTCAAGGGCAGCCAGGGTTAGGGATAGTCAAATCAGTTTCCCCGCCCCCAGTCTATGTCACTTTTGCATGTATTCACACCCACAAGTCTGTTCCATCCCATTGTCACATTAATCAT